>NW_026652287.1:40214826-40453345 GCF_009828535.3 Hylobates moloch | reverse complement strand
AAAAAAAAAAAAAAAAAAAAAAAAGGAAAAAAAAAGTTAGTGTATCTACTGCTTTGAACATATCGAACATAACCAGACTAGAACTCTATACTCAGTTGAAACTATGAATCTATCTCCGACAAAAGCAGAGAAGCAAGCAAACTTAATTTAGTTCACATACAACTTAATTTGCATCATAAAAATGAGAACAACTGTTGTCACTGAACGCTCGCTCTCGGAGGACATTATTTTACCCAGTTTCCCTCCCTCACCCGGTCAGCCACAATCCTCCTCTAAAAAAATTCCTCCAGGCAGCTGTGGGGCTTCCACTGGTGCTGTTCTGCACCTAGAGAGAGGGTTTTCAAAACACAGTAGTTCTTGACCATCTCAGGGGGAAAGTAAAGTTTACCTAACAAATAACAAAGAAACAGCGATTGGCTGGACTTCATATAAGGTCTCTGGGCTTTTAAATGATTTTCAGAGAGGTGGCAGCAAAAATGTTTTGTAAGTCATAGAGTTTGAAGAGATGGAAACATTGAGTGAGAATGAGGGAGATCTTGACACACGATCTGAACTATGTTAAACACGTGCTAGGTAAACACCCAGGGAGGCGCAGCTAGTCACCACGGCCCTGGCCCACAAAGGGCAATGGCCTTGAAGCTGTAATCGCTACTGTGTGACAAGAATGAAAATTATACCACAGCTAGGCCAGAAACAATGCCACTTCCCCTTTCAAAGTGGGGACATTCTCAAGTCGATTTAAGAAGGAAAGACAGAAAGAACCAAAGAATCTCTTTTCTTTCTTTTTGCTTCTTCTGAGACAGTCTAGCTCTGTTGCCCAGGCTGGAGTGCAATGGCGCGATCTCGGCTCACTGCAACCTCTACCTTCCGGGTTTAAGCGATTCTCCTGCCTCAGCCTCCCAAGCAGCTAGGATTACAGGTGCCCACTGCCACACCCGGCTAATTTTTGTATTTCTTAGTAGAGATGGGGTTTCACCCTTTTGGCCAGGCTGGTCTCGAACTCCTGGCCTCTCTGCCTGCCTCGACCTCCCAAGGTGTTGGGATTACAGGTGTGAGCCATGGTGCCTGGTCTCTTTTCTGCTTCTCTAAGGTATGCCATTTAAAAATGAAATATGACCGGGCGTGGTGGCTCATGCCTGTAATCCCAGCTCTCTTAGAGGCCAAGGAGGGGCGATTACCTGAGACGTCAGCCTGGCCAACATGACAAAACCCCACCTCTACTAAAAATACAAAAAATTAGCTGGGCATGGTGGTACATGCCTGTAATCCCAGCTACTTGGGAGGCTGAGGCAGAATTGCTCGAACTTGGGAGGCGGAGGTTGTAGTGAGCCAAGATCACACTACTGTACTCCAGCCTGGGCGCCAGAGCGAGACCGTCTCAAAAAGAAAAAAAGAAACACACTTTGAAGTATAGATACACAATGGCATGGTTAAATCTAGCTTAGTAACAAATGCAGCACTTTGCATAGCTCTCATTTTTGTGGTGAGAGTACTTAACATCCGCTCTTCTTGCATTTTTCAAGAATACGTCATATTGTACATGATAAACATATACACTATTATCTGTCAGTTAAAAAAACAAAAACAAAAACCACAGGCTGTGGCAGCTCACACCTGTCATCCCAGCACTTCGGGAGGCCAAGGTGGGAGGATCACCTGAGTCCAGGACTTCAAGACCAGCCTGGGCAACATAGTGAGGCCCCACAAAATTCTTTTTTTTTTTTTTTTTTTTTGAGAAAGAGTCTTGTTCTGTCGCCCAGGCTGGAGTGCAGTGGCACAATCTCGGCTCACTGCAGCCTCCACCTCCTGAGTTCATGCCATTCTCCTGCCTCAGCCTCCTGACTACCTGGGACTACAGGTGCACGCCACTGTGCCCAGCTAATTTTTTGTATTTTTAGTAGAGACCGGGTTTCACCGTGTTAGCCAGGATGGTCTCCATCTCCTGACCTCGTGATCTGCCCGCCTCGGCCTCCCAAAGTGCTGGGATTACAGGTGTGAGCCACCGCGCCCGGCCCAAAAAATTTTTAAAAACTAGCCAGACATGGAGGCGCATGCCTGTAGTCCCAGCTACTTGGGGGTTTGTGGCAGGAGGATTATTTGAGCCCAGGAGTTCCAGGCTGTAGTGAGCTATGATTGTGCTATTGCACTCCAGTCTGGGCAACAGAGTGAGACTCTGTCTCTAAAAAGAAACAAAATTTTTTAAAGTAAAATCACATACTAATTTCAGAAGAAAACAAAAACGCAATAAGCTATACAAAACCAAAACAAAGTAACATTTACAAAAATGAAATGTATTATGCCTGCCAGCTGTTTGCTCTTTTTTGCTCTAGAACAAACACATCTTCTTTTTTTTTTTTTTTTTTTTCTCAGAAAGGCTTGTTGACCTACAGAAATAGAAAACTACCGATAAAGTGTAAACCCTGACCCGGTCCAAACAACATCCGAGATGCTCAAATTTTCCAAACTCTTTATAATTTGGAATGTTAACCCAAACATCCAAGCCTGGGAGCATTCGCATACGCAAAGGGTGTATAACACTGATGGAAAGTTTGCCGTATGCCAGATACTTCTGTGATGCACCTTACACAGATTACCTCATAGAAACCCTAACCAACCCTTATTCCCATTTTAAAGATGGGAAGACGGAAACTTAGTGAAGTTACACGGCTAACAGGTGGTGGAACTGGGACCAGAACCCAGCTCGGATCTGACCTCAAGCCTGCGCTCCTAACACTTCTTTTTTTTTTTTGTAGACAGAGTCTTGCTCTGTCGCCAGGCTGGAGTGCAGTGGCCCCATCGTAGCTCACTGCAACTTCCGCCTCCCAAGTTCAAGTGATTCCCCTGCCTCAGCCTCCAGAGTAGCTGGGACTACAGGCGCCCGCCACCATGCCCGGCTAATTTAGTGTTTTACTAGAGATGCGGTTTCACCATGTTGGCCAGGATAGTCTCGATCTCCTGACTCGTGATCCACCCGCCTTGGCCTCCCAAAGTGCTGGGATTACAGGCTTGAGCCACCGCGCCCGGCCGCTCCTGACACTTCTTACAGCTGGAGGATTAATCATTCACTCAGACACCTGCAAAAGTCATCCCTTGGCCACTGGGCTGTCTATACTGTCCTGAACTCTCTCTCTGGTCAATGGGAGGAGAATGCGCCCCTTCAAAGCTACTGGCTGGAGCTTCATCTCCGCGAAAACAAGGCAAAGGGGAAAAAGTTGTGTTGGCCGCTTCGCTTCCGTGGTAAAACTTTAAGAACGTTTTTTAACCCTGTGGTCCAGGCTTTAATCTCAACAGAGCAAGAGATAAGGGGCAGATAGCTACAGCAAAACACACAAGTGCTGGTCGAATTAACGCAGGAACAGAAAACCAAATACCGCACTTCCTACTTGTAAGTGGAGCTAAACCTTGGGTACTCATGGACACAAAGAAGGCAACAGAAACTGGGCTCTACTAGAGCGGGGAGGGAAGGAGGTCAAGGGTTGAAACACTAACTATTGGGTACTACGCTCAGTACCTGGGTGACGAGATCAGTCACACCCCAAACCTCAGCATCACGCAATATATCCAGGTAACAAACCTGTACATGTACCCCCTCAATCTAAAATAAAAGTTGAAATTCAAAAACGTAAAACAAAACGAAACATACAAGGACCAGGGGAAAGCTTCTGGTTCCCGTCCGCAATGAAAGCACCAACTGAGTTCTTATACAAGAAACTAAAACCCATGGCACAGATAGTTCTCATGGTTTTGCACCCAAACGCTCCCTGCCAGGGAGGGCTGTCTGCTCCGGGATGTGAGGGTTCTCCCGGGAGGCCTGAAATACGACGGTGCTGGGTATTATGGTGGGTTCCATTCCATCCCTGGTCCAGCCCCGGGCGCTCCTGAACGAGGAGCAGAGGCTGGGGCTCGAGTGACCCCTCCTCTCCTCTCCTGGAGGAGAGTAAGCTGCAGCACCCCAGGACTAGCTGGGGCTCGGATGGAGCCGGCGGGCATCGTCTGCACCTCTGCACCCTGCAATCGCCGCCTAGAGCCTCCATGCATTGAAGGAGCAACCTGCACCCCAGCACCGGTTCGCCTGCCTGGAGAAGTCCTCCAGGAGCCGGCGGGAGGCCCGAGGCAGCCCCGGGGGTCCCGCGCCCCAGGCCACCCCCTGAAGAGACCGAGGGCCCCCTCCTGAGCCCCGTTTTCCTCGGGACCGCCCCGCCGCCGCCCTCACCTGGGCCCGATAGCCCGCAGGCCGCTCTCCGCCAGCTCCTCTGCCACTCTCGCAGCCGCCTCCGATGCCTCCGCCCGGCCTCCCCGGATCCACAGTAGCTAGCAGCTGGGAGCCGGAAGCGGGAAGCCGCGCGATGAGAGCGGCGCATGCGCGGTTCCGCCTCGGAGGCGGGGCAGAGGGCGTGACCCGGAAGGAGGCGTGCCCTCGAGGGCGGGGCGCTCCCGGGGACCTGGGGTTGCTGCTCCCCGAGCCGCGAGGAGGGGGCGTCGGCTCGGCCTTGAGAGGGGCGCGGGCACCGAAGTGGGAGGGTGCTCGCGGCGAGGGTGAGGGCGACTTTTGAGGGGCGGGTCAGCGGGGTTGGGGGGCTTTTTGAAGGAGATCAATGCAAGCCTGGCTGTCAGTAGGGCCGGGGGCTCTGAGGGGACAGCCGGGTTGCGGGGATCCAGAGGGAGAGCAGCAGGGTTAGGTGGGCGTTTTGTGGGGTTAACGGAAGCCTGGGTGATTAGCGGGGCTGGGGAGGGAGTCCTGAGGAGGACAGCGTTGGGGAATCTCAATGGGGGTACAGCACAGTTAGGGGGACCCTGAGGGAGGACAGCGGGGTTGGGGGGACCCCGAGGGAGGACAGTGGAGCTGGGGGTGTTTTGAAAGAATCAGCGGATGCCTGGAGGGGATGTCAGTGGGCTCCTAGGGGCTCGTTAGGATTGGAGGTACCTAAGGGGGGCACCCCCAGTGGTGGGGAGTCTTAGCGGGGAGAGTCCAAGAAATGGAGAGGGCAGAGTCTGTCACCTGAGAAAAAATAAGCAGCATCAGGGAGTGGTGGGGGGATCACTTCAGCCCAGGAGTTCAGGACCACCAGTCTGGGCAACATAGCAAGACCCCCTCTCTACAAAACATTTTTTAAAATGAGCAGGGCATGGAGGCGCCTGCCTGTGGTCCCAACTCCTCCAGAGGCTGAGGTGGGAGGATGACTTGAGCCTGGGAGGTCCAGGCTGCAGTGAGCTATGATCATGCCACTGCACTCCAGCCTCGGCAACAGAGCAAGACTGTCTCAAAACAACAACAACAAAAAAGAGGCAGCATAGACTTCAGAAAGGCGCGTCTGGGAAAAATGAATCATATACCTCTCCAGTGGTCTCAGACATCCCAACATACATACCATCAGATCCCCTAAACACAGGCATCCAGGCAGGTGCCATCAGATACCCAAAACAGGCTTCCAAGTAACCCCCAAATATGTCAGACACTCCACATAGGTCCAGCAGATACCCCCAAACACATATTAGATAACCCCAGTACAGATGCTGTCAGATACCCTCAAACAGGTGCTGAGAGTCTGAAACACATACCATACCCTCCCCCATCCACTTCCACACAGGTGCTATTTGGCAGATGTGGATAGGCCAGATGCTTCCCCCAGCACCAGCAACCTCTCAATAGCCATCAGACACCCCAGTCTTGAGGTTGCCTGTCTAATCCAAGTCCCCCCACAGGGGAAGCAGTTGAACAGTAACCAGGAGTCGAGCAGAGCAGCTCTCACCAAGGTTGGCTGGTTAGCCAGTCCCAGAAGATCTCCCCATGGCCAGGCAAGACGGCTCATGCCTGTAATCCTAACACTTTGGGAGTCCGAGGAGGGAGGATCACTTGAGTCCACGAGCTTTGAGATCAGCCTGGGAAACCTCGCATGACCCAGTCTCTGTTTTAGAAAAAAAGATTTCCCAAACCCAATCACTTCAAAACATGCACAATATGTTGTTGAGAGTCCCCAGTTCAGAAGCTGGAGGGTCACGTCCCCAAATGGACTAGCCTTCAGTTCAAGTCCAACCTTCATGGTCCAGAGGAAGGGAGCATGTTCAGGGAATTGGATGTCCCAGAAATGCAAGACGTAATTCACCAGGCACCCTACTGCAGCTGAGGTCAGAAACCCTAACACGGGTGTTTATGAGGGCTCAATGGATGGGCAGCTGTTCCTTCTCTGAGTAGCTGTGGCTTTTGGACTTAGGGGCATGAACCTTATTTTTTCTTTCTCCTTTTTTTTTTGTTTTTGAGACAGGATCTCACTCTGTCACTCAGGCTGGAAGTGCAGTGGCACAATCATAGCTCATTGCAGCTTCCATCTCCTGGGCTCAAGTCATCCTCCCTCCTCAGCCTCCCGAGTAGCTGGGACCACAGGCACGCACCACGTCTGGCTAATGTTTTTGTAGAGACAGGTTTTCACCATGTTGCCTAGGTTGATCTCGAACTCCTGAGCTCAAGTGATCTGCCCGCCTGGGCCTCCTATGATGCTAGGACTATAGATGTGAGCCATCATACCTGGCCTTTGAACCTTATTTCTTTCTTTCTGTTTTTCTTTTCTTTCTTTTTTTTTTATTTATTTCTTGAGACGGAGTCTCACTCTGTCACCCAGGCTACAGTGCAGTGGCACCATCTCGGCTCACTGCAGCCTCCACCTCCTGGGTTCAAGTGATCCTCCTGCCTCAGCCTCCCGAATGCTGGAATTACAGGTATGCACCACTAAGCTAATTTTTGTGTGTGTGTGTTTTAGTAGAGTCAGGGTTTCATCATGTTGGCCAGACTGGTCTTGAACTCCTGACCTCAAGTGATCCTCCCATCCCGGCCTCCCAAAGTGCTGGGATTACAGGCGTGAGCCACTGGGTCTGGCCATGAGCCTTATTTCTATAGCTATCTTGGTTATAGGAACCTTCAGGTGGACACAGCCCTCCCCTAAACATAGAAACCAACTTTCTCAGAGACAATTAGGAAGGAGAAACATCTCCCATCTTTCTTTTATCCATCCAACCATTCTGCATTTATGAGTCTTTTTTTTTTTGAGATGGAGTCTCACTCTGTTGCCCAGGCTGGAGTGCAGTGGTGCGATCTTGGCTCACTGCAAACTCTGCCTCCCAGGTTGAAGCAATTCTCCTGCCTCAGCCTCCCGAATAGCTGGGATTACAGGCGCCCGCCACCACACCTGGCTAATTTTTGTATTTTTTGTAGAGATGGGGTTTTACCATGTTGGCCAGGCTGGTCTTGAACTCCTGACCTTAGGTGATCTGCCTGCCTCAGCCTCCCAAAGTGCTGGGATTACAGGCGTGAGCCACCATACCCGGCCTCATTTATGAGGCTTTAGCATGGGCCAGGGGCTCTAAGAGCTAAGGAGATGCAAGGAGCTTAGACCCAAAGCAGGGTTTTCTCAGTCTTGACACTTTTGACAATTAGGGCTGGATAATTCTCGGTGATGGTGGCAGGGGTGGTCTCCTATGCATTGGAGGGTGTTGAACAGCATCCCTGGTCTCTACCTCCTAGATGCCAGTGGCTCCCCTGGTCCTGAAAAAAATGCCTCCAGATGTTTCCTTGGCTGAGAGCAACTGGCCTAAGAGACATTCAGACACTTATCTAGCCTAATTCCGACTTCCTGGAGGAAGTGGGCCCGGGCTTTGTCTTAAAAGCATGAGTAAGAGTTAGGTGGGAGAGGGAGTTCCAGGAACAGCGCTGGATGAGCAAGGCACAGCGTATGTGTATGATGTGTATGAACAGCCATGAGACTTCAGGGTGGCTGGGCCGTGGAGTCCGGAGAACCTGAGTAGTGGGAGAGAAGCGTGGAGGGATAGGTGGGGTCGAATCATAAATAGCCTCAAAGGTCAAGGGCAGGAACAGGACTGTCTGGCGTGGTGTCTGTTCTCTGAAAAGCATCCCGACTTTATCATGGAGACCCACCTTCTCTAATTACCTGGAGTGTGACTCATTCTCTGTTCTGTTTGTTTAACTTACTGTGAGGCTGTTTCCTCCATGGGACAGACTGTCACGTCTGGCTTTGAATATCTTTAAAAGCAGGTAGGCCTGTGGGGAGTTATACCTTGGGAGGACCTTTCTCAGCCTACTAGGAATGAGACATGGGTGTTCTGGCCCCTGCATGCCTCCTGACACAGGTGGGGAGGGGTTTGTGGTCAGAGAATGGGGTTAGGGTCTGTGATTTATTATTTTATTTTTATTTTATTTTTTTGAGACAGAGTCTCACTCTGTCAATGGGCTGGAGTACAGTGGTGTGATCTCAGCTCACTGCAACCTCTGCTTCCCGGGTTCAAGTGATTCTCCTGCCTCAGTCTCCCGAGTAGCTGGGACTACAGGCAGGCGCCACCATGCCCAGCTAATTTTTGTATTTTTAGTAGAGATGGGGTTTCACCATGTTGGCCAGGATGGTCTCGATCTCTTGACCTCGTGATCTTCCCTCCTCGGCCTCCCAAAGTGCTAGGATTACAGGCGTGAGCCACCACACCTGGCTGGGTCTGTGATTTATTATTATTTTTATTTGTTTCTGCAGCTTTGCAGAGGCAAGGGTCTAGGATTTAAATGCTAGCTTTGCCTCTTACTTGCTGAAAGACTTTAGATGACAATAACAAAAAATGAAGAGGATGATGATACAAGATACCATTGCCCGTATGTACCAGACATCATGCTAAGTGAGTGCTACCCACATCACATTTTTCTTTTTTTTTTTTTTTTTTTGATACAGAGTCTCGCTTTGTCACCCAGGCTGGAGTGCAGTGGCGCAATCTTGGCTCACTGCAACCTCCACCTCTTAGGTTCAAGGGATCCTCCTACCTCAGCTTCCTGAGTAGCTGCGATTACAGGCATGTGCCACCATGCCCCGCTAATTGTTTTGTGTTTTTAATGGAGATGGGGTCTTACCATGTTGGCCAGGCTGGTCTCAAACTCCTGACCTCAAGTGATCCTCCCACCTTTGTCTTCTAAAGTGCTGGGATTACAGGCGTGAGCCACCACGCCCAGCCTTTACCCACATTATTTATTTTTCCTTTGTAGGGACAGGGTCTTGCTCTGTGGCCCAGGCTAAAAGGCAGTGGCAGATCATGGCTCACTGTAGCTTTGAACACCTGGGCTCAAGCAATGCTCCCACCTCAGCCTCCCGAGTAGCTAGGATTATAGGCGAGTGCCACCACACCTGGATAACTTTTAAACATCTTTTTTGTAGAGACGAGGGTCTCACTATATTGCCCAGACTCCTGAACTCAAGGGATCCTCCTGCCTCAGCCTCCCAAAGCGCTGAGATTACAGGCATGAGCTTCCGCGCCTGGCCCCATATCATTTCTTTCACACAAACTCAAATCTTTCTTGACCTCAAAGGGTTGTCCTGCAAATCAAAATCAAATGATGTCTCCAGGAGAAAGAGCTTAATTCCCACCACCCTGAGAGTGGGCTGGATGTCATGACTTGTGGGTGGATCGCTTGAGGTCAGGAGTTCGAGACCAGCCTTGCCAACATGGTGAAACCCCGTCTCTACTAAAAATACAAAAAATTAGCCAGGCATGGTGGCATGTGCCTGTAATCCCAGCTACTCGGGAGGCTGAGACAGGAGAATAGCTTCAACCCAGGAGGCGGAGGTTGCAGTGAGCCAAGATTGTGCCACTGCACTCCAGCCTGGGCGACAGAGCAAGGCTCTGTCTCAAAAAATAAATAAGTAAATAAACATAAATAAATAAATAAATAAATATAATGTAGGGTGGATGCAATGGCTCACACCTGTAATCCCAGCACTTTGGGAGGCTGAGGTGGGTGGATTGCTTGAGCCCAGGAGTTCAAGACCAGCTTGGGCAACATGACGAAACTGTTTCTACAAAAAAAAAATAAAAATTATCCTGGTATGATGGCATGTGCCTCTAGTCCCAGCTACTTGGGAGGCTGGGGTGGGAGGATTGCTTGAGCCCGGGAGGCGGAGGTTGCAGTGAACCAAGATCACGCCACTGCACTCCAGCCTGGGCAACAGAGTGAGACTCTGTCTCAAAAAAAAAAAAAAATTAGCCAGGTGTGGTGGTACGAGACCGTAGTCCCTGCTACTCGGGAGGCTGAAGTGGGAGGATCTCTGGAGCCCAAGAAGTCGAGGCTGCAGTAAGCTGTGATCGTGCCACTGCACTCCAGCCTGGGCAACAGAGTGAGACTCTGTCTCAAAAAAATTAAAAATAACATGAGGAGAAGCTGGGGAGGAGGGCTTAAACGGACTCTCTCTGCTTTCTTTGTACTTTCCTGTAAATATAAAATTAAAAGTATATTTTTTAAAAATCAAAGGGCAGGCCGGGCGCAGTGGCTCACGCCTGTAATCCTAGCATTTTGGAAGGCTGAGGGGGGTGGATCACCTGAGGTCAGGAGTTTGAGACCAGCCTGGTCAACATGGTGAAACCCCATCTCTACTAAAAATACAAAAATTAGCCGGGCGTGGTGGCACATGCCTGTAATCCCAGCTACTCAGGAGGCTGAGGCAGGAGAATGGCTTGAACCTGGGAGGCGGAGGTTGCAGTGAGCTGGGATGGTGCCAACTGCTCTCCAGCCTGGGTGACAGAGCAAAACTCCATCTGAAAATAAATAAATAAAAATAAAAATAAAAGGGCATCATATGCCAATGGATTGGTGATCGGGGGCTCAGGCTGTGAGTTCAAACCCTGACTTGAGCAAAAACTTAACATCTTTGGGCCTCAGTTTCCTCATCTGTGAAAGAGAGAAAGTGCTAGTGTCTATAGAGTTACAAAGCTGAATGAGGAAATCGGTTTAGAGCACTTACAGACCGGGCTCGGTAGTTCATACCAGTAATCCCAGCACTTTGGGAGGCATAGGTGGGAGGATCACCTGAGGGCAGGAGTTCGAGACCAGCCTGGACAACATAGCAAAACCCTGTCTCTATTTTAAAAAAATCTAAATAAAAACAAAATAAAGCACTTACAGTGTTTGGGATAGTGTAAGCACTCCATACGGTAATGCTAACCATTGTTATTATTTGTGCAGTCTTCTGTGATTCTAAAGTGACATTCAGGAAATTAGATGCTGTTGGAACTCTCATTGCTCAAGGTCATTTTTGTAAGGGCTTTATTGATTTGCGGGACATGATAAGCCACTCGCCTTGCTTGCTACCAGATAACCTCGTTCAGGGGTTGGCAAACTTGCTTTGTAATGCTGCAAACTCAACTCTGCCAACCAAAAATGTAGCTTGAGCCAGACACGATGGCTCATGCCTATAATCTCAGCACTTTGGGAAGCTGAGGTGGGTGTATCACTTGAGGTCAGGAGTTTGAGACCAGCCTGGCCAACATGGTGAAACCCCGTCTCTACTAAAAAAAATTAGCGCAGGCGCCTGTAGTCCCAGCTACTCAGGAGGCTGAGGCAGGAGAATGGCGTGAACCCCGGCGCGGGGGGGCGGAGCCTGCAGTGAGCCGTGATCGTGCCACTGCACTCCAGCCTGGGAGACAGCGAGACTCTGTCTCAAAAAAAAAAAAAAAAAATTAGCCAGGCATGGTGGCAGGTACCTGTAATCCCAGCCACTCGGGAGGCTGAGGCGTGAGAATCGCTTGAACCTGGGAGGCGGAGGCTCCAGTGAGCCAACATCACGTCACTGCACTCCAGCCTGGGCGACAGAGCGAGATTCTGTCTAAGAACAAAACAAAACAAAAAACAAAGATGTAGCTTGGGAACAACCGAAGGTGATACATAAATGAACAGGTGAGCTGTCCTGCCACAAAACCTTATTTGCAGACTGTAAAATGCAAATTTCATAGAATGGTTGTGTGTCACCAAATATTTTTTTTCAACCATTTACAAATGTAAAAAACTCACACCATTCTTAGCTTTCAGCGTATACAAACAAACAAAAAACTCAAAAAACAAAAAACAGCGCTGGGCGCGGTGGCTCACGCCTGTAATCCCAGCACTTTGGGAGGCCGAGGCGGGCGGATCACGAGGTTAGGAGATCGAGACTATCCTGGTTAACAGGTGAAACCCTGTCTCTACTAAAAATACAAAATATTAGCCAGGCGTGGTGGCAGGTGCCTGTAGTCCCAGCTACTCGGAAGGCTGAGGCAGGAGAATGGCGTGAACCAGGAAGGCAGAGCTTGCAGTGAGCCGAGATCGCACCACTGCACTCCAGCCTGGGCAACAGAGTGAGACTCCGTCTCAAAAAAAACAAACAACAACAACAACAAAAAAAAAACAGGTGATGGACTGCAGCTTGCCAGTCCCTGACTTAGAAAATTGTTGCCAAACTTTTCCAAGGTCGCATGTTCTGTTTGGAGATCTGATGAAAACCCTAGCTGCTCTGCTCCTCCAGAAAAATGCAGGGACACAGCAGATGTGGCATACAACTTCAGGGGGACTGAAAGCTCATAAGGAGGTGCTGGATGCTGTCCCGCCCAAATCCCCAGCTGGAAGGCAGGAATTGTCTTTGCAGCGCCCCCGAGTGGAGAAGGGATCTGAAGCAGCAATGGGAACTTCCGGGCTCACACAGGGGCCACTGAAGCCTGTCTGCCCTGAGAAGAGTCTAGGTGGGGGCGGGATTTGCAGACAGCAAGCTCAGCTATCGAGTGACAAGTGACAGGGTCCTCTGAGCAATGGCTCAGATGGGGGCAGGCATGCACATTTGTGTGACCTGCAGCAGGTTCCGACAGACCTCTTCTACCTCCACGTCAAGCACACTGGCCTTTCTGCTGCCCAGGGCACATTCCTGCCCTGGGACCTTTCCACCTACGAACTGGAATACTCTTCCCTACATATCCACAGGGCCCTTTTCCCACCTCCTCTACATCTGGATTCCAACGTCACCAATTCGGAGAGGCTATCCCTGGACACTTCAGGGAGACCCGTGGTCCTCAGCTGGGGGTGATTGCATTCCTACCCTGCCACTAGAGGACACGTGGCAACTTGGTCATCATAGCTAGAGGTGCTCCTGCCACCAAGTGGGTGAAGGCGATGGATGCTTTTCAACCTCCTCCCAGGCACAGGGCGGCCCCGCATGACAGCCCTAAATGTCAGTAGTGCTGAGGTTGACAAACTCTGTAATCACTCTGTCTCCTTTTCTAACTTCATGTTTTTCCTTTGTCTTTTTTTTTTTTTGAGAGAGTCTCACTCTGTCGCCCAGGCTGGAGTGCAGTGGTGCAATCTCAGCTCATTGCAATCTCTGCCTCCCAGGCTCAAGCAATCCTCCCACTTCGGCCGCCGGAGTAGCTGGGACTACAGGTATGCACCACCATGCCCAGCTATTTTTTTTTTTTTTTTGTGACGGAGTTTTGCTCTTGTTGCCCAGGCTGGAGTGCAGTGGCGTGATCTTGGCTCACTGCAACCTCTGCCTCCTGGGTTCAAGCGATTCTCCTGCCTCAGCCTCCTGAGTAGCTGGGATTACAGGCATGTGTCACCATGCCTGGCAAATTTTTGTATTTTTAGTAGATATGGGGTTTCACCGTGTTGGCCAGGCTGGTCTTGAACTCCTGACCTCAAGTGATCCACCTGCCCCGGCCTCCCAAAGTGCCGGGATTATAGGCGTGAGCCACTGCACCCGGCCGGAAAACACTTTTGATTGTTCCAACTGGAGGGAGAGTGGGTTGCTATTGGCACTGAGTGGGTCTAAAGGTCAAAGATGCCAGTCAGCATCCTACAATGCATAGGAGGGGCCCCCATGATAGAAAATGATTGGGTCCCAAATAGGTCAATAGCGTTGAGTCTGTGAAACCTGCTTGCCAGCAGCAATGAGCAAACTAACGGCATACAAATCACTCTGGGTTCTTGTTAAAATCAGATTCTGTTTCAGTCCATCTGGGATGGGACCTCGGATTTGGCATTAAAAGTTCCCAGTTGGGTCAGGTGCAGTGGTTCATACCTGTAATCCCAGCATTTTGGGAGGCTGAGGTGGGAGGATCACTTGAGCTGGTGATTTCAAGACCAGCCTGGGCAACACGGAGAAACCCCATCTCTACAAAAAATTAGCCAGGTATTTGTGGCATGTACCTGTAGTCCCAGCTACTTGGGAGGCTGAGGTGGGAGGATCACTTAAGCCTGGGAGGCAGACGTTACAGGAAGCTGAGATTGCACCACTGCACTCCAGCCTGGTGACAGAGCCAGACCCTATCTTAAAAAAAAAAAAAAGGTCCCAGGTGGGCCAGCCATGGTGGCTCATGCCGATAATCCCAGCACTTTGGGAGGCTGAGGCGGGAGGATCCATTGAGCTCAGGAGTTTGAGACCAGCGTGGGCAACATAGCAAGAACCCGTCTCTCCAAAGAAACAAAAACGTTAAAAATTAGCAGGGGGTGGTTATAGATGCCTGTGGTCCCGGGTATTTGGGAGGCTGAGGTGGGAAGATTGCTTAAGGCAAGGATTTCAAGGCTGCAGTGAGCTATGATCACACCACTGCACTCCAGCCTCGGACAGAGAGACAGAGAGAGAGAAGAGGAGGGGAGGGGAGGGGAGGGGAAGGGAGAGGAGAGAGATCCTGTCTCTAAAATGAAAATTTTTAAAAAGTTCTCAGGCGTGCAGTGGTTCACGCCTATAATCCCAGCACTCTGGGAGGCCAAGGCGGCCAAATCACTTGAGGTCAGGAGTTTCAGCCTGGCCAACATGGTGACACCTGTTTCTACTAAAAATACAAAAATTAGCTGGGCGTGGTGGTGGGGCACCTGTAATCCCCGCTACTCAGGAGGCTGGGGCAGGAGAATCGCTTGAACCTGGGAGGTGAAAGTTGCAGTGAGCTATGATCGTGCCACTGCACTCCAGCCTGGGTGACAGAGTGGAACTCATCTCATAATAATAATAATAATAATAATAATAATAATAATAATAATAATAATAATGATGAAGTTCCCAGATGACAGTGATGCTCTAAGTCAGTGGGCCACATGGACATACAAGACCTTGGATGACCCCAAATCAGAGTTTAAAGAACTCAGGATTTTTCTGAGAAGCAAAGCAAAAGCAGGAACAGAAACAAATGGAGAATGATAAGGAACCAGCAATCACAGAAGGAAGTGCATGGTTCAGCTCAGCCTGGAGCTGTTGAAACAAGGGCATCCAAGAGCAGGCTCCCGGCGCCTGCTCTGTGCAGTCTTGGTTCTAGATCTCTGGCTTTACTCTTCCAACTTCCAACCTCCTACCTGCCCCTTGCATCTGATGCCTAAGATAGACTGAGCACAGCTCATCCCCTGCAGAAGAGAACAAGGTGCCAGGGAAAAGAGGGAGTCACCTACTGTCCCAAATTAAGGACTTCAACATACTGACTTTGTTGGTGCACTGAAGATTTGGCAAAGGCTGGGTGAGGTGGCTCACACCTGTAATTCCAGCACTTTGGGAGGCTGAGGTGGGAGGATCGCTTGAGTCCAGGAGTTTGAAAGCAGCCTGGGCAATATAGTGAGACCTTGTCTCTACAAAAATAAGTTAAAAAATTAGCCAAGCATGGTGGTGCACACCTGTAGACCCAGCTACTCGGGAGGAGGAGGTGGGAGGATTGCTTGAGCCCAGGAGGCAAAGGCTATAGTGTGCTGAGATCACACCATTGCACGCCAGCCTGGGCAACAGAGTGAGATCCTGTTGCAGAAAAAAAAAAAAAAAAAGATTTTGCAAAAAGCTCATGCCAGCCTCTGCTGAGGACAGCTCATGGGTCACAGAGCTGGGTGGGGATTGCCTAACAGAGGAAGAGCTCAAAGAGGAACATCCTTGACACCAACAGCCACCAACAGCCACCCCCAGCCCCATGGCCAGCAATGGCACTGCAGAAAGAGAGGGAAACGAGAAAGAAGGAAAATTCCCACGCCTGAAGCAGGTAAAGCCAACAAATGCAAAACCTGCAAGGCAGGTGGCTCAGAGGCACTTGCCCCAGGGGTGGAGATATTCTCTCACTGCATGGTCTAAGCCCATCCAGGATCTGTTTGCCCATCTCATTCACTCATTGATTCCTGTCTGGAGGCAATTCTGCCCCCTAGGAGACTTTTGGCCACGTCTGGAGACATTTTTGGTTGTTGCAACTGGAGGCAGGAGGTGGTTACTACCAGCATTTAGAGGGTGGAGGCCAGGGATGCTACTAAATATCCTATGATGCCCAGGATAGCCCCTTAGAACAAAGAATTACCTGGCCCCAAATGTTGACAGTGCTAAGGTCCAGAAACTGTGAACTAGCCTGAGTTCTGCCAGCCACAGACTGCAGTTTGGATTCTTGGCTACAAATGGCACACGCATCTTTTCTAACACGCAGTTGCCACCACCTCCTCCTCTTCGTTCCCTTCAACGTGGAGCTTATTTGCAAAAAGACAAAGTTCTAAATCCCAGCATTGACCAGAGCCATCTCTTCCTGGGAGTCTCTTGAATCCAGTACTTTTTCTCAAGTAGAGACTCTTTCCCTCACAACCCCACAACCACCAAGAACCCCAGGAAGCAGAAAACGACCTGTTATGGATAAAATTGTATGCCCCTCCCCCCCATCAAATTCATATGTTGCAATCCGACTCCCCCACTTCTGTCCTTTAGGATGTGACCTTATTTGAAAATAGAGTCTTTGCGGATGTAAATAAGCTAAGATGAGGCCACACTGGAGTCTGGTGGGCCCCTAATCCAATATGGCTGGTATCCTTATAGAAAGGGGAAACTGGGACACAGACAGGGCCGTGTGAGGCTAAGGGATGAAGCCAGGAGAGGTGCCTGGAATGGATCATTTCCTGGCACCTTCATATGAAGCTTAGTCCTTGATCTCAGACTTTAAGCCTCCAGAACTGCAAGGGAATACATCTCTGATGGTTAAGCCACCTGGTGTGTGGTGCTTTGTCATGACAGCCCTAGCAAACTCATACACGGCTCAAGTCCAGATGCTGCAGGAGGATTCCCACAATCGCAAAAGCTGAGACTTAAAGGGACTGTTGCCAGTCCCGAGTTAGCCCAAGGGTCCCTGTGCCCAGGGACTGATCCCTGGTTCTCTCCAGGGAGCCGCTGAGGAGAGGGCAAAACAGAACGAGGATGCACACATCAAAAGAGACCCCAGGAGTATGATTGAAAGGATGCGAAGAAGGGAAATTGGCTGCCCTCCAGGAGGATGGATTGGGCCACTAGACTTACCTGAGCTCAAGAAGGGTTTGCCACACAGGGGGCAGCTGGAGGGGCCGGAGAAGGTCCCTTGCACCAGCTGGTGCCCATTGACACACTCCCGCTTCTCTCGTGCATCCTGGCCCTTGTCCTTTAGATGTGCTGGGCTCTTACCCTGGATGGGACAGAGGTGGGTCTCAGGATGCCCTCTGCAGGTGCTGGCCCTCTTATATACTGTGTACCCAGCCCACCACCAGCCCCAGTCACAGGGCTCCCGGACTAAGGGCAGCATGCCAAGCTGGGGAAGGCAGAGGAGGGCCCCAGTGGCTCAGCTCCCCTTACCTTCTCCTTCTGTCTGGTCACTCGACTGCGGAGGCAGCTCAGCCTGCGCTTCACACTGGTACTCTTGTCACTCTTCTCGTTCCTGCCAGCACCGTCCTCGCTCCTGGGGGACGAGAGGGAAGGTCCGCTAGAGGGGGCCAGGGGTCATTCTGAGGCAGCCCTGTGGGTTGCTCCAGGAATCCACCTGGAACCTGTCTCCCTGTGGCCTCCTGGTCCTGTCTTACCCCTTCCCTGGCCCTTGACTTCCTCCTTCCCTCCCTCCTTCCCTCTCTTACTTATTCACTCAGCAAACATGAATGAATGTTTGCAAAGTTCTGGGAGCTTTGGGGACCGGGTTTGCAGAGGGAAATGCAATATGATCTCAGGTTTGAGGTCCCTCAATGCCTGGGCTGGGAATTTCAGCTCTGTTCACTTGTGATTTCTCCCTCTAATTCACGCCCCCCACCCCCCCCCGGTATCTAATTGGCCTTTATTTATTTATTTATTTATTTATTTATTGAGACAGAGTCTCACTCTGTCACCCAGGCTGGAGTGCAGTGGTTCAATCTCCGCTCACTGCAGCCTCTGCCTCCAGGTTCAAGCGATTCTCATGCTTCAGCCTCCCGAGTAGCTGGGACCACAGGTGTGTGCCACTGTGCCCAGCTAATTGTTTTGTATTTTAGTAGAGGTGGGGTTTCACCGTGTTGGCCAGGGTCAGGTGATCCGTCCACCTCAGCCTCCCAAAATGCTGGTATTACAGGCATGAGCCACCGCGCCCGGCCCTAATTGGTCTTTAAATCCTGCTCATTCTTCTATCTCCTCCCCCACCCCAAACTCCATCCCCAGGTCACTGGTGTGGTTTCCTGGATTTCAGGCACACCCTCATTTTATAAATATTAGCTCAGTGACGTATAAGGCAGACATGATTCCTGTTCTGGTGGGATCTATTTCCTGGGCAGAGATGCCACTTCTCCAGTCTGTGCCCCTGATCCCGGTCTGAGTGGCTTCTGGAACTTTGTAAATAACCGTAAATGTTTGTTGAATGAATGAGTGAGTGAGAGAGGGAGGGAGGAAAGGAGGGAGAGAGAGGGATTCAGGGACCTCCAGCCCTGTCTGTGGTCCTCATCCTGTCCTCATCCTATCCCCAGAACTGATGATGCTCAAAGGCCCCACTGCCCTTTTTATTTTTATTTATTTATTTTTGAGACGGAGTTTCACTCTGTCGCCCAGGCTAGAGTGCAAGGGCGTGATCTTGGCTCACTGCAACCTCCGCCTCCTGAGTTCAAGTGATTCTCCTGCCTCAGCCTTCTGAGTAGCTGGGATTACAGGCACCCGCCACCACGTCTGGCTAATTTTTTAATTTTTAGTAGAGATTGGGTTTCACCATGTTGGCCAGGCTGGCCTTGAACTCCTGACCTCAGACGATCCACCCTCCTCGGCCTCCCAAAGTGCTGGGATTATAGGCATGAGCCACCGCGCCCAAGTCCCACTGCTCTTTAGGATAAAGTCTGAGCTCCTTCGTGTCGCTGAGGTGGTCTGGTCTCTGCTGATTTCTCCCACCTTGCCTCCTCCCAGCCCCACCCCGATGTCATTCCCTAAGCCTTCTAGTTTCTTTTTCTTTCCTTCATCCTCATCTGCACATATTGGCAAACTCCTACTCTTCCGTTAGAACCCTGCTTACATCGTCACCTCCTCCAGGAAGTCTTCCTCTGTCCTCCCAGGGTATACGGGAGCCTCACCCCTCCCTTTCCTGCCAGCTCCCATCATTGCCCTGATGGGGGCTCCAGCTCCTGCCCCCAGCCTGGGGGGCCTGGCCCAAAGGACCATCTGTAAACACTTGTTCGAATCCAAGGCTGCCCTCCCCGGAAGCAGATCTGTGTACTTACTCCGACAGGAATTCAAACCAGGTCAGGTTCGAGTGGGCTCCTCCGGGGCTGGCTGACTTGCAAGCCCTCTGCCGGGCCCTGCAGGATCAGAGGTGACAGATACCTGGGTCGGCAGCCTCCTCTCCCACTCACCTACCCCAGTGCTACCGAGTACAGGCATGCACCAGGTACCCCGTCTAAGAGCCCACCCGTCCTTGACACTCTGGGCTTGTATATGAGACATTATGACACGTTTTCCAGCAGAGGGCAGTAATGTGTCTTGGCTGAACAAAATCAGTGTAGCAGGAAGATTTTTTTCTTCTTTTTTAATAGAGAAAAATTAAGTCTCGCTCTGTTGCCCAGGCTGGAGTGCAGTGGTACAATCAGCTCACTGCAGCCTTGACCTCCGGGGCTTGAGCAATCCTCCTGCCTCAGTCTCCTGAGTAGCTGGGACTATAGGCATGTGCCACCATGCCTGGCTAATTTTTATTTTTATTTTTTTAACCAAGTACTTAAATCTTACATAATTTTTTTTTTTTTTTTAGACGGAGTCTCGCTCTGTCGCCCAGGCTGGAGTGCAGTGGCGTGATCTCGGCTCACTGCAATCTCCACCTCCCTGGTTCACGCCATTCTCCTGCCTCAGCCTCCTGAGTAGCTGGGACTACAGGCGCCTGCCACCACGCCTGGCTAATTTTTTGTATTTTTCAGTAGAGACGGGGTTTCACCATGTTAGTCAGGATGGTCTTGATCTCCTGACCTCGTGATCCACCCGCCTCGGCCTCCCAAAGTGCTGGGATTACAGGCGTGAGCCACCGTACCCAGCCCTCACCCAGTCTTCTCTACCCCTGTCTCCCACACCTGTGCACACCCCTGGCATGCTTCCTGCTTTTGTCTCCAACTTTGTTCCCCTCAAGCCTGTCCCGATTCCCACTTACCCATGGTACTGTCGAAGTTCTTGAAGCACCTGCTGGACAATCAGCCTGTTGGGGTGGAGGTGAGATTAGAACAGCCCATGGTAGCTCCAGGTTACAGACACTCTCCCCGAGACAAGCTGGGGTTGCCCAGCCAGGCCTCAGGTCCTGATGCAGACCCTGCTCAAAGTCAGTTGGGCACGGTGGCTCACGCCTGTAATCCCAGTAGTTTGGGAGGCCGGGGCAGGCGGATCACCTGAGGTCAGGGGTTCGAGACCAGCCTGGCCAACATGGTGAAACTCTGTCTCTACTAGAAATACAAAAATTAGCTGGGTGTGGTGGTGGGCGCCTGTAGTCCCAGCTACTCTGGAGGCTGAGGCAGGAGAATCACTTCAACCCAGGAGGCAGAGGTGAGCTGAGATCGCGCCACTGCACTCCAGCCTGGGCTACAGAGTGAGACCCTATCACACACACACACACACACACACACACACACACACACACAAGCCACAATTGTCTCCCAAGGCTACATTGAGAAACTTTCTGAGGGGCCTGGGTCCCTCCCGCCGGGAGAAGGATGGTGTCAGAAAGAAGATGAGGTTATGGGCGGACTAGTGGGATGGTGTCTGGCCCTGGTCACTTATGGCCAACAACACTGCACCCCGGCAGCCCTCCTCCCGCAGCCCTGACTTTGTGGCCTGTTCCCTGGGGGTCCCTCCCCACCACGAGGCAGAAACTCACACGTGATCTGGTTCCACGTGGTCTTTTTCCATGCACTCCAGCACTGGAGGTTCCAGGCCTGGAAGAAGCCCCGCATCCCAGGAAGCACAGTTGTGAGGAGCTCTGGGACAGGACCAGCCCAGCAGAGCCCTCCCGGATGCCACCCTGGGCCCCTGCAGAACTGGAGCCATGTAGACAGGGCCTGTACTCTCAGGCAACAGAGACGAGAAGAGGACAGAGAGCCAGGGACAAACGCAGGTGTCCCCAGTGTCTCGTGAGTGCTTACAACCTAGTAAGTGCTTTACGTGTATGAGATCAGCAGACTCTCCAAGTGGCCTTAAGGAGATACGCTTATGTCCCCCCTTCCCTTTTTTTCCTTAGACACAGTCTCGCTCTGTCACCCTGGCTGGAGTGCAATGGCTCAATCTCAGCTCACTGCAACCTCCGCCTCCTGGGTTCAAGCAATTCTCCTGTCTCAGCCTCCCGAGTAGCTGGGATTACAGGCACGCACCACCATGCCCGACTAATTCTTGTATTTTTATATTTTTAGTAGAGATGGGATTTCACCATGTTGGCTAGGGTGGTCTCGAACTCCGGACCTCAGGTAATCCACCCGCCTTGGCCTCCCAAAGTGCTAGGATTACAGGCGTGAGCCACTGCACCAGGACTTTTTCTTTTTCCTTTTTTTTTTTGAGACGGTTTCACTCTGTCACCCAGAGTGGAGTGCAGTCCTGCCATCAGAACTCACTGCAGCCTTGACCTCCTGGGTTTAAGCGATCCTCCCATCTCAGCCTCCAAAGTAGCTGGGACTACAGGTGCACACTGTCATGCCTGGCTAATTGTTTTTTGTATTTTTAGTAGAGACAAGATTTCACCATGTTGCCCAGGCTGGCCTCGAACTCCTGGGCTCAAGCTATTCACCTGCCTCGGCCTCCAAAAGTGCTGGGATTCCGGGTGTGAGCTGCTGCGCCTCTTCTAATAGAAGAAGCCACAGAGGCTCAGAGACTTGTTATGCATTTAAACTCCAGGTTTGTCTGATGCCAGAGAGGTGCAAGATCTCAGGATAAAAATTCAGAGATAAAGAAAGAGATAAAGAAATAGTCAGAATGCCAGGCATGGTGGTTCATGCCTGTAATCTCAGAACTTTGGGAAGTTGAGGCGGGCTGATCACTCAAGGCCAGGACTTTGAGACCAGCCTGGCCAACATGACGAAACCCTGTGTCTACTAAAAATATAAAAATTAGCCAGGCATGGTAGCGGGTGCTTGTAGTCCTAGCTACTTGGGAGGCTGAGGCAGGAGAATCGTTTGAACCCGGGAGACGGAAGTTGCAGTGAGCTGAGATTGCACCACTGCACTGCAGCCTGGGCAACAGAGCAAGACTCTGTCTCAAAAAAAAAAAAAAAGAGCCAGAGAGAGAACAGAGAATCTTGGGGACAAGGTCATTGCAATGGGGCAATCTCACACTGGCTCAAGAGCTGCAGGGAGAGGAGGAGGGACAGATGCTGGAGATCCCTTCCCCTCTCTGGTTTCCCCCAGCGTTCTGCTCAGTCCCTGCCCAGGGGACCCTAAGCCAGCTCCCTTCCCTTCCCTGGGGCCCATCTAGAGCCCCATCAAGGGGACCCTCCAGGATGAAGGATGAAACCCCAACAGCGTTTCACCGTGTTGGCCAGGCTCCTCTTTCCCCGACTTGGTTTGAATTAAGGCAACTCCCAGGCTGGCTACCTTGAACAGGTGGAGTGGGCACTTCCAGACCCGGAGAGATTTCTGGAGAGTGGATCTCATAGAAGGACACAGGAACAGACCTTGACCTCACTCTTTTCTTGGGGCTGTCACATTCCTGCAGGGAATTAAACACCTCACTAAGCTGGGAAGGCAGCCTGGACTGCAGGCAGGTTCCCTAGATTGAGGGGCCCAACCCACAGCCAGGGACACCTCCACAGAAATGGGGTGACACACTCATCCAAGCCTCAGCCTCCAGCCACTCCGCCCAGCCATCGGACATGGGTTCAGCTACCTGCTTCCCAGCCACAGGGCTGTAGTCCTGGCTGAGGAGCCTCCAGCTCTGAGCTGGAGCCCCAGGTATCAGAGCCATAGGTTCTAACAATGGCCAGGAATTTCCCCCAGGGTCTATTGTGATCACAGCCAGATGTCTCAGCCACCAGCCACAGCTCCAAGCATGCATTCCTCAGGTGTCAGCTGGGATCTCAGATCAGAGACAAATTCTCCTTAGCTGCATACCCCAACCACAGACACCGCTGCCTTCCGGCTACAGGCTACACTCCAGGCAAAGATCCTCCAAGCCTGGCTGAAACTGCAAGATAAGACATCCCCCATCCCCTTGTCTCCAGCCCTTGGGTTGGAGTCATGGCCATGCATAGCCTGCCCTAGATGCTTACCCAGGGAAATCCCTTCAGGCCTGGGCTGGAATCTTAGGACCCAGAGACGACCAAGGCATGGCCCACACCACAGATAAGCAGCCCCCACCCCGCCATGGTGGGTAAGTGCCACCAGCCCTGGCAAGTCTCTCCTTCCTACCCATAGCACTGGCTTCTGGACCCAAAAGTGTGCTACTGTCAGGGGTGGCTGCAGGTTATACCCACCTTGCCTGGGGTCTCTGCGGGGGTCCCGCCCCCAGACAGACACCCTTGAGTCCAGGTCTTCAGCCCTCCTCCTGGCAGGTTCAAAGCAAGGCTGGCCAGTGTTCGAGGGAGACAGGGTTCCTCCTCCACAGTTGAGGCATCGAGGCTGAGCCTAGTGGAGAAGACAGGGTACTGGGGCTTCAGCAGGTCTTGCCCACCTGGCTACTGCCCCAGGCATCCAGGGGAGCTTGAAAGAACATGCAAGGGGGCCCTTCCAGGACAGGGAAGGGTGCGCCGGCCACAGAAAGGGGTCCAGACCTCCCAATATGAGAGGAGTGGGTGACAAGGGGGAGAGGACAAAGAAAGCCAGCCTGGTTAGATTTGTTGGAGCTACATTTGCATCTCAGATAGTTTTTGCACAGACTGGTTTTCTTTTTCTTTTCTTTTTTCTTTCTTTCTTTCTCTTTTTTTTTTTTTTTTTTTTTGAGACAGAGTCTCACTCTGTCACCCAGGCTGGAGTGCAGTAGCACGATCTCAGCTCACTGCAACCTCTGCCTCCCGGGTTCAAGCAATTCTCCTCCCTCAGCCTCCCAAGTAGCTGGGATTACAGGCACGTGCCACTACGCCCAGCTAATTTTTTTTTTTTTTTTTTGAGACGGAGTCTTTCGCTTTCGCCCAGGCTGGAGTGCAGTGGCACAATCTCGGCTCACTGCAAGCTCCGCCTCCCGGGTTCAGGCCATTCTCCTGCCTCAGCCTCTCCGAGTAGCTGGGACTACAGGCGCCCGCCACCACGCCCGGCTAATTTTTTGTATTTTTTTTAGTAGAGACGGGGTTTCACCACATTGGTCAGGCTGGTCTCGAACTCCTGACCTCAAATGATCTGCCCCCCAAAGTGCTGGGATTACAGGCGTGAGCCACTGCACCCTGCCTGAATTTCTATGTGGGATGACTTGGAAGGGGTTGAGAGACACGGGTTAGGTGTGGCTAGAGCACCCCCTGCCTCTACTATTTGGTGCTGCCACTGCGGGGTGCATGGCGTCTCACACATTTCCGTTTTGATCATAACTGCATGGGTGGCTTCATGCGTATGCGTGCAAGCAGTGTGCAGATCACGTTTAGGCTTATATGCGTGGGTCTAATGGGGGCTGAGCATGGCCATACTCTCAGCAGGTGTGTGCATTTAGGTTTTTGTGTGCTTGCACTGTGTGCATACAGTCGATTGTTTTTTCTTCCTTTTCTTTTTTCTTTTTTTTTTGAGACAGAGTCTCTCTCTGTCGCCCAGGCTGGAGTGCAGTGGCATAATCTTAGCTCACTGCAACCTCCGTCTCCCGGGTTCAAGTGATTTTTGGGCCTCAGCCTACCGAGTAGCTGGGACTACAGGTGTGCACTACCACACCCGGCTAATTTTTGTATTTTTAGTAGACAGGGGGTTTAGCCATGTTGACCATGGCTGGTCTTGAACTCCCGACCTCAGGTGATCCACCTGCCTTGGCCTCCCAAAGTGCTGGGATTACAGGCGTGAGCCACCGCGCCCGGCCTCACGTGCAGTTTTCAGTTTGGGCTTGTGCATGCATGCTCAGTCACTCGCACAGGCTCTATGTTCATGCATGTGCAAGTTAGAAGAGGGTTTTTTGGGCTGCCTCTGATGGTGCAGACACCCCTCATGGCCCTAGAGCAGGGATCCCCAACTCCTGGGCCACAGACTGGTACTGGTCTGTGACCTTTTAGAATCTGGGCTGCAAAGCAGGTGAGCGCAGGCGTGTGAGCCATTCCCCATCGCTCACATGACTGCCTGAGCTCTGCCTCCTGTCATATGAGTGGCAGCATTAGATTATCAAAGGAGCAGGGGCCCGGCATGGTGACTCATGCCTGTCATGTCAGCACTTGGGAGGCCAAGGTGGGAGGATCCCCTGAGGTCAGGAGTTTGAGATTAGTCTGGCCAACATGGTAAAACTCTGTCTCTACTAAAAATACAAAAAATTAGCCGGGTGTGGTGGTGTGAGCCTGTATAGCCTGGGCAACAGAGTGAGATTCTGTCTCAAAAAAAAAAAAAAAAATTCTCATAGGCTCATAGGAGTGGGAACTGTGTTGTGAACTGCACATGTGAGGGATCCAGGTTGCACACTCCTTATGAGAATCTAGGCTGGGTGCGGTGGCTCGCGCCTGTAATCCCAGCACTTTGGGAGGCTGAGGCAGGCGGATCATGAAGTCAGGAGTTCGAGACCAGCCTGACCAACATGGTGAAACCCTGTCTCTACTAAAAATACAAAAATTAGCCGGGTGTGGTGATGCGTGCCAGTAATCCCAGCTACTCGGGAGGCTGAGGCAGGAGAATCGTTTGAACCCAGGAGGCAGAGATTGCAGTGAGCCGAGATCATGCCACTGCACTCCAGCCTGGGCAATGGAATGAGACTCCATCTCAAAAAAACAAAAAACAAACAAACAAACAAACAAGAGAATCTAGTGCCTGATGATCTGTCACTGTCTCCCATCACCCCCAGAATGGACTGTCTAGTGCAGGAAAACAAGCTTGGGGCTCCCACTGATTCTACATGATGATGAATTGTATAATTATTTCATTATGTATTACAATGTAATAATAATATAAATAAAGTGCAAGATAAATGGAATGTGATTGAATTGTCCAGAAAGTATCCCCTGTCCCCCTGGGTCTATGGAAAAATTGTCTTCCATGAAACCGGTCCCTGGTACCGAAAACGTTGGGGGCCACGGCAGGTGCAAGGGGCGGCTTGTCTTAGGACCTGGCTCTGGCCTTCTGGACCTCTGCCCTGTCCCAGGGGTGCATTGTGGGAAGCAGGCAGCAGTGGGGAACTGACCTCCGCCAGCTCTCTGAGCAGCTCCGCGACCTTTCCCAGCTGCGCCGCCTTGACAGGTCTTGGGACCCCACCAAGCTGGAGAAAAGAGAATCCCTTCCTGGTTCTTCACCGGGGGGGCGACTGTCTGGGGTCTCCCCAGGCTGGCTGTGGGAAGGGGCCCCAAGGCTCAGGTCCTGCAGATACTCGCTGCCCTGAAGGGCCCCCAAATCCAGGCTGAGGTCCTCCATACTCTCGCTGAGCTGCCTGGGAAAATCATCCTCCTGTAGGTTGGGAGGGTGAGGAGGAGGAAGAAGACATTGACCAAGGGGCAGCAGAGCCTGGGGTCTCTTGACCACAAGGTCCCTGCTCCCAACATCCAGACCCTGCCTGTCCCCCACCTGTCCATCCTGGGCTCAGTGCCCTTCTCACAGCGGGTGGGATGGAATGGGAGGGAGTAGTCCCACAGTCCCCTGTCTAACCTGGACCTTCAAGACCTCACCCCCACAAAAGAGCCAGAAGTCTGGTCTTCCATGACAGATTCCCCTACTTGTAGCCTTGGCAAAGCACTTCACGTCACTGAGTTTCCATCTGATTATCTTTTTTTTTTTTTTTGGTACAGTTCCTGCTCCTGTTCCTACTTCTTTTTCCTTCCCTTCTTTTGTCCTTCACTTCTCTCTTCTCCTCCCAGTCATTCTATTTGTCATTCTGTCCAGCCAGGGCACCTGCCTTTTCTTCTTGCAAAACCTCCTCTCCCACCCGGCCTATCCTGAGTCTGTCTGGTGAACTCCTATGCATCCGTCAAAACCCAGCTTGGGCATGCCCTCCACGTTGCCTTCCTGACTCCTCAAGGTTGGTAAGGTGCCCTTCCTCTGGGCTGCTAGGATCTGCAGGACAGGAATTGTCCTTTTCCAGGCATTTGTTAGGACTGTCTGCACACAGGGTTTGGTGAGTAGGTGGGTAGGTGGACGAGTGGGCTTCCCCCATGGCTCCATGTGAGGCCAGTGCTGAGATGTGGCTCCAGGCATCCATGTGATCTCAGGCAGCACTTGGTGGATGCTCTCAATTTGTCAGCTGCAGATCTTTGCCGGCAGGAGGCAAGGGGCCAGTGTCCACACCTGTCTTGGGATGAGGAAGGCGGAGCTACGCAGGGTTTGCCCTTTTCCCTAAACTCACCCATGTTGATGTCTTTATAGATTTGGCCCCTCCCTTCTTTTTACTGCAGTGAGATACACATCACATAATATTTATCATCTTAACCTTTTTTTTTTTTTTTTTGAGATGGAGTCTTGCTCTGCTGCCCAGGCTGGTGTGCAGTGGCACGATCTCAGCTCACTGCAACCTCCACCTCTCAGGTTCAAGTGATTCTTCTGCCTCAGCCTCCTGAGTAGCTGGGATTACAGGCATCCGCCATTATGCCCGGCTAATTTTTGTATTTTTAGTGGAGATGGCGTTTCACCATGTTGGCCGGGCTGGTCTCAAACTCCTGACCGCAGGCAATTCGACTGCCTTGGCCTCCCAAAGTGCTGGGACTACAGACATGTGCCACTGCTCCTGGCGAATTTTTATATATTTTTTATTAGAGACGGGGTTTCACGACGTTGGCCAGGATGGTCTTGAACTCCTAGCTTCAAGTGATCCGCCTGCCTCAGCCTCCCAAAGTGTTGGGATTACAGACGTGAGCCGCTGTACCCGGGCCCACATCTTAACCATTTTTAAGTGTCCAGTTCAGTATCATTAAGCACATTCCCATTGCTGTGCAACAATCACCTCCATCTATCTCTAGAACTTTCTCATCTTCCCAAACTAAAATTCTGTTCCCATGAAACACTCCCCTCTCATTCCCCTCCCCAGCCCCTGGCACCCACCTTTCTGCTTTCTGTCTCCATGAATCTGACCAGGCCTGGCGTGGTGGCTCATGCCTCGGAATCCCAGCAATCTGGGAGGATCGCTTGAGCCCAGGAGTTTGAGACCAGCCTGGACAGCATAACAAGACCCTATCTCTACAAAAAAATTTAAAAGTGAGCTGGGCATGGTGGGAGGCTCCTGTAGTCCCAGCTACTTGGGAGGCTGAGGTGGGAGGATCACTTGAACCCGGGAGGTCAAAGCTGAAGTGAGCTGTGATCGTGCTACCGCGCTCCAGCCTGGGTGACAAAGCAAGACCCTGTCTCCAAAGAAAAAAAATAAAAGTGGGGGGTGGTAAATCTATGAACCTGACGAGCCCAGAGACCTCCTACGAGTGGAATCAGACAGTATTTATCCTTTTGTGTCTGGTTTATTTCACCGAGCATAACATCCTCATGGTTCCTCCACGTTGCAGCATGTGTCAGAATTTCCTTCCTTTTTAAGGTTGAATTGTATTCCACTGTGTGGATGGATCACATCGCATTTATTCATCCATCCATCAACGGACACTTGGGCTCTTTCCATCTGTTGGCTCTTGTGAATAACGCTGCTATCAACATCAGTGTGCAAATATCTGTGAGTCCTTGCTCTCAGTTCTTCTGGAAAGATACCCAGAAGTGGAATTGCTGGATCATATGGTAATTTTATTTTTATATTTATTTTATTTTAATTAATTTTTTTTTTTGCGACGGAGTTTTGTTCTTGTTGCCCAGGCTGGAGTGCAATGGCGCGATCTCGGCTCACTGCAACCTCCGCCTCCCAGGTTCAAGCAATTCTTCTGTCTTAGCCTACCGAGTAGCTGGGATTACAGGCATGTGCCACCATGCCCTGCTAATTTTGTAATTTTAATAGAGACAGGGTTTCTCCAGGTTGGTCAGGCCAGTCTCGAACTCCTGACCTCAGGTGATCCGCCTGCCTCGGCCTCCCAAAGTGCTGGGATTACAGGCGTGAACCACTGCGCCCGGCCTATTTTATTTATTTATTTATTTATTTATTTATTTATTTATTTATTATTTTTTGAGACGGAGTCTCGCTCTGTCGCCCAGGCTGGAGTGCGGTGGTGCAATCTCGGCTCACTGCAAGCTCCACCTCCTGGGTTCACACCATTCTCCTGCCTCAGCCTCCCGAGTAGCTGGGACTACAGTCGCCCACCACCATGCCCGGCTAATTTTTTTGTATTTTTAGTAGAGAGGGGGTTTCCCTGTGTTAGCTGGGATGGTCTTGATCTCCTGACCTCGTGATCCGCCCACCTCGGCCTCCCAAAGTGCTGGGATTACAGGCGTGAGCCACTGCGCCCGGCCCCTATTTTTTATTTTTTGAGACAGAGTCTTGCTCTGTCGCCCAGGCTGGAGTGCAGTGGCACCATCTCGGCTCACTGCAACCTCCGCCTCCTGGGTTCAAGCGATTCTCGTGCCTCACCCTCCCGAGTAGTTGGAATTACAGGTGTGTGCCACCATGCCCAGCTGATTTTTCTATTTTCAGTAGAGACACGGTTTCATCATGTTGCCCAGGCTGGTCTCAAATTCCTGATTTCAGATGATCCTGCCCCGCTCAGCCTCCCAAAGTGCTGGGGTTACAAGCGTGAGCCACTGTGCCCAAACTAATCTATTTTATTTTTTGAGACAGCATCTCGCTCTGTCTCCTAGGCTGGAGTGCAGTGGCACAATTGCATGGCAATTTTAGGTTTAACTTTCTTTCTTTCTTTTTTATTAATGTTTTTGAGATGGAGTCTCACTCTGTTTCCCAGGCTGGAGTGCAATGGCATGATCTCAGCTCACTGCAACCTCTGCCTCCCAGGTTCAAACAATTCTCCTGCCTCAGCCTCCTGAGTAGCTGGAATTACAGGTGCCTGCCACCAGGCGCCTTTTCTTTTCTTTTCTTTTTTTTTTCTGAGACGGAGTTTCACACTTGTTGCCCAGGCTGGAGTGCAATGGTGTGATCTCAGCTCACCACAACCTCCTCCTCCCGGGTTCAAGCGATTCTCCTGCCTCAGCCTCCCAAGTAGCTGGGATTACAGGCATGTGCCACCACGCCTGGCTTATTTCGTATTTTTAGTAGAGACATGGGGTTTCTCCATGTTGCCCAGGCTGGTCTTGAACTCCCGACCTCAGATGATCCACCCGCCTCGGCCTCCCAAAGTGCTGGGATTACAGGCGTGAGCCGCTGCGCCTGGCCAATTTTAGGTTTAACTTCCTAAGGACTCACTCTACTGTTTCCACAGCCTGCCTTCTTCTTGAATCTCCTCTCCTTTGTGGCCAACGTCCTCGTTTCCCTCCCTCCTCCCTGCTGACTCCTCCTCTGCCTCTTCTTCCTCCCTCTGCCTTTTGATCACCAGCGTCCCTCTTTTTCAGTCTCTTTCTAAAGAGCCACAGCTCTAGCTCTGGCTGGCCCTCATGTGACTTGGGCGGCAGCGTCCTTTCAAATTCCCACTTACCCCCCAGATGGCTCCATTCCTACCCCCAGTGCCTGGACAACCTCCTACTGTCTTTTCTGTCGCTGCCCCTGAAGGTTTTTTGTGTCTCTGGTTTTCATCCTCCTGTAAATATAAACATGTCAGGACGGCCTCTCGGCCTGGCTGAGCCTCCCTCTTTCTCCTGCATCTGGCCTCCCTCAGAGGAGGCAGAGGTGGGAGCCAGGCCAGAGATGGGGGTGGAGCTGGGGAGTGGGGAGCCAGGCAGTACAGGCTGTTCCAGCTCCCACTGGTAGGTACATTGAGGGAGGGAGAGAGGGGGTGTCTCATCTTTTATTTTGGAGCTTGCACCTTTGTTCTGACATATCTTGGGCAAGAAAAGATGAGAGCCAGCCCAGTGGGGGTCTTTCCAGGTATCTGAGTAAGCATCGTATGCTGCCCCGCTGGCCCTGACACCCCAGAGAGGATGCTATAAATCCAGGCTCCTGTTCCCTAGAGCTGGGGGAGCCTTGGGGGATGGGATCCCCCATCAAACCCAGAGGCGAAACAGCCCAGGGTTCCCCACTCTTCAGAAAGGCTCACCACGCAGTTTTTCATAGTACATGGATAAATGCCTATTTTAAAAATGTAAATAGTTATTGATCTTGTTGTCTATTGGAAAAAGATAACACACCAAAGCAACTTCAAGCATAACGTGTCCCTGGCCCCATTTTGTCATGTAAAAAAGTGGCTTGATTTCAAATAAAATGGCAAGTAAATCATAGAGCAGATAGTCTTTCTTTCTCCTTCCTTCCTTTTCTTTTCTTTTCTTTTCTTTTTCTTTCTCTTTCTTTCTTTCTCTCTCTTCTTTTTCTTTCTTTCTTTCTTTCTTTCTTTCTTTCTTTCTTTCTTTCTTTCTTTCCCTTTCTTTCTTCTTTCTTTCTATCTTTCTTTCTTTTTCTTTCTTTCCTTTCTTTTCTTTCTTTCTTTCTTTCTTTCTTTCTTTTTTTTTAGACGAGTCTCGCTCTGTCGCCCAGGCTGGAGTGCAGTGGCGCAGTCTCGGCTCACTGCAAGCTCCGCCTCCCAGGTTCACGCCATTCTCCTGCCTCAGCCTCTCCGAGTAGCTGGGACTACAGGCGCCCGCCACTACGCCTGGCTAATTTTTTTGTATTTTTAGTAGAGACGGGGTTTCACCGTGGTCTCGATCTCCTGACCTCGTGATCCGCCCGCCTCGGCCTCCCAAAGTGCTAGGATTACAAGCGTGAGCCACCGCGCCCGGCTTCTTTTTTTTCTTTCCTTCCTTCCTTCTTTCCAGGTGTGCACTACCATGCCCAGCTTATATATATATATTTCTTTTTTTGAGATGGAGTTTCGCTCTTGTTACCTAGGCTGGAGTGCAGTGGTGCGATCTTGGCTCACTGCAACCTCCGCCTCCTGGGTTCAAGTGATTCTCCTGCCTCAGTCTCCCAAGTAGCTGGGATTACAGGTGTCCACCACCATGCCCGGCTAATTTTTGTATTTTTAGTAGAGATGGGTTTCACCATGTTGGCCAGGCTGGTCTCGAACTCCTGACCTTAGGTGATCTGCCTGCCTCAGCCTCCCAAAGTGCTGGGATTACAGGCGTGTCACCACGCCCGGCCCCAGCTAGTATTTTTTTATTTTTTGTAGAGACAGAGTCTTGTTATGTTGCCCAGGCTGGTCTTGAAATCCTGGGCTAAAGTGACCGTCCCACCTCGGCCTCCCAAAGTGCTGGAATTACAGACATGAGCCACTGTGCCTCGCAGGGCAGATGGTTTTCAAATGGTCATTGGGTAGAAAGACCTCAATCAAGGTTTGCATCCTGCTGTGGTAGCTGTTGTTAGCTTAGCATGACCTCGATCAAGTACCTAAAGCTCTCTGAGCCTCAGTTTTTTCCATCTCTAAGGTGGGCATACTGCCACCTACTTGTAGGATTGTGTTGTGCAGGTGAAATGAGATGCTTGGGCAATGCAAGCCCTCGGCCGATGGAATAATATATTGCTGCTTTTAAATTTCAGGAGTCAGGGGGCCAGGGCCGTGGCTCACACCTGTAATCCCAGTGCTTTGGGAGGTTAAAGTAGGAGGATCAGTTGAGACTAGGGGTTTGAGACCAGCCCGGGCAACATAGCGAGATCCCATCTTTAAAAAAATAAAAACAAAAACAAAACAAAACAAAACAAAAAAAACTAGCCAGATGTGGTGGCGTGCACCTGTAGTCTCAGCTACTTTGGAAACTGAGGTGGGAGGGTTGCTTGAGTTCAGGAGGCAGAGGTTGCAGTGAGCTATGATCACACCACTGCACTCCAACCTGGGTGACAGAGAAGACCCCGTCTCTACAAATAAATAATTAAATTACATAAAATAAATAAATTTCAGGAGTCAGGACCCTTCCTCTGAGCAAGCCTCTGACAGTCCCAAATGGAATCACACGGTCTCTCCTGTCCTCATGGAGCTAATTGGAGAAGATAGATGATTAAGCCAAACCGTTATAATCAAGAATGTTAGAAGGTTCCAGCCAGCAGGCTGGGGAAGATCTGAGGGGGAACAGATTACACTGTCCAAAGAGTATCAGGGAGGACTTCCTGGAGGAAATGGCAGCAAGTGAAGGCCTGAGGACTGAGTAGGAGCTGGCTAGGCAGATACTGCAGGTAAGCACATTCCAGGCAGTGAAAGAACAGGACATCCAGAAGTCTGCAGGCTGGAGAGCTCATGGCGCCTTTAAGCAACTGGCAAATGTTCCTATGGCTAGAGGTGTGGACAGTTGGGGAACACGAGTCTGGTTGGCCAAAGCATGGATTTAATCTGGAAGTTTCCAATAGTGGTGGTAGGGAGGGCAGTGATTGGCCTTCAGAAAGATCATTCAGCTTGCTGGCCGGGCGCGGTGGCTCACGCCTGTAATCCCAGCACTTCGGGAGGCCTGAGGCAGGTGGATCACATGAGTCCAGGAGTTTGAGAACAGCCTGGCCAACGTGGCAAAACCCCATCTCTTCTAAAAATACAGAAATTAGCTGGACGTGGTGGTGGGTGCCTGTAATCTCAGCTACTAAGGAGGCTGAGGCACAAGAATCTCTTGAACGCGGGAGGCGGAAGTTGCAGTGAGCCGAGATTGTGCCACTGCACTCCAGCCTGGGTGGTGGAGTGAGACCCTACCTCAAAAAAAAAAAAAATGTATTCAGCTTGCAGAGCAGAGATGGGCTTCGATGGGGCCAAGATGCAGGCAGGTGGCCCAGCCAGGACACTCATGCAGATTACCTGGGGGAGCCATGATGGGGACCACCACCAGGGAAAGGGAAGGAGGGTGCAATGCACAGAAATGGAGGGTCCTTGGGGTTCAATATTCACAGGACTTGGTGCCTGATGGGAGAGGGAGGGGCAAGGAAAATGCCCTGGTCTCCAGCTTTGATGACCAAGTGGATGATGAGAATACAGACTCAGGAAGAGGGGCTAGATTTGCTAGGGGGTGGGGACACAGCCTTGCTGCCCGCTCACAGACCTGCCTGCTTCCCCCGAGCCCACTGTTCCCCCATTGCCGTGTTACCCACCCAACTGCCTGCATCCCATGGTTCTCTTTCAAAGAGGTCCAGATCCCAGGGAAGGTGCAGGGCTAAACTCCAGTCCTGGTTCTGTGATCCTTTACCCATGACATCTGGACTAATTCCTTCACTGCTTGCATCTCAGTGTCTTTTTTTTTTTCCTCATTCCATCACCCAGGGGGGACTGCAATGGTGTGATCTTGGCTCACTGCAATCCCCACCTCCTGGGTTCAAGCGATTCTCTTGCCTCAACCTCCTGAGTAGCTGGGACTACAGGTGCACACCTCCATGCCGGGCTAATTTTTGTATTTTTAGTAGAGACAGGGTTTCACTCCGTTGCTCAGGCTGGCCCAGGCTGGGCATGTTGCTCAGGCTGATCTCAAACTCCTGTCCTCAAGTGATCTGCCCGCCTTGGCCTCCAAAGTGCTGTGATTACAGGCATGAGCCAACGTGCCCAGCCCCTCAGTGTCCTCTTCCATAAAATGACAAGCATGGGTACATGGAATGCCCTTTATGGCTTAACCATAACAGACCCTCCTTCCTTATTGTAGCAGATGTTGTGGAAAGCCACTGAGATCCCCAGAGGCCATGGGAGAAGGAACTGTCAGCTCTCAGCCCCCTTCCTGGGCAGCCCATTGGCAATGGTTGATTGACAAGGGGGTATAAAGGCTTGACCATTTCAGCCCAACTCCATCTGAGTCTGCTTCCTGGAGACCCAACACACACCACCTGACTGTCTTGGTCCCTGGTGAAGCAGGAGCTGAACTGTGTTCACAAGGCCTCTCCCCGCCCCCTGCCCTCTCAAGGATGCACCTCCTAGATGCCACATCTTCCACATCAGGAGACCTTCCCTGAAGCAGCCTGGAAGCTGTCACCAGGACCTTTGCCAAGACCTCAGTCCCAGCCATACACCATTAGGGCTTGATGTTAACCGTGCCCCAACTCCACCCAGGGACCTCAAGCTTTCAGGGTCTTTCTTTTGAGACTGGAGCTTGGGGGCTGGCCTCCCCCACAGGCCCCTGACATAAGTGCCTAGAGAAAGTGTGATGAGAGCAGAGGGTACGGACGCAGGCTGCAGAGTCAGAATGGGCTTGAATCCCAACTCTGCCATGATGGGAACTTAGGCAAGTCAGTCTACCTTTCTAGGCTGTATTTGGTTTTAGTCAGCCTTCCTGCCTGCCTGCCTCCCTTCCTTCCTTCCTTTGTTCCTTCCTTCCTTCCTTCCTTCCTTCCTTCCTTCCTTCCTTCCTTCCTCCTTCCTTCCTTCCTTCCTTCCTTCCTTCCTTCCTTCCTTCCTTCCACTCACCCTTCTTCTCATCCATCCACTCACCCATCCATTATCCATCCATCCTTCCTTCATTCTTTCATTTATCCATCCTCTTTCCTTTCATCCATTTTCCTTCCTTCCTTCTTTAGTTTTATTCATCAATCATTCATGTATCCATCCACCCACACTTCTCATCTTTCTTCCTTCTTTCCATTCACCCGCCTTTCTACTCTTTCATTCATCAACCATCTCTCCTTCCTTCCTTTAATCCACTCATCCTTCTACCCATCCATCCATACTTCCTTCTTTCCTTCCTTCATCCATCCTCCTTCCTTCCATCGGTCCATCCTTTTATCCATCCAGCTTTCTTCTTTTTATTCACCCATCATCCATTTATCCATTCACCCACACTTCTACCCATCTTTCCTCCCTTCCTTCTAGTCATCCATTATCCATTCATCCACCGAACCACCCTTCTATTCATCCATGTATCCATCCATCCATCCATCCATCCATCCATCCATACTTCTACTCATCTTTCCTTGATTTCCTCTTTCCTTCCATCTATCCATCCATCTATCCAGACATCCACCCATTCATTTATCCATCCATCCATTCATCCCTCCATTGCTCCTTTCCTCCCTCTTCTTATTTCAGAACAGATTCCGGTTTCCTCATAGGTAAAACAGGATAATAACGACTTTGCAAGTTTCGATGAGGATTCCCTGAGATAATGTACACAAAGTGCCTGGTAAAATGCAGGTGCTCAACAAAGTGTACTTGCTGCCACTGTTGTCATCAGCTCTTGCCCATTTCAGCAGTCAGACACTTGCCTGATCATCCCCCATGGCAGAGAAGAAGTCTGGGTTCTCAGGTTTCCAGGATCTACTGCTGCTCTTGGTGGCCGAAGCCACAGCTCCAGAGTCAAAAGGTTGGACACATGACTTGGGCTCAGAGCCTGTGGAAAAAAGAGGGACAAGGTGTCACGGATAAGCTGGGAGTGCCGAGGAAGCCAGGACCTGGATTCTGCATCTGTTGCTGGTCACCCTGGACCTCAGTTTTCTCATTTATAAAATGAGTTGGTGAGGGGCTGGGGAGGATGGCCTCAATGATCTTGAAGCCAACATACGTGTCACCTCTTCCCTATCCCAAGCCTATGGCAGACATTGCTAGTCAATCACGAGGCAATTTCCTGCTTAGCCATTTGCCCCCTCAGGATTCTTCCCAACACACCAGTTCCAGCAGCCATCACCAGGTGATCCAAGTTGGCTTAGGTATGAAACCAATTTGTTGTGCCTGCTCTAGGAAAAAGCCCTCAGTTGATCAATGATGCTAATGGTCCCATAGACCAAATGCAAGTACCCAATGCCCACATTGTTTTTCCCTCTCCTCCTCCTCCTCCTCCTTCCTTCTTTTTGTTCCCCCTCCTCCTCCTCCTTCTTCTTCTTCCTCTTCTTCTTCTTTGACAGAGTCTTGCTCTGTTGCCCCCAAGCTGGAGTGCAGTGGCACGATCTTGGCTCACCACAACCTCCGCCTCCTGAGTTCAAGCCATTCTCCTGCCTCAGTCTCCCGAGTAGCTGGGATTACAGGTGCACACCACTGCACCTGGCTAATGTATTATTAGTAGAGTCGGGGTTTCACCATGTTGGCCAGGCTGATCTTGAACTCCTGACCTCAGGTGATCTGCCTGCCTCAGCCTCCCAAAGTGTTGGGATTATAGGTGTGAGCCAAGGCACCTAGCTTTCTTCTTTTTTAAAAAAATTAAAAACGACTTTTAAAAATAAGCTTATTTTTTCCTCTTTTTTCCGTTATAGGTGAGGTCTCACTATGTTGCCCAGGTTGGTCTCAAACTCCTGAGCTCAAGAGATCCTCCCGGCCGGGTGCGGTGGCTCACGCTTGTAATCCCAGCGCTTTGGGAGGCCGACGCTGGCGGATCACGAGGTCAGGAGATCGAGACCACGGTGAAACCCCGCCTCTACTAAAAATACAAAAAATTAGCCGGGCGTGGTGGCGGGCGCCTGTAGTCCCAGCTACTCGGAGAGGCTGAGGCAGGAGAATGGCGTGAACCTGGGAGGCGGAGCTTGCAGTGAGCCGAGATTGCACCACTGCACTCCAGCCTGGGTGACAGAGCCAGACTCTGTCTCAAAAAAAAAAAAAAAAAAAAAAAAAAAAAAGATCCTCCCAACTCAGCCTCTTAAAGTGCTAGGATTACAGGTGTGAGCCACTGCGCCCAGCACTAATGCCCACAATGCCCACATTTGTAGGAGAGTCTCTAATGGTGGAATTGAGGCTGCCTCTTCTTTTGGTGGGGAGTGAGAAGCAGAGAGCAGGGAGTTGGGCCCCCGAGGAGCCACATGTCCCAGGACCCACATGCAGATGGAAATGGATAAGCCAGCCCCAAGATGCTCAGCCCCAAAGCAATGACAAATTCTAATCCATATCCCTTGCCCCCTGAACATTTCACATAAACGGAAAGATAGACTATGTGTTCTCTTGTGACTTGTTGCTTTGACTTTACATATTTTTGAGGTTTGTCTATAATGTGCCACAGGACAGTGCTTCATTTCTTTTTTTCTTTTTTTTTTTTTTTTTGAGATGGAGTGTTGCTCTGTCACCCAGGCTGGAGTGCAATGGTGTGATCTTGGCTCACTGCAACCTCTGCCTCCCGGGCTCAAGCAATTCTCCTGCCTCAGCCTCCCAAGTAGCTGAGATTACAGGTGCCCACCACCACACCCCACTAATTATTGTATTTTTGTTAGTAGAGATGGGGTTTCACCATGTTGGCCAGGCTGAACTCCTGACCTCAGGTGATCTGCCCGCCTTGGCCTCCCAAAGTGTAGGGATTACAGGTGTGAGCCACAGCACCCGGCCAGTGCTTTATTTGTTTTAGGGCTGAATAATATTCAATTGTATGGAGATATCACATTTCGTGTATCCATTGATCTGTTGATGGATGTTTGGGTCATTTTCACCATTTGGCTATTTCGAATCATGCTGCCATGAACAATTGTGTACAAGTTTTTGCACGGATGTATGTTTTCCATTGTCTTGGGTCGTTACCTAGGAAGGGAATTGCTGGAGTACATGCTAATCTGTGCTTAACTTTTTGAGGAACCGCTGTTATGCAATCTGTTTTTTGAGACAGAGCCTCGCTCTGTCGCCCAGGCTGGAGTGCAGTGGCGCCATCTTGGCTCACTGCAACCTCCGCCTCCCGGATTCGAGCGATTCTCCTGCCTCAGCCTGTCGAGTAGCTGGGATTACACGTGTGCACCACCACACCTGGCTAATTTTTGTATTTTTAGTAGAGATGGGGGTCTTGCTATGTTGGCCATGGTCCGGAACTCCTGAGCTCAGGCAATCCCCCCTCCTTGGCCTCCCAAAGTGCTGGGGTTACAGGCATGAGCCATTGCACCTGGCCTAAAACCATTGAATTGTATGTTTTAAATGGGTGAAGTATATGGTAGCTCAATAAAGCTGTTCCTAAAAAATTTTTTGTTGGAGCCTCTTGCAGAGCTTTGGATGGGGCAGGTACACATGGGGCCCGAAGCTTCAGTTCCATTGCTTCAAGGTAAATTTATCCTCTGATGCCACCTGTATTCACAGATGAATGGCTGGACAGTAACGGGCAATGCCAGGGTTTCCACCATCACTGCTTTCCAGGTTGCCCTCCCAGGCTGGTTGGAGGGACTCTGTTCAGCTGCTGTTGTTAAGCTTTGCATCTGTCCTCTTCCCCACCCAGAAGCCGAAGCAGCATCTATGACTCACAGAAATGAAACAAGCAGGCTGTGAAGGAGGAGGAAATCCAGATGTAGGGGAGGGTCCTGGAGGTTGGTGGGAGCTTGGGAGGGGAAAGGCAAGCCCATTCCTCAGCCAAGTCCCCTCGGGGCTGGAGGAGAGGCTGCAGGGTTGGCTTGCTTCACTGGACCGGGTCCTTGTGGAGGCCTGAGGCCTCCTGTAGCCGGCAGGACCTCATGCCCTGTATCTGTGAACCCTGAAAGTCTGGGATCCAAAGATCAAAGGTGGAAGGCCAGGGTTGGCCTGGCCCAGTGGCTCACACCTGTAATCCCAGCACTTTGGGAGGCTGAGGCAGGCGGATCACTTGAGGTGAGGAGTTCGAGACCAGCCTGACCAACATGGTGAAACCCAGTCTCTACTGAAAATACAAATATTAGCTGGGCATGGTGGTGTCTGCTTATAATTCCAGCTACCAGGGAGGCTAACACATGAGAATCTCTTGAGCCAGGGAAGGGGAGGATGCAGTGAACTGAGATTGTGCCACCACACTCCAGCCTGGGCGACAGAGTGGGACTCTGTCTCAAAAAAAAAAAAAAAAAAAAAAAGGAAAAGAGTAAAAAAAGAAAAGAAATTCCAGGGTTGAGTGTTTGTGCATGTTTTTGTTGTTGTTGTTGTTTTATTTTAAGAGAGTCTTACTCTGTCACCCAGGCTGGAGTGGTTCAATCTTGGCTTACTGCAATCTCCACCTCCTGGGTTCAAGCGATTCTCCTGCCTCAGACTTCTGAGTAGCTGGGACCACAGATGTGTACCACCACGTCCAGCTAATTTTTGCATTTTTAGTTGAGATGGGGTTCCACCATGTTGGCTAGGCTAGTCTCGAACTCCTGGTCTCATACGATCCTCCCACCTTGGCCTCCCAAAGTGCTGGGATTTCAGGCATGAGCCACTGTGCCTGGCTGAGTTTTGTTTTTATAGGGAAGCTTCTGACCTAGGAACAGATTGAGCTTGACCTGATGATGAACTCAACTCTGATCCTAGTTCCCAATGACTGACTCAACTCTGATCCTAGTTTTACAGGTTGAACTTCAAATCTTTGTGCCACAGACTGAGCCATGATCCTGGTGTCATATACCGAGACTTAATCCTGATATCACAGACTGAACCTCATCTGGCTGTCATTGGTTGAGCATTCATTCTTGTATCATAGACTGAACCCCCATCCTAGTGTCATAGACTAAGCCTTTATCCTGATGTCATATATTGACCCCTGATCCTAGGGTCATAGGCTAAGCCCTAATCTTGGTGTCAGAGTCTTAGCTCTTATCCTGGTATCATAGACTAAGCCCCAATCCTGGTGTCATAGACTGAATCTTGATCTGGCATCATAGACTGAGCCCCAATCCTAGTGTCATAGGCTGTGTCCTAATTCCAATATTTATTATGAACTAAGCCCTAATCCCAGTGTTATAGACTGAGTTCTGTCAATTACCAATCACAATTGCCCCAAATGATTGCCAATCACATTTGTCACTGACCCTCAGCTACCAGTCTCTCCCCTGTAGCCCATCTTCTATCCTGGAGTTGGTGTGTCCTTTTGATATGACCCTCTGATGGTCACTCACCTTCTACTGATCCCCACCCCCATAGACTCCAGTCCCCTTAGAATGACATTCAGAGCCCTCCTCAGCCTGTCCTCTTACCTCCCAGTCACACACATGCACCCCTAACTCACCATTCTCCTGGTATCTCTGTGCTGTTCCTACCACTCTTCCTGCCTGGCAACTGAGGGCTCTGTCTCAGATCCTCTGCAGACAATTTTAGCCACAGGACTTTGGATTGCTCTGCCTAGCTCTTTATAGAAAAGGTTTGCTGATCCATGCTCTAGAGCATGAGGTCTGTGAAGGCAGGGACTATATCTGATCCACTTTTACATCCCCAAGCTCCAAGGGGTAAAATCTTGTATCAATCAATTTCTATATGTCTGGCTTAGTGCTAAGCCCATCATGTACTTTTCATTCTTCTATACTCACAACAACTCTCTGAGTCCTCATTTTATAGAAAGGGAAACTGAGGCTTAGAGAGGTGCACTGACTTTACCAAGGCCATACCAATCTGGTATGAGGTAGAGCTGGGAGTCAAATTCAGGTATTTCTGAATTCAAAAAAAGAGCTCACAGTCACCAGGCTCTCCTGTGCTGTGTTGGATTTGGCACAGAGTCAGTGCCCATACATTTGCTGGTGAATGGATAAATGGGTAGATAAATGGATAGATGGTTGGATGGATGGATGGGTGAGTGGATGGTTGAATGGATGGGTGGATGTGTGGAAGGATGGATGGATGGATGAATGAGTGGATAGACGGATGGGCGAATGGTTGGATAGGTAGATGGATGGATAGGTGGATGGATGAATGAGTAGATAATTGGATGTATGAGTGGATGGGTGGATGGATAGGTAGATGGATGAATGGATGTTTGAATGGATGGATGGTTAGATGGATGGAAGAATGGATGGATGAATGGATGGATGGATGAATGGATGTTTGAATGGATGGATGGTTGGATGGATGGAAGAATGAATGGATGAATGGATGAATGGATGGATGGATGGATGGATGGATGGATGGATGGATGGGTGGAAGAGTGGATGAATGGGTGGATGGGTGGATGGATGGATGGATGGATGGATGGAAGAGTGGATGAATGGGTGGATGGATGGATGGATGAATGGATGCATGGATGGATGGATGGATGGTTAAAGAGTTGGCTGATTGGCTAGTTGGCTGGATAGATAGTTGGATGGCTGCATGGTTGCAGGGATGAATGGGTAGATAGTTGGATGGATAGGTTACATGGCAGTGTCCAGACAGTGATGCATTACACTCAGGAGATAGCATTCTGAGGGGGTGAGGAAGGAGATGTAGAAGGAAGAGGGACAGAATTGTGGCAGAAAAGCCACACAGAAAGGAAACGAAGATGAGCAAGGTACAGACTGCACTCACCAGACATGCACCAATAGATTGAGGAATGAATGAAAAAACATGAGCAGAATGGGTAACGGGGGCAGTTGATGGGGAAGGGGCACTGGGACCCTTCGCTGAAAGTCTCAGCTCTCCTCTCCCAGGCCTTACTTGCCTCCCCAAGTCCAATCCCACCTTTCCCCAGGAAATTCCTGTTAGGTGTCCAGATAGCCAATTACGGAGCTTAAGAGTGTGACAAAGGCCGGGCGCGGTGGCTCACGCTTGTAATCCCAGCACTTTGGGAGGCCGAGGCGGGCGGATCACGAGGTCAGGAGATCGAGACCACGGTGAAACCCCGTCTCTACCAAAAATACAAAAAATTAGCCGGGCGTGGTGGCGGGCGCCTGTAGTCCCAGCTACTCGGAGAGGCTGAGGCAGGAGAATGGCGTGAACCCGGGAGGCGGAGGTTGCAGTGAGCCGAGATCGCGCCACTGCACTCCAGCCTGGGCGACAGAGCAAGACTCCGTCTCAAAAAAAAAAAAAAAAAAAAAAAAAAAAGAGTGTGACAAAAAGGCCATTCTTCCCCGCTTTCCAAGGCTAGCGACAGGAGACACGCTGTTAGGAAGCCACTCTCCCAGGGGAGCTAAGCCAGAGGAGACATGAGGCCTCAGGGAAAGGGGCTCTGCTGGGGATGCACCCTGCTCCCCACCCCCATGCTCCTCTCCAGGGAGCTGTCCATCAGCCTGGATTCAGTCCCAAGCAGCCTCCTCCACTATCAGCCCCCGCAGCATCAGCCATAAAAGGGTTTAAGAGTCACTGTCAGTTCCCACAGCTCACTCCCCAACCTGCTAGCATATAAATCCCAGCCTCAACTGCCTGGGCAGGGAGACAGGATGAGCTGAGCAGCCACAAGAGGGGCAGAACTTCTTAGGGACCTGAGTCACAGGTGGACACTTTGGTGATCCATGGCAGATACACTGATTCTTCAGGATCGCCATCCACCGTTGGATCTAAAAACCCTCCCCAGGCACTCCAGCTGCCCACATTGGCAGCTTTGTTCATCGGTCAGAACACATCAAAGTGGCCTCAGACAGAATCAGCTTCAAATCCCGGTTCCTCTAGCATATATTGCTGTGTGACCTTGAGCAAGTCACTCAACCTCTCTGAGCCCAACTTCATGAAAGCTTAACAGCCACCAACAACTTCTATCCTGATGATTACTCTTCTATTGCATCTCAGTCCCCAGGCCATCCTCTCTCCCTCTAACCCCAGCCCCTGGGTCCCCTGACACTCCCACCTGCTCCCTGACCCTGGCGCAGTGCCTGGTATGCAATGAGCCTTCAAGGAGGGTCAGTGGAATGAATGAGCTAATGAATCTTCACATTGGCCCCCTTTTTCATGAAAACTCACTGCTACCTTGAACAAGTACGTAGCTCATGCAGGTAATGGTGGCTGTGACTAACAAGTCATGCAGGCTGAGCCATGTGGCTGGCCTGACCAAGAGGGGCTCATATGGGCAGTGGGGAACAGGGGACAAGAAAACCCATGAGGCAATGAGTGCATGACCATCTCTTATTATATTGTCTGGCAGTGTCCTCTCATGCCCTGCGTACCGGGACATCACCTGGTTATCTTCAAGGGCTACACTCTTGAGCATTAAGAAGTGTCTCTTTGATGGCTAGGTGCGCTGGCTCACGCCTATAATCCTAGCACTTTGCGAGGCTGAGGCAGGTGGATCACCTGCGGTCAGGAGTTCGAGACCAGCTTGCTCAATATGGTGAAACCCCCGTCTCTACTAAAAATACAAAAATTAGCTGGGTGTGGTGGGGGGCACCTGTAATTCCAGCTACCTGAAAGGCTGAGGCAGGAGAATCAACTGAACCCGGGAGGCAGAGTTTGCAGTAGTGAGCCGAGATCGTGCCACTGCACTCCAGCCTCGGCGACCGAGTGAGACTCGGTCTCAAAAAAAAAAAAAAAAAAAAAAGAAGTGTCTCTCTTTGCAACAACAATTCACTCAGGCCTTTGATGATAAAATAAAGGCTGTTATCAGTCCCCAGAGAGGTCACCTGAGGCCTGGGGACCCTGGGGGTTGAGAGAGAGGGCATCAGCTGAGGTGTGTGTGTATGTGTGTTGGAGGGAGGTGTGTACCCCAGAGCCTCTAATCCCCCCGTTTTTGTTTCTGCCCTGAGCCTCCTGTCCTGCGGCTGGGCCAGAAACCAGCAGCATCTGGGACCCCGAGGAAATCGCTGGGCTGCCCCCTAAGGAGTTCAGCGGCTGAGTTAAGAGGGCGGACTTTCTTTCTGCAAATTTCCCGCCTGAGACAAATTCCTGGCCAAGTCTTGGGAGACACTTCCTCTGAAACAAGAGGGACCCCACAAGTCTGTGATAATTCCAGGGGGCCCTGGAGAATCAGGGGTCATGGAATCCAGGGCCGATGCCAGCGGAGTCTGTACTGCAGCCAAGAAAAAGCTCGAAGGGGAATGGCGGGCAGGCTGTCCTGGGATCCCCGCCTGGGTGGATGGCCCCCACTGGTCACTGCCAGCTGCTTACCTCTCTTGAAGGCCCACCGCTTCAGCCACAGCTTGGAGAAGGCCGGCCAGGAGTGGTTGAGCACCGAGTCAGCCATGGGGGCCATGCGTGCGTGTGAGAGCTCGAGTGTGAGCTGGGCTGGGGATCCCTGCCAGGATGGGGCTGCCAGTAAGAGGGGTGGAGACTGCCTCCAAGGTCTGCCAGATGCATCAGCTGATAGAAGCCTGGGGCTTCAGCAGGGGGGCTGGGGTTTCCAGCTCAGGGGCCCAGGGACCCCTGGTTTGAGGGGAAGCCAAGCCCTTTAGCACCCTCTGTCCCTTAAACCCAGTCTTACAGGCCTCTTACCCTGGCTGGACAAGACAATCTTAGGGAAATACAAGTACAAACTGGGTCCCACGGGGAGCCTGGGTGTGCATGGATGTCTGAGTGTTTGTGTGTGTGTGCGTGCCATCGTCTTGGTGGGTTTGATGATGCATTTACATGTTGTGTAGAGAGCACGTGTTTTTGGGTTTGTGATTCTGTGTTTCAGGGTTAGTTCTGAATATTAACTTGTCAATGTGGGGGTGTATTTGATTATCTAGATAGTTTTAAAAGTGTCTCTGTGATTGTCTCTATGTGTATGTGTGTGTGTGTGAGAATGCCCATTGGTATCTGTGTCTTGGGGAGATCTGTTTCTAGTATCTGTGAGGTGGTTTGGTGTCTGCCTGGGTTTCTGTGTTTCTGCATATTTGTGTCTTCATCTGTTTCTGTTTTTTGTTTGTTTATTTGTCTTGAGATGGGGTCTTGTTCTGTCACCCAGGCTGGAGTGCAATGGCGTGGTCACAGCTCACTGCAGCCTCCAACTCCTAGTCTCAAGGGATCCTCCGGCCTCAGCCTCCTGAGTAGCTAGGACTACAGGCGTGTGCCACCACACTGGCTAAGTTTTGTATTTTTTGTAGAGTTGGGGTCTCACTATGTTGCCCAGGCTGGTCTCAAAACTCCCGGGCACAAGCAATCCTCCTGCCGTGGGCTCCCAAAGTGCTGGGATTGCAGGCATTGAGCCACATCACCTTTCTCTCTGTACCCAAGTGTAGGGTATGGTGTGTGTGTGTCAAGGAGTGCTCATCCGTGCAGGTGCTGCCCCCTCGTGGTGGAAGCTCCTTTATCAGCATCTTCACTCCTTGTGTCTGAAAAATCCCTGCTTCAAATCCTGGCTTCAAATCCCAGCTCCTCCAGCACGTACTTGCTGTGTGACTCCCTCCTTCAGTCCCCGAATTCTTTACATTACTTCCCAGTCCCAAATCACCCCCAGCCCCAAATCAGCCTCCCAAAGTACTGGGATAACAGGCACGAGCCACCACGCCCGGCTTGTTATTTTTTAACTTCTATTTTTGAGACAGGATCTCACTCTGTTACCCAGGCTGGAGTAGTGTGATCTATAGCTCACTGCAGCCTTGAACCCTTTGGCTCAAGCAATCCTCTTGCCTCAGACTCCTGAGTAGCTGGGAATATACGTGCATGCTATCACACTTGGCTATTTTTTTACTTTTTCCTTTTTTGTAGGGATGGGGTCTTCTACGTTGCCCAGGCTGGTCTCAAACTCTGAGCTTCAAGTGACCCTCCTGACTCAGCCTTCCAAAGTTTTGGGATACAGGCGTGAGCCATGGCACCCAGCCAAATCTCACTTTAAAAATACAACAGGGATATCTATTTCTTTCTTTCTTTTTTTTTTTTTTAATTTTTTTTTAGACAGAGTCTTGCTCTGTCACCCAGACTGGGGTGCAGTGGCTGAACTCAGGTCACTGCAACCTCCAACCTCCACCTGCTAGATTCAAGCGATTCTCCTGCCTTAGCCTCCTGAGTAGCTGGGATCACAGGCATGCACCACCACGCCCGGCTAATTTTTGTGTTTTTCATAGAGGCAGGCTTTCACCATGTTGGCCAGACTGGTCTTGAACTCCTAACCTCAGGTGATCCTCCCGCCTTGGCCTCCCAAAGTGCTGGGATTACAGGTGTGAGCCACCACACCTGGCTAAGTCTCACTTTAAAAAATACAACAGGGATATCTTTTTTTCTTTTTCTTTTCTTTTCTTTTTTTTTTTTTTTTTTCTGTCAACCAGGCTGAAGTGCAGTGGCACGATCTCAGCTCACTGCAACCTCTGCCTCCTGGGTTCAAGTGATTTTCCTGCCTCAGCCTCTCGAGTACCTGGGATTACAGGCACCCGCCACCACACCTGGCTAATTGTTTATATTCTTAGTAGAGATGGGGCTTTACCATATTGGCTAGGCTGGTCTCGAACTCCTGACCTCATGTGATCCAACCGCCTCGGCCTCCCAAAGTGCTGAGATTACAGGCGTGAGCCACTGCGCCCAGCTGGAGTATCTATTTTTAATGATGGCAGGCTAGCTTATTGCAGATTTATCCTCCCACCAAGAACAAATAGAAAAGCTGGACAAAATTGGAAGAGTAAAAAGCCACCCTTGCTTGGAAGGCATTGGCAGTCAGAGTTGGAAGAATCACGGCCCTGGAAAGAAAGGAAACCTAGGGGCTGGGTGCAGTGGCTCACACCTGTAATCCCAGCACTTTGGGAGGCCGAGGCGGGTGGATCACGAGGTCAGGAGTTCAAGACCAGCCTGGCCAAGATGGTGAAACCCTGTGTCTATTAAAACTACAAAAGTTAGCCAGGTGCGGCCGGGTGCAGTGGCTCACACCTGTAATCCCAGCACTTTGGGGGGCCGAGGCAGACAAATCACCGGAGGTCAGGAATTCAAGACCAGCATGGCCAACATGGTGAAACCCCATCTCTACTAAAAATACAAAATTAGCCAGGCATGGCGGTGGGTGCCTGTAATCCCAGCTATTCAGGAGGCTGAGGCAGGAGAATCGCTTGAACCCAGGAGGCAGAGGTTGTGATGAGTCAAGATCATGCCACTGCACTCCAGTTTGGATGACAGAGCGAGACTCCGTCTCAAAAAAAAAAAAGAAAAAAAAAGGCCATGCGCGGTGGCTGACACCTGTAATCCCAGCACTTTGGGAGGCCGAGGCAGGCGAATCACGAGATCAGGAGATTGAGACCATCTTGGCTAACACTGTGAAACCCCATCTCTACTAAAAATACAAAAAATTAGCCAGGCATGGTGGCGGGCGCCTGTAGTCCCAGCTACTCAGGAGGCTGAGGCAGGAGAATGGCGTGAACCCGGGAGGTGGAGCTTGCAGTGAGCCGAGATTGTGCCACTGCACTCCAGTCTGGGCGACAGAATGAGACTCTGTCTCAAAACAAACAAAACAAAACAAAACAAAACAAAAGAAGTCCACTCTAGCAGACTTGCTTACAGATTGAGATCCACCATGGGTATGGCCCAGAGCATTTCAGAAGATGGTGGGACTGGTCAGGAAGGAAGTCTTGGGGACAAGGTCAGAGTATGAAGGCATAGGTGGGGCTGACAATGTTTTCTGATCTATTACATGCCAGACTATTACATGCTGCACTAAGATCTCACAGACCAAATTTCATAACAGGCTGAGTGAGGTGGCTCATGCCTGTAATCCCAGCACTTTGGGAGGCCAAGGCAGGCAGATCACCTGAGGTCAGGAGTTCAAGACCAGCCTAACCAATATGGTGAAACCCTGTCTCTACTAAAAATACAAAAATTAGCTGGGCATGGAGGCGTGTGCCTGTAATCCCAGCTACTTGGGAGGCTGAGGCAGGAGAATTGCTGAAACCTGAGACACGGAGGTTGCAGTGAGCCGAGATTGCACCAATGCACTCCAGCCTGGGTGATAGAGCAAGATTCTGTCTCCAACACACAAATGTACACACACACACACACACACACACACACCCCCTAAAAACTCATAACAGCCTTTTAACAGATGAGCGAACAAAAGCTCAGAGCAGTTAAGTCATTTTCCCAAGGCCAATAGAGGCCAGGGAACTGGGATTTGAACACCCAGCTGTCCAACACAGTCACCATGTCATCTACAACAGTATTGAGCATCAGCATATGCCCATCCCTTTGTCATGGGCTAGGGGATGGCCAGGGAGGCATGGGAGACAGCCCAGACCGGAAGCACCGACGTGTTTGCAGTTGGCATCTACTGGTTCTTCCAGGCATTGTGAAAAGGCTGCCTCTACCAGGAAGCCCTCCCAGAGTGACTCCCAGTCACAGCAAGGGAGTTGAAATGTGGCTGATTATGAGGGCAACCCTTTCCTGACCTCCTTTGGTTGTCAGGATTTTTTCTCAGAGCTGCAGGTGACCTGGCCTTGGAGCATCAGCCCCCAGTGTAACTTACCAGCTCCATCCTCTCTGGCCCCAGCCATCCACTCTAGCTAGATTCACTCCCTCCTGGTTCTGGGGCCACCTTCCTAGACCTCAGGGTGCCTGAAGCCCGCGCTGCAGCACTGGGGGCTGGCAGGAAACAACAGGCTGGGTGTGCCCAGCAGAAACCACAGCCTTCCTCCCCCACCCCTCTCGGTCCCAGGCAGGCGGTGGTGCGGGAGGCCCCCTAAGAAGGGGCCACAAGAGGAGACAGGGGATGTCTCCCAAGGGGGAGAACCCCCACCTGGAGGAAGGCTGCCTGGGTGGAGGGATGTGCTCTCTGGATGATTTCAGATCAGGACAAGACCCTTCTCAGGGCTGGTTCTCAGCCGTCAGCCTTAAGTGTGAGTTTGTTTTGACAGTGGATTCAGAACCTGCATCAGGGAGGTTCTTGGGGGGCCCGGAATCTGCAGTTTAAGATGTAAAGGGCACCTGAGCCTTTGCCACAGCTCCCCCATTCATTCTCTGTCTCCTGTCTCCTCGCAGGAGGGCCTTGGCTGCAAGGAGCTCTATCCTCCTTTCTTTGCTTTTCTTTTCTTTTGTTTGAGACCTAGAGGCTCACTTCAACCTCCACCTCCCGGGTTCAAGCCATTCTCCTGCCTCAGCCTCCCGAGTAGCTGAGATTACAGCCACCTGCCACCACGCCTGGCTAATTTTTGTATTTTTAGTAGAGTCAGGGTTTCACCATGTTGGCTGGGCTGGTCTCCAACTCTTGACCTCAAGTAATCCGCCCTCCTCAGCCTCCCAAAGTGCTAGGATTACAGGTGTGAGCCACCGCGCCCGGCCTCCACCCTCCTTTCTTACCTAGCAGCCCCTCACGGACCCCCATCCCCTGGGGTGACCTCTTATGACCACAGATCTCTGCACAATGAACGCAAGGGTCAAACAGCTTCCCCCACCCACTCAGGCAGCAAGTTGACTGCAAGGGGGAGAGAGACAGTGATGTCTGTCTGCTCGCTGTCCCCCTAGACTTCCCAGACCCCACTGCCACTCTGTCCCGATGGGTCCATCTCTCTCCACTTCCCAGGATAAGTACTTACCAGATGGAGCTCAGTTCTTCGACCTGCAGGCACCTAGCCTGGCTAACAGCTCCTGCAGCCCCCATGACCTACGGCGAGGGTTTCGAGCTGGCCCAAGGGAGCCGCTGGCTGCGTACAGCCTGGAATAACCACAGAATGACCCAACAGCACCTCGACTTCCTCTTTCTCAACTGCTTGCCTGCATGCTTGCCACTCTGCTCCCAGCTGCAGGCCAATCTGGGGCCTAGGAAGAGCACAGAGGATGGGGGTTCTAGAGGCAGAGAGCCCTGATCCCACCCCTCAGCCCTGTGCATGCAGGTGTCTTGAGGAGGAGGGGTGGGAAGCTGGGGGGAGGCCCAGCATCCTCAACCCCCACCCCAGCAGCTTCCTGTGGAACCAACTGCTGAAGAGGAACAGGGTGTAGGGGCCTCACCCAGGCACATGGGTGTATAGACAGCAACATATAGGGACATGCAAGTCATGTGTATCTGTAGAGACTCAGGCACCCAGACAAACACCAGCATGGTGGGTACACACAGAGAGACAGAAACACACATGGTTACGTTGTTACATGGGTACCTGGAAGCTGGCAGAACAACATGGTGTACTGGTAACGTTTAACAACCGCCTCTCTGATTTGTAGCCATTGCCAATTCTCCTGGTGTAAATACCCCCAGCATGGCCGATTTCACCTACCAATGTGATGTCACCGAGTGTGGAGTTGATAGGAAATGCTCAGATTTGGCTTTTTTTTTTTTTTTTAAAACAATAACAACAACAACAACAAAAACCTCTTTATTTTATTTTTGGAGATAGGGTCTCATTCTGTCATCCAGTCTGGAGTGCAGTGGAAAAATCATAGCTCACTGCAGCCTCAATCTCTTGGGCTCAAGTGATCCTTCTGCTTCAGCCTCCTGAGTAGTTGGGATTACAGGCACATGCCGCCATGCCTGGCTAAGCTTTTTGTTTATAGATAATTTATGTATAATTTATATATACTTTATATATAATTATATATGGATTATATATAGACATATATAATTCATACGTAATTTTTTATATATAATTTTTCTTTTGAGACAGGCTCGCACTCTGTCATCCAGGCTGGAGTGCAGTGGGAGTGATTTTGGTTCATTGCAACCCCCATCCCCTGGGCTCAAGTCATCCTCCCACCTCCACCTCCTGAGTAGCTGGGACCACAGGCACACATCACCACGCCTGGCTATTTTTCTTTTTTTTTTTTTTTTGGTTTGTATTTTTGTTGGGGCAGGGATTTTACTGTGTTTCCCAGGCTGGTCTTGAACTCGTGGGCTCAAGCAATCCTCCCACCTTGGCCTCCCAAAGTGCTGGGATTACAGGCATGAGCCATGGTGCCCCACAAAACTTGGCTCTTGAGCTGGCTTCATCCTGTCACCGGAGTGGGTACTCTACAGAAAATTTAAAAATTAGCCAGATTTGGTGGTGCCTGCCTGCAGTCCCAGCTGCTCTGGAGGCTGAGGCAGGGAGGATCACTTGAGCCCAGGTGTTCGAAGCTGCAGTGAGCTATAATTGTGCCACCATACTCCAGCCTGGGTGACAGAATGAAATCCCATTTTTTTTTAAAGAAGGTCAGAATGGCAAATTTTATGTTATGCCTATTTTACCACATTTAAAGTAATCACTTCAACTTATTTTTGCTGCATTTTCCATAATCTATGCTTTTTTTCCTTTTCCTTTTTTTCTTTTTTTTGAGATGGAGTCTCGCTCTGTTGCCCAGGATGGAGTGCAGTGGTGCAATCTCAGCTCACTGCAACCTCTGCCTCCTGGGTTCAAGTGATTCTCCTGCCTCAGCCTCCCAGGTAGCTGGGATTACAGGTCACCACCACCACACCAGGCTAATTTTTGTATTTTTAGTAGAGACGGGGTTTCACTATGTTGGCCAGGCTGGTCTCAAACTCCCGATCTCAGAGGATTCACCAACCTTGGCCTCCGGAAGTGCTGGGGTTACAGGTGTGAGCCACCACACCTGGCCTCATAATCTATGCTTTTGATGTTGCTTTTGTCTATGGAACCTGTTTGGTAGAAATATTATATAATGGTTTGCTGCCGCCCATCTCTTTCTGACTCACTGTTCAGTGGCATCACTTGAAATTGGCTGTGGTGAGAGTATTTACACCATGAGAACTGGCAATGCTATAATCGGTGCTCTCCACTGGAGAGGTTCAACATTTACCAGCATACTACTGTACAGTGGTGCACACAGATGGTCTTGGGATACTGCACAATCACGCCTCACACATGGTCACACATAGGTACAGGGACTCACAGAGGCAGGTACAAGTGTGCACAACTACATGTAGGAGCCACCCCACAAACAGAGGACACGAGCCACATACACGTGCACAACAGAGCACAACAGCCCTGCACGACAGGGCTGCAGGCTCCTGGAAACACGAAGCTCAAGGACACACCCAGAGGACACACAAGGAGATGCAAACACAGACACGTGTGCTCACGGGCACAACTTCACACAGGAACATGCAGTGTCATGTGGACACTCAGAACGGGCATGCAAACACACACACAACAAACACCCCTGACATGCATGTGGGCTCACAATCACAGTCACACAGAACACACACACACACACACACACACACGAGCAGATGCTGCTGGCCAGGCGCAGTGGCTCACACCTGTAATCCCAGCACTCTTGGAGGCCAAGGCGGGTGGATCACTTGAGGTCACACAGATCAAACACACACACACACGAGCAGATGCTGCTGGCCAGGCACGGTGGCTCACACCTGTAATCCCAGCACTCTGGGAGGCCAAGGCGGGTGGATCACCTGAGGTCGGGAGTTCGAGTCCAGCCTGGCCAACATGGTGAAAACCCATTTCTACTAAAATTATAAAAATATAAAAATTATGTCTGTAATCCCAGCTACTTGGGAGGCTGAGGCAGGAGAATGGCTTGAACCCGGGAGGCGGAGGTTGCAGTGAGCCAAGATCATGCCACTGCACTCCAGCCTGGGCGACAGAGTGAGATTCCATCTTAAGCAACAAACAAAAAGAAAACAGCAACCACAACAAAAAGCAGCAGATGCTGGCCACCTCCGAGAACACCTCTGGAGACACTGACTTGCACACTGGTTGCCACGGGACCCCTCAAAATCACAAACACACAGACCCGGAAAGCCCTCACCACAAACACTCACTGACCCATAGCTCCATGCTTGTCCCCGGGGACACAGGCGGGGCCATCCACAGAATCACACCAACGAGACACACACAGGACACAAGGAGACACACATATACACAGATCTGCACATACCCATTCTGCAACCAGTTGATTATTTCTTTCAGGCAACACGCATTTATCAAGCACCTACTGTATGCCAGGCACTGTGGCAGGTATGGGATCACGGTGAACAAGACAGACACAAATCCCCACCCTGTAGGAGCTCCAGCTGGCGGAGGCAAACCGTGAATCAGGAAACACACCTAGGAGATAAATTCAGGTGCTGTGAATTGCCGCAACAGGAAGTAAACAGAGAGATGCGATAGAGTGGGTGGGGGAGGTTGATGCTTTAGCCGGGAAGGTCAGGGAAGGCCATTTGAGCTGAGATCTGTAAGCTCAGAAGAAGTCAGGCATATAAATCAATGTCTAGCTGGGCGCGGTGGCTCACGCCTGTAATCCCAGCACTTTAGGAGGCCGAGGCGGGCGGATCATGTGAGGTCAGGAGTTTGAGACCAGCCTGGCCAACATGGGGAAACCCCATCTCTTCTAAAAATACAAAAATTAGCCAGGTGTGGTGGCATCTGTCTGTAATCCCAGCTACTAGGGAGGCTGAGGCAGAAGAATCACTTGAACCCGGGAGGCGGAGGCTGCAGTGAGCCGAGATCGCACCACTCTACTCCAACCTGGGTGATAGAGTGAGACCTGGTCTCAAGAAAAAAAAAAAAAAAATCTAGGGGAAAGTTATTCTGGGTGGTAGAAACTGCCAGGGTAAAGGCTTGGAGGCAAGACTAAGCTTGGGGTGTTTGAGGAACAGGAGGAAGCAGGCGTGGCTGGAGCCAGGCAGAGGAGGACTGTCATAGGAGCCAAAGTGCTGGGATTACAAATGTGAGCCACCGTACCTGCCCTTTTCTCCCACTTTTGATAGAGACATAGCAAAGCGAAATATTTCTGTGCTGTAGAAATATTCTGTGCTGTTTGGGAGTGCCGTCCGCACTTCCTGTCCATGCTTCCCCACTCTCTGAACCCTGGCCTCTGTCTCCACTGTCCCCCGGACACCTAATATTGGCCTTAAGGCCGAATGCAGAGGCCACCCCTCGGCTGTGCACACCTGGCTCCCTTCCTTCCCCTCCACCACCCCGTCCAGCCCGCGGGGAGGGCCGCCACCTGCTCTACCCTTTACTGCTTGCGTTGGTGGGAAAAGACACATAACATCTACCCTTTTACCTTTTATTTTTTTTTGAGACGGAGTCTCGCTCTGCTGCCCAGGCTGGAGTGCAGTAGCATGATCTTGGCTCACCGCAACCCCCGCCTCCCAGGTTCAAGCAATTCTCCTGCCTCAGCCTCCTGAGTAGCTGGGATTACAGGCACCTGCCACGACACCTGGCTAATGTTTTGTATTTTTAGTAGAGACGGGGTTTCATCCTGTTGGCCAGGCTGGTCTCGAACTCCTGACCTCAAGAGATCTGTCCACTTCAGCCTCTCAAAGTGCTGGGATTACAGGCGTGAGCCACCGTGCCTGGCCTTAATCTTTTTTTTTTTTTTTTTTTTTTTGAGACGGAGTCTCGCTCTGTCACCCAGGCTGGAGTGCAGTGGCGCGATCTCGGCTCACTGCAAGCTCCGCCTCCCGGGTTCACGCCATTCTCCTGCCTCAGCCTCTCCGAGTAGCTGGGACTACAGGCGCCCGCCACCACGCCCGGCTAATTTTTTGTATTTTTAGTAGAGACGGGGTTTCACCGTGGTCTCAATCTCCTGACCTCGTGATCCGCCAGCCTCGGCCTCCCAAAGTGCTGGGATTACAGGCGTGAGCCACCGTGCCCGGCCATCATTTTTTTTTAATTTAAAAAAATGATTTTAAAAATGTGTATACACTTAAGGAGTATAAAGGCAACTTTGTTACATGGACAGATTGGGCAGCAGGGAGCCTGGGCTTTAGTGTAACCATCACCCAAGTAATGTACATTGTAGCCATTAAGTCATTTCTCATCCCTTACCCCCTCCCGCCCTTCCTCCTTTACCCCTTCTGAGTCTCCACTGTCCAAAATTCCACACTACGACCCCGCATACACATTATTTAATTCCCACTTATAAGTGAGAACATGTGGTATTTGGCTTTCTATTTCTGAACTGTTTCACTTAAGATGATAACAGCCTACAGTTCCATTCCTATTGCTGCAAAAGACATGATTTAATTCTATATTTTAACCCTTTGTGTTTTTTTGTTTGTTTTTGAGACAGGGTCTTTGTCACCCGGACTGGGGTGCAGTGGTGCTATCACAACTCACTGCAGCCTCAATGTCCCAGGCTCAAACAATCCTCCTGCCTCAGCCTCCCGAGTAGCTGGGACTACAGCTGTGTGCCACCATGCCTGGGTAATTTTTAATTTTTTTTGTACAGAAGGGGTCTCATTATGTTGCCCAGGCTGGTCTTAAACTCCCAGACTCAAGCAATCCTCCCATCTCAGCCTCCCAAAGTGTTGGGATTACAGGCATTAGCCACTGCCCCCAGCCCATTTTAACCTTTTTTTTTTTTCTTTTTGAGACAGAGTTTTGCTCTTGTTGCCCAGGCTGGGATGCAATGGTGCGATCTCTGCTCACTGCAACCTCCACCTCCTGGGTTCAAGCAATTCTCCTGCCTCAGCCTCCCAAGTGGCTGGAATTACAGGCACCTGCCACCATGCCCAGCTAATTTTGTATTTTTAGTAGCGATGGGGTTTCACCATGTTGGCCAGGCTGGTCTCAAACTTCTGACATCAGGTGATCCACCCACCTCGGCCTCCCAAAGTGCTGGGATTACAGGCGTGAGCCACTGCCCCTGGCCCATTTTAACCATTTTTAAGTGCACAGTTCAGTGGCATTAAATGCATTCACATTGTTGTGCAATCATCTCCAGCACTTTCTCATCTCCCCAAACTGAAACTCTGTCCCCATGAAACCCTCGCTCCCCATCTCCCTCCCCAGCCCCGGCACCCATCATTCTACTTTCTGTCTCTGTCAATCTAGTGACGCTAGGGACCTCCAATAAGTGGAATCAGACAGGATTTGTCCTTCTGTGCCTGGTTTCTGTCACCCAGTGTAATGTCTTTAAGGTCCATCCATGTCAGCAGGTGTCGGAATTTCCTTCCTTTATGCATCTGAGTCATATTCCCTTGGTGGATAATTGGGTTCTTTCTATCTTTTGGTAATTGTGAATCATGCTGCTAAGAACATGGGTGTATAGGCCGGGCACGGTGGCTCACGCCTGTAATCCCAGCACTTTGGGAGGCCAAGGCGGGCGGATCATGAGGTCAAGAGATCGAGACCATTCTGGCCAACATGGTGAAATCTCGTCTCTACTAAAAGTACAAAAATTAGCTGGGCATGGTGGCGCTCACCTGTAGTCCCAGCTACTTGGGAGGCTGAGGCAGCAGGAGAACTGCTTGAACCCGGGAGATGGAGCTTGCAGTGAGCCAAGATCGCACCACTGCACTCCAGCCTGGGCGACAGAGCGAGACTCCGTCTCAAAAAAAAAAAAAAAAAAAACGGGTGGTGTATAAACATTTGTTTTGAGTCCCTGCTTTCAACATTTGGGTATGTACCGCTGGAGAGATTTTTTTTTTTTTTTCCTTCCTTCCTTCCTTCCTTCCTTTCTTTTTTTGTGGTGTTGTTTGTTTGTTTCTGAGACGGAGTCTCACTCTGTCTCCCAGGCTGGAGTGCAGTGGCGCGATCTCGGCTCGCTGCACTGCAACCTCCGCATCCCGGGTTCAAGCAATTCTCTTGGCTTAGCTGCCCGAGTAGCTGGGGATTATAGGCGTGTGCCACCACACCTGGATAATTTTTGTATATTTAGTAGAAACAGAGTTTCACCATGTTGGCCAGGCTGATCTCAAACTCCTGGCCTCAAGTGATCCACCTGCCTCGGCCTCTCAAAGTGCTGAGATTGCAGGTGTGAGCCATCAGTCCAGCAGAATACATGGAATAGAACATAGGTCAGCAACGTATAACCCTTAGGCCAAGTTTAACCCAATGCTTATTTTTGTAAATAAAGTTTTTGTTCTTGTTGTTTTCTGAGAGACAGGGTCTCATTCTGTCACCCAGGCTGGAGTACAGTGGTGTGATCATAGCTCACTGCAGCCTCAACTTCCCAAGCTCAAGCCAGCCTCCCTCCTCATCCTCTGCAGTAGCTGTGACCACAGGCATACAACACCGCGCCTTGCTATTTTATTTTATTTTTGTCTTTTTGAGACAGAGTCTCGCCCTATTGCGGTTGCAGTGAGTCTTGGCTCACTGCAACCTCCGGCTCCTGGGTTCAAGAGATTCTCCTGCCTCAGCCTCCCAAGTAGCTGGGATTACAGGCATGTGCCACAATACCTGGCTTTTTTTTTTTTTTTTTGTATTTTTACTAGAGATGGGGTTTCACTATGTTGGTCAGGGTGGTTTTGAACCCTTGACCTCAGGTGATCCACCCACCTCGGCTTCTCAAAGTGCTGGGATTACAGGCATGAGCCACCCTGCTCGGCCTTATTTTATTTTTTGTAGAGACGGTCTCGCTATATTGCCCAGGCTGATCTCAGACTCCTGGGCTCAAGTGATCCTCCCACCTCGGCCTCCCAAAATGCTGGAATTACAGGCATCAGCCACCCCTGGAGGGTTTTAAGCAGGGGCCTGTGAACCTATTTTGCTTTCAGCTTTAAAAGATGCCTTGGCCAGATGTGGTGGCTCATGCCTGTAATCCTAGCACTCTGGGAGGCTGAGGCGGGCAGATCATGAGGTCAGGAGTTCAAGACCAGCCTGGTCAATATGGTGAAACCCCCAGCTCTACTAAAAATCCAAAAATTAGCCGGGCATGGTAGCACACGCCTGTAGTCTCAGCTACTCGGGAGGCTGAGGCAGGAGAATCGCTTGAACCCGGGAGCCGGAGATAGCAGTGAGCCAAGATTGTACCACTGCTATCCAGCCTAGTGACAGAGCGAGACTCCATCTCAAAAAAAAAAAAAAAAAAAGCCTTTTTCTTCCAGCCGTAGCTGCTATCATGGAGATGGCCACGTGGGGACAGCACTTCCCCGTGGCTTCTCCTCTGGCCGGAAAGACCACAGAAAGCAAAACAGAAAAAAAAAACTGACCCTTGTGGAAAGCCAGAAGGCTTACAGGGGCCAGGCAGCAGCCTGAGTTAGTGAGGGCCATGGGGTGTGAGACACGGGTTTACCCTTCTTTCTACCATGCTTATTTTTTCTTGTAATGGAGCAGTCTCACTGTGTTGCCCAGGCTGGTCTCAAACTCCTGGCCTCAAATGATCCTTTCTCCTCGGCCTCCCAAAGTGCCGGGATTACAAATGTGAGTCACCACACCTGGCCTTTTCTCCCACTTTTGACAGAGACGTGGCAGAGCGAAATATTCCTGTGCTGTAGAAAACAACATAATTTCAGATGGGTTAAAGATGAAATGTGAACAATAAACCAATACAGATAATAGAAGGAATTTATAAAGCTATTTTTACAATTGAGGATTTAAAACATGCTTTTTTTGAAGTGTGTGTGTGTGTGTGTGTGTGTGTGTTTTAACTAAGACAGAAAACCCAGAAGCTATGAATGAAAACACAGAAATACTTAATGCATAGAAATCTATATAAACATGGCCGGGCACGGTGGCTGATGCCTGTAATCCCAGCACTTGGGGAGGCTGAGGCAGGTGGATCACTTGAGGCCAGGAGTTAGAGACCAGCCTGGCCAACATGCAGAAACCTTGTCTCTACTAAAAATACAAAAATTAACCGGCTGTGGTGGGGGGCATCTATAATCGCAGCTACTCAGAAGGCCGAGGCAGGAGAATCACTTGAACCCTGGAAGCAGAGGTCGCAGTGAGCTGAGATCTCACCACCACACTCCAGCCTGGGCGACAGAGCAAGACCCTGTCTCAAAAACAAAACAAAACAAAACAAAACAAAACAAAACAAAAAACCTATATAAACATCGTTAAAAATCTTATAATAAAAATATATTCAATATAACTAACAGAATAATTTTATAAATTATCAGGGAAATATACGCAAAAGCAATAAAGAAGGATGAATTGGTTGTCTGAGAAGGGTTAGTACCTTTATATACAAACAGGTTTCACACATTGATAAGAAAAAGACACATCAGAAATAGAAAATTAAGAATGTGGGGCCAGGCTCAGTGGCTCATGCCTGTAATCCCAGCACTTTGGGAGGCTGAGGCAGGTGGATCAGTTGAGGTCAGGAGTTCGAGACCAGACTGGCCAACATGGTGAAACCCCATCTCTACTAAAAATACAAAAATTAGCTGGGCAGGTGGTGGGCACCTATAGACCCAGCTACTCGGGAGGCTGAGGCAGGAGAATTGCTTGAACCTGGGAGACAGAGGTTGCGTCAGTGAGCTGAGATTGTGCCATTGCACTCTAGCCTGGGCAACAGAGGGAGACTCTGTCTCAAAAAAAAAAAAAAAAAAAAAGAAGAAGAAGAAGAAAAAGAAAGAAAGAAAAAAAAAAAGAAAGAAAGGATGTGAACAGGCATGTCTCAGAAAAGCACAGACAGGAGCCAAAGAATGATGAAAATATAGTTCTCAGAAGCCCAGAAAGTGTGAATTTCAATAATAGAGAGCTGTTCACTTCATGTCTGAGAGTGCAGCGATAGCAACCACCAAAAGGAATGTATCTGATTATCATCTTACTGTAGTTGAAATTATATTGGAAATTAGAAAATTTATTTATGAAATTCTACAGGCTTAATTTGTCTATATGATTTCTAATATTTTCTTTTTTCTTTTCTTTTCTTCTTTTTTTTTTTTGGGTCGGGAGACAGGGTCTCCCTCTGTCACCCAGGCTGGAGTGCAATAGCATGATCTCGGCTCACTGCAACCTCTGCCTCCCTGGTTCAAGTGATTCTCCTGCCTCAGCTTCCTCAGTAGCTGGAATTACAGGCGCGTGCCACCATGCCCGGCTAATTTTTGTGTTTTTGGTAGAGACGGGGTTTCGCCCTGTTGGCCAAGCTGGTCTCAAACTCCTGACCTCAAGTGATCCTCCAGCCTCGGCCTCTCAAAGTGCTGGGATTACAGGCGTGAGCCACTGCACCCAGCTGGACTATTCTTTATTCTTCTTTTGGTCCTCTTTCAGTTCTCTCTCTCTCTGAGAATCAATTCAGCCCGGGAGTTCAAGATCAGCCTGGGCAACATAGCAAGATCCTGTCTCTACAAAAAATTTAGAAATTAGCCAGGCATGGTGGTGCCCACCTGTTGACCTAGCTACACAGGAGACTGAGATGGAAGGATCCTTCAAGCCTGGGAGGTGGAGACTGCAGTGAGCTACGATTGCACCACTGCACTCCAGCCTGGACAATAGAGTGAGGTCCTGTCTCAAAAAAAAGAAAAGAAAAGAAAAAGAAAAATAGATCTATATATCTGCAGGAGATGTTACCTATTCAGACAAGTGAGAGTACCTAGCACACTTCTGGAAATAGGGTTGCCAGATCAAACACAGGAACCTGAGTATCTTATATATTTATCCATTAAATGTGGCAAGCCAATTCAGGGACTCTTTGTGGTAGCATCTGTGTCCCCAGGGGCTGGTTCCCCAATTCTCATAGTAACATGGGGTGGGGGCAGCAGGCTGGGCTCTTTCTTTTTCGCATCCAGGCTGTTGGACCCCAGAGAAACCACAAGGGACTTTAGAGGCTTCAACAGGAAAACCGCATCTTAATATAACCCAAGAACTGAACATTCTCATAATGAGATGTCCACAGAAGCACAGCGCCATTACTTTACGTACTTCCAATGGCAAGATGTGTCCTGGCATGTCTTCTGGCGCTGGTTATGAATCATAAAAGAGGGGTCACCCCTCTCTGAGCACTTTCTATGTAGTTTATTTAATCTCATGCAATCTTCACAACCATCCAAGGAGGAAGGCCCTGTTGGCCCTGTTGGTCCCGTTCGGTAGATGAGGAAGCTGAGGCTCAGTGAGGCAAGGCTCTATGACACACTGTCCCCCAGAGGCTGCAGCATGCAGAACTCCTTAGAACATCTGCTTTGTTAACGGCATGTTGAGAGAGACAGCCTCTGGGAACCTGTGTTAGGCATGTTGGCCAAGGGGCCGGGTACCCGTATTGCTAACCCTGCCTGTCTCTGCCAGTGACCTGAACTCACGTGGATGGTGCAGTGGACAACCTCTGCCCACCACTTGCACCTGCAGAAGACTCATCAGGGGACACAGGGCCATGCCCCAGCCGTTCCCTTCCCACACTGCATTATTCAGTAAGCACAAAGCAATATGGCAGGTGTGATAGTCGGAGCCCAGGTGAGCAGCCCCTGAGCCCCAGACTTGGAAGTCCAAGGAGGCTTCTTCAGGAAGCACTGCCCAGCAGATACCTGAGGGATGTGAGGGACTTGGGACAAGCGCAGGGCCACAGGTGATTGCACTCATCCACAGCAAGGAGAACCAAGAGGGAAAGTGGCTATAATGGGGGAAGCTGGAGACAGAGGCCATTGTGTCTGGGTCCAATGGCATAGCTTTAGCTTTTATCCCTATGGCAATGGGGAGACATGGGAGGTTTTAAGCGGAGGGGAGGCAAAGTCTGCTCTTTGTTTCAGAGAGCTCCCTTTAACTGGGCATGGAAGGAATGGATAGAGGGTATAATCCTGGAAGCTGGCAAGGTGGCAGTGCTGTCATTCAGGAAGACAGGACAGTGGCCCAGGCATAGGAGGGAGAAAAGTGAGTGACTCTGGGGGGAATTCGAGAGGCAAAATGAACTGGACTTTGTGTAGATATGGGTGGATGGGGAGCGAGAATGCCACCCAGCTCTCAGCCTGGCTCTCCAGCGGAGAGGATCTGGGACAGATTCCAGGGTCAGCGCTTCTGACAGCCTCAATTCCCACCAGTCTATGGGTGTAGCATCCCTGTCCACTTCCCTCCATTAATCTATTTGCATTTCCTGAGCCTGGAACTTTCCAGCTGCTCCTCTGGTTGCCCTGGAAGGGAGAGGGCTGGGAAGGAGGTCTCCCACCCCAGCAGCTGGCCCGCAAGGCAGAGGCTGCCCTCGGCTGACGCTCTTCCTTTTCCTCCAGGTAGCACTGTGCCAGGGCATATGGAAACCCCAGAGGAAGGGCAGGGTGTCCAGCGGGTAGGCAAGGGGTCGTGGCCATGGGTGCCTCTCTTCCCATGAGCTCATGGGCTCAGCACCCTGCCAGGTGTCAGCAGGAGAGGGCTCAGGAATCTCAGGTGGGCGGTGGGGGCTGAGAACCTGTGTTTGGGTCATCTGGACAGGTGTGTGGATGTCACCCTGGGGACACATCTGACTCTTTCTCCTTAATTTAGTCTCTGCTCAAACAGTACCCTCTCAAGGGACTTTGCCTCTTTCTATCTCTCTGCTCCCCTCCATACCTCCCCCATTTTGTTTTCTGAATTGTCTTTATTTTATTTATACATTTGTTTTTGAGACAGGGTCTCACTCTGTCACCCAGGCTGGAGTGCAGTGGCACCATTTCAGCTCATGGCCACCTCTGCCTCCAGGGTTCAAGTGATTCTCCCGCCTCAGACTCCTGGGTAGCTGGGACTGCAGGCTTACACCACTGTGCCCAGCTAATTTTTTTTTTTTTTAGTAGAAACAGGGTTTCACCATGTTGGCCAGGCTAGTCTCACACTCCTGGCCTCAAGAGATCTGCCCGCCTCAGCCTCCCACAGTGCTGGGATTACAGGTGTGAGCCGCCTTGGGTCCGGCCTAGTTGTATAATAATTTCATTATATATTACAATGTAGTAATAATATAATAATAGTGCATCATAGTGCACATAAATGTAATGTTCTTGAATCATCCCAAAACCACCACCTTCCAATTGTCTTCCATGAAACTGGTCCCTGGTGCCAAAAAGGTTGAGGATCTCTGGCTTTAGCACCATCCCCTTTGTGCTATTCTTGTGATAATGTGACAGTGAGTTCTTGTGAGATCCTGTAATTTAAAAGTGTGTGACACCTCTCCCCTCCCCCACTCTCTCTTGCTCCTGTTTCTGCCATGTAAGACGTGCCTGCTCCTTCTTCACCTTCTGCCATGATTGTAAGTTCCCTGAGGCTGCCCCAGAAGCCAGCACCCTGCTTCCTGTACAGCCTGCAGAACTGTGAGCCAGTTAAACCTCTTTTCTTTGTAAATTACCAGTCTCAGGTATTTCTTTATAGCAATATGAGAATGGACTAATACATAATCCATCCATCCATCCATCCATCCATCCATCCATCCATCCATCCATCCATCCATCCATCCACCTATGACTCTAACTATGTATCTATCTATGTAGTATGTATCTATTTTTTTTTTTTTTGAGACAGGGTCTCGCGCTGTCTTGCCCAGGCTGAGTGCAGTGGTGCCATCATAGCTTAGTGCAGCCTCAACCTTTCAAGCTCAAGTTATCCTCCCACCTCAGCCTCTCAGGTAGCTGAGACCACAGATGTGTACCACCACACACAGCTAATTTTTTATTTTTTTGTAGGAACAGGTTCTCACTATGTTGCCCAGACTGGTCTCAAACTCCTGGACTCAAGGGATTCTCCCACCTTTGCCTCCCAAAGGATTACAGGCCTGAGCCACTGTGCCTGGCTGTATCTGTCTGTCTGTCTGTCTGTCTGTCTATCTATCTATCTATCTATCTATCTATCTATCTATCTATCATCTATCTATCTATCTATCATCTAATCATCTATCATTATCATCTATCTATGCATCCATCTATCTATAATTCTATCTATCCATCTCCCTCTCTCTGCCTATCTCCCTCCCCGACACTTCTTTCCTATCTCCCAGGCGTTCATTCATACAACACAGTTTCTGCCAGTCAAACTAATTCATAAAATCACAAAACCAGCCAAGATTCAAGGGCTGAGAGGTAGATTCCACTTCCTAACAAAATCAGACAAAATTGCCGTCATATTTTCAGGTCAACCAGAATAGCCCTTCCCCAACCTCATAGCCTGGGGCTTGGGTCTTGCGATGCTTCCTACAGTGGGGAGTTCAGTTTAAATGCCTTCCCTCCACCATTCAGGGGTTTCTACCCCTAGTTGGCACAAACATCCATTAAAATATAAATGGCCTCAGTTTCTTTCTTTCTTTCTTTTTCTTTTTTTGAGGCAAGGTCTCATTCTGTTGCCCAGGCTGGAGTGCAGTGGCATGATCTCAGCTCACTGCAGCCTCTGCCTCCCAGCCTCAAGCGATCCTCCCACCTCAGCCTCCCTAGTGGCTGGGATTACAGGTGCGCACCACCATGCCTGGCTAATTTTTGAATTTTTAGTAGAGATGGGGTTTCACCATGTTGGTCAGGCTGGTCTTGAACTCCTGACCTCAAGTGATCCACCCTCCTGGGCCTCCCAAAGTGCTGGGATTACAGTGGTGAGCTACCACGCCTGGCCCTTCAGTTTCTTAAGAATCCTGCCTTGAGCAGCAGTCATTGCAGTGTGCATAAAATATATAGTCAATACATACAAATATTTTGGATAAAAATGACTTTTGAGCACTTTCTTTTTTTTTTAGTTTTTCCCTTCTCCAATGTGACTATTGTGTTTAAAAAAAAAAAAAAAAAGCAGTCAGCTGTCACCTGACAGAGGTTTCTTAGGAGAATGGGAGTGGTGCTGAATCCCCAGCCCTCTTCCTGGAAGGTAGGTGGGGGTGACCCCAGGGCTGTGTTTGAGGACGTGAGAAAGAATGACTCGCTCACCGGTTGGGACCTTCCCAAGCTTTCCTGAGAGAGGTTCCCACGGCAGACGATGCTTGTTCCATGGTCACATCCGAAGGCTAGGGGACTTCCCAAAGCCTAGCCCCTCGGGGGCAGCTATGGAGGCACCTACCTCTTAGAATGAAGTCGTAACAATTGTTGCATTTAGTCAGGTGTGGGCTGGGTGCCAGGCCCAGGACTAAGAAGTTATGAACACTGCTTTATATCTTCCTCCCAACAAATCGAACACACAGGCTGGCTTTTCGTCCTTCAGGCAGACCTCTCTCCAGCCTCCGGGACTTTGCACACGCTGTTCCCTCTGCTCGGCATTCTCTCTTCCAGGCCCCCTCTGCTTCCTGGATCTTCACGTATGGCCCCTTCTCATTCTCTAGACTTGAAGTCACAAGTCACCTCAGGCAGGCCTCCCTCCACATGCCCCCCACCCGCTACTTTCTTTATTCTACTCTCACGACGCTTTTTGACTTTATTCATTGTTACTGGGAGTTATTCATTGTTCTCTCTCTGCAGCTGGAACGGAAGCTCGTACAATCAGGAACCTGTCCAGTTTATTTCCAGCCACGTTCCATGCTCTGCTACTTACTACTCATGTGGGAAAGTTGCTTCACATCTGTGCCTCCTTTGTCTGATCTATTCACTGGGTATGATGATAATTTTTTTTTTTTTTTTTTAAACAGAGTCTGGCTCTTGTTTCCCAGGCTGAAGTGCAATGGCGTGATCTCAGCTCACTACAACCTCCGCCTCCCAGGTTCAAGTGATTCTCCTGCCCCAGCCTCCCGAGTGGCTGAGATTATAGGCATGAGCCACCATGCCTGGCTAATTTTTTTTTTTTTTTGAGATGGAGTCTCGCACTGTCGCCCAGGCTGGAGTGCAGTGCACGATCTCGGCTCACTGCAAGCTCTGCCTCCCAGGTTCACGCCATTCTCCTGCCTCAGCCTCCCGAGTAGCTAGGACTACAGGCGTCCCCCACCATGCCCAGCTAATTTTTTGTATTTTTAGTAGAGACGGGGTTTCATCATGTTGGCCAGGCTGGTCTTGAACTCCTGACCTCAAGTGATCTGCCCTTTTTGGCCTCCCAAAGTGCTGGGATTATAGGCACGAGCCACTGCACCCGGCCTTTTTTTTTTTTTTTTTTCTTTGAGACAGAGTCTCGCTCTGTCACCCAGGCTGGAGTGCAGTGGCGTGACCTTGGCTCACTGCAACCTCCACTCCCTGGGTTTAAGCGATTCTTGTGCCTCAGCCTCTCAAGTAGCTGGGATTACAGGCATGTACCACCCTTCCCGGCTATTTTTTGTATTTTTTCACCATGTTGGCCAGGGTGGTCTCGAACTCCTGGACTCAAGTGATCCACCCGCCTTGGCCTCCCAAAGAGCTGGGATTACAGGCGTGAGTCACTGTGCCTGGCCAATGATAATCATTCATAATTCAGAGCAAACCCATGTAAAGTGCTTAGAAAACAGTGTCTGGTGTGCGTGCACTCAAATGATATTCGCTATTATTTATTATTAAGCGCACACCAAAAAAACCTTCATAGAAGGAAGAAATGGAAGTTAACTGCCCCACTCTGGGCATATAACTCCATTAGTTCAAGTATTTATTCGTTCAACCATCTTTGTTGAGAATCTACCATGCACCGTGATTTCCCTCTCTGATCATCCTGTTTCCTCTCCCTTCCTTTCATAGGTGTTGGCCTCTAATAAATATCTTGCACCTAAAACTCTGTTTCTGTGTCTGCTTCCAAAGAGTCCCATCTGAGACATGGAACTAACACGGACCCTCCCAGGACAATAAAGGGGAAAGGCACAAACGGAATGTAAATCTCCTTCTGCCCACATCCCTCCTGTCCTGTGATCTACTGTGGCCCCCCGAACACATGCACCTGTTAACCAGCAGGGTTTCTCATGGTTTTTATATTAATCCCTCAATGCCTTGCTTCCCTCTCTCTTCTGTGGTGGTGTCTCCTGTGTTTGTTTTGTAGGGAGTAAGCTAGCAACCCACACTAGTGTGTCATCTTATCACAAACTGGATCATTATGAACTTAATGGTAGAACATAATAACAGCAACAAGAATGATAATTATAACAATGATGTTGGTGGTGGTGATGGTGGTAATGGTGATGGTGATGATATTGATGATTATGATAGTGATGATGGTGATGATGAAGTTAATGATAGTGATGATGATAGTAATTGCAGTGATGATAATGATTATGATAATGGTGGTGGTAACAATGATGGTGATTATGATGGTGATGGTGATATTGATGATTATTATGATGGTGGTGGTGATGATGGTGATAATGACGATGGTGGTGGTGATGATGCTGGTGATAATGGTGATGGAGATGATGGTGATAGTAATGATGATGACAATGATGACGATGATGATATTGACTGTGGCGATGTTGGTGATAATGGCAGTGGAGATGATAATGGTGATATGATGATAATGGTGATGATAGTGAAGATGATGATGGTGATCATAATGATGATGGTGATGATGATGGTGGTGATGAGTGGTGATGTTGATGATTATAATGATGGAAATGGCGATGGTGATGGTAATGGTGATGGTGGTGATGACGGTGGTGATGATGATGGTAATGACAATGATGATGACATTGACAGTGGTGATGGTGATAATGGCAGTGGAGATGATAATGGTGATACGATGATGGTGGTGATGGTGGTGATGATGATGATGGAGATGGTAATGGTGATGGTGATAATGGTGATGATGGTGTTGACAATGATGGCGATATTGATGTTGGTGATGTTGGTGATTATAGTGATGGAGATGGTGATGGTGATGATGGTGGTGATGATGATGGTGGTGGTGATGGTGGTGGGTAGGAGTAGCAACAATAATGCAACAATTATGTGCCAGGCACATGATTCAGTATTTCATCCATTACTATCATTCCTCCAACAACACAACGAAGAAACAGAGACTCTGAGAGATGAAACATGATCCCTAGTCACAGTCACAGAGCTGAAAAGTGGAAGAGCCAAGATTTGAATCTCAAGGTTGTCAGTCTAAAGTGCATGCTCTTTCTGTCTCAGGCTTGTGGAGTCTGGAAATGAGAAAACAAGAAATGGCTGGTTCGAATGATTCTCGTACCTCAGCCTCCCAAGTAGCTGGAATTACAGGTGCGAGCCATCACGCCTGGCTAATTTTTGTGTTTTTAGTAGAGATTGGGTTTCACCATGTTGGCCAGGCTGGTCTCGAACTCCTGACCTCAAGTCATCCACCCGCCTCAGCCTCCCAAAGTGCTGGGATTACAGGTGTGAGCCACTGCTCCCAGCTTGCTTTCTAAGATTTCTTAAATATAAAGTGTCCTTTGGCAAATATGTTTCAAATATTCTTTTCTTGTTTTTCTCTTCTAACATTTTGAATGTGGTTTCTGGTCCCTAGAAGCTTAAAAATTCTATCTAATCAAATTAATCAGCCTTTGTGATTTATACCTTTGGTAAGTATTCTTTTAGCAGTGTGTTTTTGCAAATTTTCTACACTTAACTTTTTTTTTTTTTATCCCTATAGTATTTATTTGGTTGTATGGGTTGACGTGAAGGTCAAACTTATTTTCTTCCAAATGCTTACTCAGTTGTCCAAGACCCATTTATTGAATAAGTAGCTATTTGCATTCTGATTTAAAGTTGTTCATTTATAAATACAAATAGTTATCTATATTAAGGTCTGCTTAAGGATTTTCTGTTCTTTTCTCTTTAATCTATCTCTCTTCTTGCCTGTATCATAGTGATAGCTTCAAAATATTCTTCCCAACCAGGTATATTTATTTGTTTAGCTTATTAGATTCCTTAAAATTTTGTGATTTCATTCATATAAGTCTTATACAATTATCATCAATTCTATTCCTAGATTATACATATTTTGGGTTGCTATTATAAAATAGGTCATTTCCCCGTTATATTTTCTGATTATGGGTAGTCTATCAGAAAGCTATTAATATTTAAGTATTTATTTTGTACCCTGTTGTCTTCCTAAATTCCTATTAACTCAAATAGTTTTTCAGCTAGGTTTTCTAGGGCAACTAGGTTAATCATCTGTAAATAAAAATTATTTGAGCCCCTTTTCTCTTAGTACTACTATTTCTTTTTGTGTGTGTGTGCTATACTATGCTGGTCAGGACATCTAAATGTTAACTGATGAAATCAGAAATTCTAATAATGACAACATATTACTTCCTTAACTGTAACAAGAAAGCTTGTGTTTCCTTCTTATTTATTTTTATTATTATTTTTTAAGACGGAGTGTCGCTTTGTCACCCAGGCTGGAGTGGAGTGGCACGATCTTGGTTCACTGCAACCTCCACCTCCTGGGTTCAAGTGGTTCCCCAGTCTCAGCCTTCTGAGTAGCTGGGATTACAGGCGCATACCACCATGCCTGGCTAATTTTTTTTGTATTTTTAGTAGAGATGGGGTTTTTCTATGTTGGCTAGGCTGGTCTCGAACTCCTGACCTCAAGAGATCTGCCTACCTCAGCTTCCCAAAGTGCTGGGATTACAGGCATGAGCCACCATGCCCAGCCCCCTTGTTATTTATTTTTATTTTTATATTTTTTGAGACGTAGTATCGGCCTGTCACCCAGGCTAGAGTGCAGTGGCACGATCTCAGCTCACTGCAACCTCCATCTCCTGAGTTCAAGCAGTTCTCCTGCCTCAGCCTCTCAAGTAGCTGTGACTACAGGCACACACCACCACTCCCGGCTAATTTTTGTATTTTTTGTAGAGACAGGGTTTCGCCATGTTGCCCAGGCTGGTCTCGAACTCCTGACCTCAAGTGATCTGCCCGCCTCAGCCTCCCAACGTGCTGGGATTATAGGCATGAGCCACCCAGACTCCTTGTTAAACATGATGCAGTGATTGAGATAGAACCACTTATTATCCAGCAAATATAATCTTTTCCTATATTTAACAATTCATAGCACTAGCTACCATTTACTAGGTTCTTACTATTAATATTTGTCAAGCATTTTTCTAAGCACTTTACAGGAATTATTTCACTTAATTCCTGCAGATAGCCTTCAGAGGTAGGTACTAATATTATTTCATATGCATAGGAGAAAGCATAGGCTCAGAGAACCCACGAAAAACCAGAAAGTGGAAGAATCAGAATTTAAACACAGGCAATAGAACTTCAGAGCCTTTGTGTCTTTCTGGGCTATACTGCCCCCACTAGACAATAAAAATATCCTCCCACTACTAATTTACTAAACTTTTATATCAGAAATGGATAAAGATTTTATCAAACAATGGCTGAGCACTGTGGCTCATGCCTATAATCTCAGCACTTTGGGAGGCCGAGGTGGGCAGATCATAAGGTCAGGAGTTCAAGACCAGGCTGGCCAACATGGTGAAACCCTATCTCTACTAAAAAAACAAAAAGTAGCCAGGCGTGGTAGCGCGTGCCTGTAATCCCAGCTACTTGGGAGGTTGAGGCAAGAGAATCACATGAACCCAGAAGGTGAGGGTTACAGTGAGCCGAGATGGTGCCACTACACTCCAGCCTGGGCAACAAAGTGAGACTTCATCTCAAAAAAAAAAAAAAAAAAAAAGAGAGATTTTATCTAACAACTGTTTGACTTCTTTGGAGATGAACAGGCACTTTTTTTTTTTTTTTTTTTACCTACAGACAGTGAGTTTTATTTAAAAGATTTCCCAGTGTTCAAGAAGGTGCTGGCCGATGGAAAAAAAGAAAGTTCCAAATTTGTAGGATTTGCCAATTCCAGTGGTGTAAATACTTGCACTGTGGGTGATTCAAGCTACTCAGGATGATGGCGCCAAGGGTAAGTTGGGAAGAGATGCTGCCCATTGGCCAGTGTGACCCCTTCTGAGCCAGTTCCAACACATTGCTGCCTACATTGATTCATACATGTGTTCCTGGTATAGACCTCTAGGGTCTTAAATAAACTCTATTCAAGAAACAGAAAAATAAAAATTCAATTATCTAAACAACAGAAAGGTGGCTATAAACTCAGATGTAGTTTTATCTTATTATTTATTAATATTTTTATTAATTATTTATTATAATAATTTAATTATATATCATTATTATTTTAATATACACATATATTCAATAGAGTGCATATAATGTGTTACTACCTAACATTGTTTATGGTGTATATAGGGGGACCTGATAATCAAGCACATTAATATTTCAGCAGAGAAAATCCATGAATATTCATATAGGTGTCAGAAATAATATAAATAGGCTAATATCACTTTTAGTGAAGTTGGTTACCAACTTAGTTTTGGTGCCAAATTTACGCCAAATATTTGTTGTGCCCAGAGCATTTAGGTTTTCAGAATTATCGATAAGAGTCTGTGAACCTTAGCCAGGCCTGGTGGTGTGTGCCTGAAGTCCCAGTTACTTGGGAGGCTGATGTGGGAGGATTGCTTGAGCCCGGGAGGTGGAGGCTGCCATGAGCTATGATCGAACCACTGCACTCCAGCCTGGGCAGCAGAGTGAGACCCCGTCTCAAAAAAAAAGAGTTAGTGAACCTAGTTTTATTTACTTAGCTGTGTGTGTGTGTGTGTGTGTGTGTGTGTGTGTGTGTATCTACGAGAGAGAGAGAGAGAGAGAGACAGAGAGACAGAAAGAGAGACAGAGAGCTTGGTCTTAAAAATCTTTTGGTAGATAGTCAGGTTTTGTATCAGGATTGAGCTGTTTATAGAATGATTAGGAAATTTCTCATCTATTTTAGGAATCTTTATCTATTTCTTGAGTTTTGAAGTTTAATGATTCCATAAACCTTAGAAATCTTTATCTATTTCTTGAACTTTTGAAGGTTAAATGATTCCATAAACCATTTGGGATTAATCTTTTTTGGAGGTTATTTTTTCATAATATCTTTAGTTTCTTTCATCATTATTTAGTTATCCATTCAGTGCCTCTATTCCTTCTTGAATTAATTTTGATAATTTACATGTTTACAGAAAGCTCAGTTTCATCGAGATTTTTTAAATTTCAGCATAGAGTTGTATATCATATTCTTTTATTTTAAAAAACTCTAAATCTGAGTTTATAGCCACCTTTATGTTGTGGCAAATTGAATTTGTTTTTTTTTTCTGTTTCTTGAATAAACTGGCTAGAGTTTATTCAAGAAACAGAAAAAGAAAACAAATTCTATTTCCCAATTTCTTTTATTTATTCTAGCATTTTTATGTGTTTTAATGGATAAAGTTCCACTTTTGTTACCCAGGACAAATTCCTTTCTCAGCTTATTTCTCTAGGACTTCTTGAGTTGAATGCTTCAGAGGTTTATTGACTTCCATAGTATCACAGTGAAAGGAGGATCTCATTTTCTGAGATGTAGTAGAAAAGTGGGTCAAGGGAAGTAAACTTTAAGCTAGGTTTTGACGGGTGAATAGGAGTTTTCCAGGAAGAGAGGTTCTTTCTGGTTGAAATAACTGACAGTGGCAGAGGAATGAAAGACCAGCTGTGTTTTACTTTATTTAAAAATTGTTTTCTTAGGCCGGGCGCGGTGGCTCACGCTTGTAATCCCAGCACTTTGGGACGCCAAGGTGGGCGGATCACGAGGTCAGGAGATCGAGACCACGGTGAAACCCCATCTCTACTAAAAATACAAAAAAATTAGCCGGGCATGGTGGCGGGCGCCTGTACTCCCAGCTACTCGGAGAGGCTGAGGCAGGAGAATGGCGTGAACCCGGGAGGCAGAGCTTGCAGTGAGCCAAGATTGCGCCACTGCACTCCAGCCTGGGTGACAGAGCGAGACTCCGTCTCAAAAAAAAAAAAAAAAAATTTTGTTTTCTTTTTTATTTTCTACTCAAAAGAGAACTGGAGTGCCAGCTGAGTTTTAGAAAGAAGCACCAGTATGATAGGGTTGAATGAACCAGTGAATGGTACAGACTTCCGTTTGTAAGAGTATATTTTTTTGTGTGGTTGTTTGATTCAACTGTAAGCTCCATGAGGGCAGGGACCATTTTCTAGCGCCAACTCCAGGACCTGGCTTTCCCAGCCCAGCAATGGGAGGAGCACCCCATGGATTATTATATTTAAAACAGAGAATTCCGTGGCTGTAGTGATGAGAATGGACTCTAGGGGGCAGGAGTGGACACTGGGCCATCAAGGAGGAGGCAGCTGCCTCAGGTTGGTACAGGTGGGAGATAAAGGATTTAGAGAGAAGTGAACCGGGCTGGGCGCGGTGGCTCATGCCTGTGATCCCAGCACTTTGGGAGGCCGAGGTGGGCGGATCACCTGAGGTCAGAGGTTTGATACCAGCCTGGCCAACATGGTGAAGTGCCGTCTCTACTAAAGATACAAAAATTAGCCGGGTGTGGTGGTGCACGCCTGTAATCCCAGGTGCTCAAGAGGCTGAGGCAAGAGAAACACTTGAACCCGGGAGGCAGAGGTGACAGTGAACCAAGATCGTGCCATTACATTTCAGCCTGGGTGACAGAGTAAGACTCCATCTCAAGAAAAAAAGAAAAAAGAGGGACAGAAGTGAACCAATTTGACATTTGTGTATGAGGCCAAATGGAATTCCATTGTTTTTATTTTTTAGTGGCTTTATTGGGATATAATTTACATACAGCAAACTGCACCTATTCAAAGTACAAAATTTGATGAGTTCTGATATATTGGTACACCTGTAAAACCATGTCACAAATAAGACAATAAACATGGCCAGGGATGGTAGCTCACACTTGTAATTCCAGCACATTGGGAGGCCAAGGCAAGTGGATCACGAGGTCAGGAGTTCAAGACCAGCCTGGCCAAGATGGTGAAACTCCATCTCTACTAAAAATACAAAAATTAGCCGGGCATGGTGGCAGGCACCTGTAATCCCAGCTACTCAGGAGGCTGAGGCAGGAGAATCACTTGAACCCAGGAGGCAGAGGTTGCAGTGAGCTGAGATTGCACCACTGCACTCCAGCCTGGGTGACAGAGTGAGACTCCATCACAAAAAAAAAAAAAAAAGACAATAAACATATCCCATCAGCCTCCCAAATTCCCTATTGTCCTTTGGTCATCCTTCCTTCCCATTTCTCCTCTCATTCCCCAAATCACCAAAAACCCACATATCGGTTTTTTCATTGCTATAGGTTAGTTAGTTTGCATTTTCTAGTATTTCATATAAATAGAATCAAGGTGCATGTGCTAATTTTTGTCTGAGCATACAGTGTGCTCACTCAACATAGTGATTTTGAGATTTATCCATGCTGTGGTTGGTGTCCATAGTTTGTTCTCTTTTTTAATTTATATATACATATTTTTTGAAGCAGGGTCTCACTCTGTCGCCCAGGCTGGAGTGCAGTGGCATGATCTCGGCTCCCTGCAACCTCCACCTCCCAGGTTTAAGTGATTCTTCTGCCTCAGCCTCCCAAGTAGCTGGGACTAGGGGCGTGCCACCAAGCCTGGCTGATTTTTGTATTTTTAATAGAGACAGGGTTTCACTATGTTGACCAAGCTGGTCTTGAACTCCTGACCTCAAGTGATCTGTCTGCCTTGGCCCCCCAAAGTGCTGCGATTACAGGCATGAGCCACCATGCCTGGCCCATTCTCTTTTTTAATGGTTAAGTAATAATGTTCCATTGTTCAAATATACCATCGTATGTTTATTTATTGTCCTGTTGATGGACATTGAATTTGCTTTTATTTGTTGGTGAATATAAATGGAGCTATGAGTATTCACCTGCAAATCTTTGTATGGATATATCCTTTTACCCCTCTCATGGGTCGACAGTCAAGATTGGAATGGTTGATTTGTACAGTGTGTGTGTGTGTTTAACTTCTCAAGAAACCACCAAAGTGTTTCCAAAGTGGTTGTATCATTTTACATTCCCCTTAGCTGTGTATGGAGTTCCAGTTTCTCCACATCCTTGACAGCAGTTGATATTTTTAGTCTTAGCCATTCTAGTAGGCTTATACTGGTATCTCATTTGTGGGTTTAATTTGTTTTTTCTTAATGAATAATGATGGTAAACACCTTTTCAGGTGTTTATTTGTCATCTCTGTATCTTCCTTGGGGAAGTGCCTGTTCCAATCTTTTGCACATTAAAAAAAAAAACTGGATTGTCAACAATATTAGATTTGTTCTCCTCCTCCTCCTCCTCTTCCTCTTCCTGTTCCTCTTCCTCTTCTTTTTGAGACAGGGTCTTGCTCTGTCCCCCAGGCCGGAGTGCAGTGGCATAATCACAGCTTATGGCAGCCTCGACCTCCTGGGCTCAAGGGATCCTCCTGCCTCAGCCTCCTGAGTAGCTGGCACTACGGGCATGCACTACTACACCTGGCTAATTAAAAAAAATTTTTTTTTAATGTTAGGAGAATTTCTTGAACCCAGGAGGTGGAGGTTGCGGTGAGCCAAGATCGCACCACTGCACTCCAGCCTGGAGACAGAGCGAGGTAGAGATGAGATCTTGTTATGTTGACCTGGCTGGTCTTGAACTCCTGAGCTAAAGCATTCCTCCCACCTCTGCCTCCTGAAGTGCTGGGATCACAGACGTGACCCACCACGCCTGGCCAGATTTGTCCTCTTACTGTTGAGTTATAAGAGTTCTTTACGTGTTTAATATCCATGCCCTTTGTGGGGATACGTGCTTTGCAGATATTTTTTCTCGATCGGTGCTTGCCTTTTAATTTTCCCACTGGTATCTTTTGAACAGCATGAGTTTGAATTTTGGTGAAAGCCAATTATCAATCTTTTATAGATTGTGGTTTTGTGGGCCCTGTTAGGATACTGCCATTTTACAGATGTAGAAACTGAGGATCAGAGAGAGAAAACCTTTTTTTTTTTTTTTTTGAGATGGAGTCTCACTTTGTCACCCAGGCTGGAGTGCAGTGGCACGATCTCAGCTCACTGCAACCTCCACCTCCCGGGCTCAAGCAATGCTCCTGCCTCAGCCTCTTGGGTAGCTGGGATTACAGGTGCCCACCACCACGCTCAGCTAATGTTTTGTATTTTTAGTAGAGACGGGGTTTCACTATGTTGGCGCGGCTGGTCTTGAACTCCTGACCTCAAGTCATCCAACCGCCTCAGCCTTCCAAAGTGCTGGGATTACAGGCGTGAGTCACCACGCCTGGCCAGGAAACCTTGTCCAGGTCTTTCTGGCTGGTTGAGAGCACCCCAACCCCATGCCAACTGGGACAGTGCCTCTGATTCCCCGCCCACAAAGAGGGTTTGGACCCTAGGATGTCCGGATTCTGCCAAGATTCCATGTGGAAGCTGCACTCCTATCCTCAATTGGCCTGGGTTCTGGGGCATGGTGGGCCTGGTTTCTTTCATCCTCCCTTCCCAAAAAGCAAGAAACTATCAACCCAGGAACATGACCGTTGATTCTGGCCTCTGTCGGGATTCTTGGAATCTTCATCCCTGGTTCCCATCTCTCTAGAAGATGGAAAGGGGCACTCCTTTATTCCATAGGATTAGTTTGCCTCTCTGAGATGTCCCGTGTATAGCCGGAAGCCCCAAATCACTAATGATGATTCTGAGGTTTTTCAAATATCCCCTTCCTCCACTCCTCCACTTCCATGAAGTCCCTAGAGTCATCAGATTCATAGAGACAGAAAGTAGGAAGGTGGGTGCCAGGGGCTGGGGAGGGGGGACGGGGAGTGAGTGTTTCATGGGGACAGAGTTTCAGTTTGGGAGGATGAGAGTGTTCTGGAGATGATGGTGGTGATGGCTGGATAGCCATGTGAATGCGCTTAATGCCACCGAACTGTGCACTGAAAAATAGCTACAATGATACATTGTATGTTATGTGTGATTTGCCACAAGTAAAAATTTAAAAAATTGCTGAATTGAAAAAGCAATACTATATAGATATATACATTATATATACACGCATTATACACACACACACACACACACACACACACACACACATATATTTTGAGGCAGAGTCTCGCTCTGTCGCCCAGGCTGGCATGCAGTGATATGATCTCAGCTCACTGCAACCTCCGCCTCCTGGGTTCAAGTGATTCTCATGCCTCAGCCTCCCGAGTAGCTGGGATTACAGGCGCCCGCCACCACGCCCAGCTAATTTTTGTATTTTTAGTAGAGTTAGGGTTTCACCATGTTGGCCAGGCTGGTCTCAAACTCCTGGCCTCACGTGATCTGCCCACCGTGACCACCCCAAGTGTTAGGATTACAGGTGCGAGCCACCATGCCCAGCCTTTGCAATACATATTTTAAAAAGAAATAACACAAAAATGTAGAACGTGGAAGTCTCCTGTAGTGATCTCAACCATTATGAATATTTATATATCCTCCTAGAATGCTATAAACACACACACAGACAGCTACATATGTATTTCCTTATGTTCTCTATCTACACCCAAATAAATATATAATACCCACGTTTTGTGAAAATGGAATCACTCTTTATACTTTTTTGCAACTTTAACACATTAATAGATCTTGCTCATTTTTCCAAGTCATTGCATAGAAAACAAGACTTAGAGTGTTAATTTTTAAAAATGGTATATTATTATTATTATGTAAATTACTTTTTTTTTGAGACGGGGTCTCGCTCTTTTGCCCAGGCTGGAGTGCAATGGTGCAATCTTGGCTCACTGCAACCTCCGCCTCCTGGGCTCAAATGATTCTCCTGCCTCAGCCTCCCCAGTAGCTGGGATGACAGGCGCCCACCACCACGCCCAGATAACTTTTGTATTTTTAGTAGAGGCGGGGTTTCACCGTGTTGGCCAGGCTGGTCTCAAGCGGGGCATGGTGGTGTGTGCCCGTAATCCCAGCTACTCGGGAGGCTGAGGCAGGAGAATTGCTTGAACCTAGGAGGTGGAGGTTGCAGTGAGCCGAGATCGCACCACTGCACTCCAGCCTGGAGACAGAGCGAGACTCCGTCACAACTAGGATGTAGCTGCTATCGGAATCAGGGTGGTAGAGGCCGGGGTGCCATTCAATGTTCTGCCATGCACATAGGATTCTAAAGAATTATGCAGGCCCAAGTATCCACAGTGCTGAGGCCGGGTAACTCTATTCTAACGGAATGAACTCTACTTGGAGTCATTTTATTTATTTCTTTCATTTTTTTATTTTTCTGTGCTGTTGAACACATTCCCGTCTCTGGGCCAAGGAGAGGGACGTGTCTTTCCATTTAGGGCAGGGCCGGCTGGGTGATAAGCTGACCCTTCTCTACTCAGAATAGAGCCGGCTTATCAGCTCCTGTTTGTTTTGGCCTTGCCTGGCGGGCGGATAGAGGATGTGACTTCAGAAGTGACCTTCGGGTTCTCTTGGTTTGGAACATGCATGCATTGAGGTCTCTCTCAGACAGACCCAAGAACTGTATAGCTGGAGCTGTTTTAGGGGGGTTGTTGGCTGCTGATCGTCTGGTGGTGATCACAGAGATGATGATTTTATGACTGGGGTTGTTTATGATTGTCTATTTTTTGTTGCAATTTAGAAAAGACTTTTTTTTTTTTTTCCCCCTGTGGATGGTCTCAAGACATAACCCCTGGCTGTTGTTTTTCTTTTTTTAAAATTTTAGCTTTTGGCCGGGTGCAGTGGCTCACGCCTGCAATCCCAGCGCTTTGGGAGGCCGAGGTGGGTGGATCACAAGGTCAGGAGTTTGAGACTAGCCTGGCCAACATGGTGAAACCGCGTCTCTACTAAAAATACAAAAAATTAGCCAGGCGTAGTGGCAGGTGCCTGTAATCCCAGCTACTTGGGAGGCTGAGGCAGGAAAATCACTTAAACCTGGGAGACGGAGTTTGCAGTGAGTCGGTACGCCACCACCGCACTCCAACCTGGGTGACAGAATGAGACTCCATCTAAAAAAAAAAAATTAACTTTTAAGTTCAGGGGCAAATGTGCAGATTCGTTATGTAGGTAAACCTGTGTCATGGGAGTTTGTTATATGGATTATTATTATGATTTTTTTTTTTCCGAGACACAGTCTCACTTTGTCACACAGGCTAGAGTGCAACAGTGTGATCTCAGCTCACTGTAACATCCACCTCGGCCGGGCGCGGTGGCTCACGCCTGTAATCCCAGCACTATGGGAGGCTGAGGCAGGTGGATCACGAGGTCAGGAGATCGAGACCACGGTGAAACCCCGTCTCTACTAAAAATACAAAAAAAAAAAAAATTAGCCGGGTGCAGTGGTGGGCACCTGTAGTCCCAGCTACTTGGGAGGCTGAGGCAGGAGAATGGCATGAACCCAGGAGGCGGAGCTTGCAGTGAGCCGAGATTGCGCCACTGCACTCCAGCCTGGGCAACAGAGCGAGACTCCGTCTTAAAAAACAAACAAACAAACAAACAAACAAAAAACATCCACCTCCTGGGTTCAAGCAATTCTCTCACCTCAGCCTCCCGAGCAGCTGGGATTACAGGTGCCCACCACCATGTCTGGCTAATTTTTGTCTTTTTAGTAGAGATAGGGTTTCACCATGTTGGCCAGGCTGGTCTCGAACTCCTGACCTCAGGTGATCCATCCGTCTCGGCCTCTCAATGTGCTAGGATTATAGGCATGAGCCATCGTGCCCGGCCATATGCCATATTTTCTTTATCCAGTCTATCGTTGATGGGCATTTATGTTGATTCCATGTCTTTGCTATCATGAATAGTGCTGTAATGAACATACACTTCCATGTGTCTTTAAGATAGAATGATTTCTATTCCTTTGAGTGTACACCCGAGGTTTGGGTCCAGGGATAGTCAGGGAAGTCTTCCCACAAGAGGTTAGCATTAATAGACAAATAAGAGTTAGTTGGGCCAAAGAAGAGACCTTTTAGGCAGAAGAACAGCACATAGAAAAGTTAGGAGGCTGAAAAAAGTTTGTTCTGTTCACTTCTGCAATGGTTTATTGAATATGACACAAAGTGGCTAGGCATAGTGGCTCACGCCTGTAATCCCAGCACTCTCGGAGGCCAAGGTGGGTGGATCACTTGAGGCCAGGAGTTCGAGGCCAGCCTGGCCAACGTGGTGAAACCCCGTCTCTACTAAAAATACAAAAAAAATTAGCCGAGCCTGGTGGCGTGTGCCTGTAGTCCCAGCTACTTGGGAGGCCGAGGCATGATAATCGCTTGAATCCAGGAGGCAGAAGTTGCAGTGAGCCGAGACTGCGCCACTGCACTCCAGCCTGGGCGACAGAGTGAGACCCTGTCTCAAAAAATTAATTAATTCATTAAAAAAGAATATGACACAAAAGTATGGGCAATAAAAGCCAAAAATAGACAAATGGGATTACTTCAAACTTAAAATTTTTTGTGTGTCAAAGGACACAATCAACAAAGCGAAAAGGCAACCTATGGAATGAGAGAAAACATTTGCGAATATATACCTGATGAGGGGTAAGTATCCATAATACATAAAGATACCTTCTGCAATTCAACAACAAAAATCCAACAATCCAACTAAAAACTGGGCAAAGGACTTGAATAGACATTTCTCCAAAGAAGATGTACAAATGGCCAATAAGGACATGCAAAAGATGCCTGGCATCATTAGTCATTAGGGAAATGCAAATCAAAAAACAATGATATATTGCCTTACACACACATATACATGCATATATAGATCCTCGTAAATATATATGCTGATATATATTATATATCATATATGTACGGTATATCTCAGAGCTCAGGAGTTCAAGACTAGCCTGGGCAATACAGCGGGATCCCTTCTTTATAAAAAATACAAAACTTAGTCAGGCTTGGTGGCACATGCCTGCGTTGCAGCTAGTCAGGAGGCCAAGGTTGGGAGGATCACTTGAACCCAGAAGGCGGAGGTTGCAGGGAGCTGAGATCACGCCACTGCACTCCACCCTGAGCCAGACCTTGTCTGAAAAACAAAAAGGAGGCCAAGCATGATGGCTCATGCCTGTAATCCCAGCACTTTGGGAGGCTAAGGCGGGTGGATCACCTGAGGTCAGGAGTTCGAGACCAGCCTGGCCAACATGGTGAAACCCTGTCTCTACTAAAAAATACAAAATTAGCCAGGCATGGTGGCACATGCCTGTAATCCCAGCTACGCAGGGGGCTGAGGTTGGGAGGATTGCTTGAACCCTGGAGGTGGAGGTTGCAGTGAGTCGAGATCATGCCACTGCACTCCAGCCTGGGTGACAGAATGAGACTCCATCTCAAAACAAAAATGAAAACAAAAACAAAAATGGCACTTGTACCCAGTAAATTTACACAAATAAAAAAATATATAATCTATATGACTAATAACACTATATATGATCTAATATGACAATATAATAACACTATATATATTATTATATATATATATGAGATATATATTAGAAAATAAGAAGTGTAGGGGAAGACGTGAAGAAGTTGGAAATTCCCATTATCGTTGGGAATGCAAAATGGTGCAGCCACTGTGCAAAACGGTATGGCATTTCCTCAAAAAAGTAAACAGAATCATCCTATGGTCCATCAATCCCACTTATGTGTATATATCCCAAAGAGTTTAGAGTATCAAAGAGTTATTTGCACACCCATGTTCATAGCAGCACTATTCACAACAGCCAAGAGGTGAAAGCAACCCAAGTGTCCATCAACAGATGAATGGATAAAAACAATGTGGTATATCCATACAGTGGAATATTATTTAGCCATAAAAAGAAGGAAATTCTGACACACGCTACAACATGGATAAATCTCGAGGACATTATAGCTCAGTGAAATTAGCCAGTCTCAAAAGGACAAATCCTGTATGATCCCACTCATAGGAGGTCCCCAGAGTTGTCAGATTCATGGAGAGAGAAAGTAGGATAGAGGGTGCCAGGGGCTGGGGAGTGGGGATGGGGAGTGAATGTTTCATGGGAAGAGTTTCAGTTTGGGAATGTGTGAAAGTTCTGGAGATGGATGGTGGTGATGGTCACTCAATCAGGTGAAGGTATTCAATGCCACTCAGCTATGCACTTAAAAATGGTTAGGATGGCTGGGTGCAGTGGTTCACACCTGTAATCCTGGCACTTTAGGAGGCCAAGGTGGGTGGATCACCTGAGGTCAGGAGTTCGAGACCAGCCTGGCCAACATGGTGAAATCCTGTCTCTACTAAAAATACAAAAATTAGCTGGGCGTGGTGGTAGGTGCCTGTAATCCTAGCTACTTGGGAGGCAGATGCAGGAGAATCCCTTGAACCTGGGAGGTGGAGGTTGCAGTGAGCCAAGATCGTGCCATTGCACTCCAGCCTGGGCGACAAGGGCAAAACTTTGTCACACACACACACACACACACACACACACACACACACAAAATGATTAGGATGGCTGGGTGCAGTGCTCGTGGCTGTAATCTCAGTACTTTGGAAGGCTGAGGCAGGCAGATCACCTGAGGTCAGGAGCTCAAGACAAGCCTGGGCAACATGTAGTGAAACCCCATGTCTACTAAAAAATACAAAAATTAGCTGGGCATGGTGGTGCACACCTGTGCACAGCTACTTGGGAAGCTGAGGGAAGAGAATCGCTTGAACCCGGGAGGTAGAGGTTGCAGTGAGCTGAGATCGCACCACTGCACTCCAGCCTGGGTGACAGAGCAAGACTCCATCTCAAAAAAAAAAAAAAATGGTTAGGATGGCCGGGTGCCATGGCTCATGCCTGCTGTAACCCCAGCACTTTGGGAGGCTGAGGTGGGTGGAGAACTTGAGGTCAGGAGTTTGAGACCAGCCTGGCCAACATGGTGAAACCCTGTCTCTACTAAATATACAAAAAATAACTGGCCATGGTGGTGGGCACCTGTGATCCCAGCAGTTTGGGAAGCTGAGGCAGGAGGATCATTTGAGGTCAGGAGTTCAATACCAGCCTGGCCAACATGGTGAAACCCCGTCTCTACTAAAAACACAAAAATTAACAGGGCATGGTGGCAGATTCCTGTAATCCCAGCTACTCAGGAGGCTGAGGCAGGAGAAATTCCTGAATTTGGGAGGTTGCAGTGAGCCGAGATCGTGTACTGCACTGCAACCTGGGCGACAGAGTGAGACTCCATCTCAAAAAAAAAAAAAAAAACCGGTTAGGATGGTAAATTTTATGTTATATGTTTTTTACCACAACAAAAGAAGAAAAGCCAAAGTAACACCAAATAGAGACGTATTCCCAGAGTCAATCGAGAGAATTTAAGAGGCAATCATGTCCTCACTGTGTGAAAGGACATCATCACGCCTTTATGCCACCTCGGTCACTTGTCTTACTAACAGTAATCCATGCCCAGCACCTAGGGAAATACCACAGTTGGTCATGGATGGTTCTGCGCAAGGTTCTTCACCAGGGCATCGGTGAGACACGATCATTCTTAGGAGAGCACTCCTTGGTCCGTGTCCACAGCACTGGAGCACAGGAGCCAAGGCTGGAAGTCCAAGCCTCGCAGGAAGCCTAATGCCCCAGAAAGATGACAGAGCCGTGAACACAGCGATAAAAAGCCATGATCGGCCAGGCACAGTGGCTCACGCCTGTAATCTCAGCACTTTGGGAGGCCAAGGCAGGTGGCTCACGAGGTCAGGAGTTCGAGACCAGCCTGGCCAAGATAGTGAAACCCTGTCTCTACTAAAAATACAAAAATTAGCCAGGCGTGGTGGTGCGGGCCTGTAATCCCAGCTACTCAGGAGGCTGAGGCAGGAGAATCGCTTGAACCCAGGAGGCAGAGGTTGCAATAAGCCGAGATCGTGCCATTGCACTCCAGCCTAGGTGACAGAGTGAGACTCAGTCTACAAAAAAAAAAAAAAAAAAAAGGACAGACAGGACTTGTTGAGACTGGCTAATTGCACTTTTCATTGAGCATATTGTCTTCAAGGTTCATCCATGTTGTACCATGTGTCAGGATTTCCTTCCTTTTCATGGCTAAATAATATTCCACTGTATGGATATACCACATTGTTTTTATCCATTCATCTATTGATGCACTCTTGGGTTGCTTTCACCTCTTGGCTATTGTGAATAGTGCTGCTGTGAACATGACCCTCTGTCCCCTCAACAATACTGCTGAATGCTACCAACGTTATGTTGAGCAAAGGGAGCTCAACCCGTACCAGACCACAGGATTCCATTTCTATAAAGTCCTCTAAGAGATCAAATGAGTTTAACATGTTGGAGAATCACAGTTACCTCTGGAGGTTGGGGACCCCAACAGACAGGGAAGAGGCATGAGGGAGATTTTTGGGGTGATGGAAATACTCCACATCTTTTTTTTTTTTGAAGCAGAGTCTCACTCTGTCGCCCAGGCTGGAGTGCAGTGGAGCGATCTTGGCTCTCTGCAACCTCCACCTCCCGGATTCAAGCGATTCTTCTGCCTCAGCCTCCTGAGTTTACAGGTGCTGCCTGGCTAACTTTTTTGTATTTTTAGTAGAGACGGGGTTTCACCATGTTGGCTAGGCTGGTATCAAATTTCTGACCTCAGGTGATCCACCTGCCTCGGCCTCCCAAAGTGGTAGGATTACAGGCGTGAGCCACTGCAACTGGCCAATATTTCACATCTTTTTAAAAAACAAGTTTACACATATAGGATTTTATATATATATATGTAAATGTATGGGGTACAAGTGCTATTTTTGATTCTGAGACAGGATCTCACTCTATCACCCAGGCTGGAGTGCAGTGGTGCCATCTCAGCTCCCTGCAATCTCCACCTCCTGGGTTCCAGCGATCCTCCCAACCTCAGCCTCCTGAGTAGCTGGAACACAGCCATGTGCCACCATGCCTGGCTAAGTTTTGTAGTTTTTGTAGAGATGGAGACTCGCCATGTTGCCCAGGCTGGTCTCCAACTTCTAACCTCAAGCCATCAGCCTGCCTCGGCCTCCCGAAGTGCTGGGATTACAGGCCTGAGTCACCACGCTCAGCCTTGCCATTTTGTTATATGCATAGTTGCGCTCCCAGTGGTAAAGTCGGGGCTTTTAGGATATCTGTTACCAAATAATGTACATCATACATGTTATGTATTTTCTCATCACCCACCACCTCTCCCCACCCTTTTGAGTCTCCATTGTCAATCATCCCACTCTCTACATCCACGTGTACACATTGTTTAGCACCCACTTATAAGTAAGAACACGTGATGTTTGTCTGTGTCTGGCTTGTTTCACTTAAGAGAATGGCCTCCAGGGCCGGGTGCAGTGGCTCACGCCTGTAATCCCAGCTCTTGGGGAGGCCGAGGTGGGCAGATCACAAGGTCAGGACTTAGAGACCAGTCTGACCGACATGGTGAAACCCCGTCTGTACTAAAAATACAAAATTTAGCCAGGTGTGGTGGCAGATGCCTGTAATCCCAGCTACTCAGGAGGCTGAGGCAGGAGAATCGCTTGAACCCGGGAGGCGGAGGTTGCAGTGAACCGAGATCACGCCACCGTACTCCAGCCTGGGCGACAGAGCCAGACTTCGTCTCAAAAAAAAAAAAAAAAAGAGAGAGAGAGAGAGAATGGCCTCCAGTTCCATCCACGAACCTGTAAAAGACATGATCTCATTCTTTTGCAAAGAATACTATACTATTTATGTCTGAACAGTATTCTATGGTGTATGTATACCACATTTTCTTTATTCCTCCATTGATGGACACTTAGGTTGATTCCATGTCTTTGCTATTGTGAATGGTGCTGCAATAAACATGAGTGCAAGTATCTTTTTGATATATTGATTTCTTTCCTTTGGGTGAATACCCAGTAGTGGGATTGCTGGATGAAATGGCAGTACTATTTTTAGAAATATTCTATATCTTGATAGGGGTCATGGTTAAAAGGTGTGTATGCTATCAAGGCTCATCAAACCTTCTGCTTACAGTTTACATAAACTTAGTGTACGTAAATTACACCCAATTTAAAAATAGGTCTGTTGCGGTGGCTCATGCCTGTAATCTCAGCACTTTGGGAGGCCAAGGCGAGCAGATCATCTGAGGTCGGGAGTTCCAAGACCAGCCTGGCCAACATGGTGAAACCCCGACTCTACTAAAAGTGCAAAAAGTAGCTAGGTGTGGTGGCACTTGCCTGGTTCCAGATACTTGGGAGGCTATGGAAGGAGAATCGCTTGAACCTGGGAGGCAGAGGTCACAGTGAGCCGAGATCGTGCCACTGCACTCCAGCCTGGGTGACAGAGTGAGACTCCATCTTTAAAAAAAAATCAAGGTAGGAAATAAATAAGATTTTCTTCTGTGTGGAATGGTACAGGCACCATTGATCTGGTGAACTGGAAGCATGGGTGAATTTTGTTAATTATGCACTAAGAAAATAGCACCAATTGTTTGTGACAAGGATAAGGAAGCATCATTTTTGTTTGTATGTTGTTGTTGTTGTTGAGACGGGGTCTCATTCTGTCTTCCAGGCTGCAGTGCAGTGGCATGATCATGACTCACTGCATCCTTAAACCCCTGGGCTCAAGCGATCCTCCTGCTTCAGCCTCCTGAGTAGCTGGGACTATAGGCACGCGCCACCATGCCCAGCTAATTTTATTTATTCTTATTCTTTTTTTTTTTTGAGATGGTGTCTCGCTCTGTCACCAGGCTGGAGTGCAGTGGCGTGATCTCGGCTCACTGCAACCTCCGCCTCTTGGGTTCAAATGATTCTCCTGCCTCAGCCTCCCGAGTAGCTGGGATTACAGGTGCCCGCTACCATGGCCAGCTAGTTTTTATATTTTTAGTAGAGACGGGCTTTCACTATGTTGCCCAGGCTGGTCTCAAACTCCTGGGCTCAAGCAATCCTCCCGCCTTGGCCTCTTAACGCATAAGCCACTGTGCCTGGTCCCATGTTTCTTTTTTTATTCCTCATTTTACAGAAGAGGTGCATCTGCCTCTTACACAACTGGGATATGGAAGAGCTGGGATCTGAGAAGGCTGAGTCCACAGCCAGGGGAACGGAGCAGAGGCTCAGGAGAGACGGAATGGCTGGTGGATGCCAACCTGGAAGTTGCAAAGGGACAGGCCCAGGATAGAGGGGAAGGGCTGATCACAGCCGGGAACAGGGAGGAAGGAAGGCCTTGAGGTGGGTGTGGACGGAGTTCCGGGTGAAGACTGAGAAGGCGTGTAATGGACTGCGTGACTGCTCTTCCTCTTGGGAGTGACGAAGGCCACCAGCTGGTGTGTCTCAGGCAGGGGTGGGAGGTCTTGGGAACTGAAAAGAATGGGAGGGCTTGAGTCAGGTTGTGGAAAGTGAGTGCGGACGGTTAACCAAGAATTAGGGAAAGGAGGCCGGGCGCGTCGGCTCATGCCTGTAATCCCAGCACTTTGGGAGGCCAAGGAGGCAGATCACCTAAGGTCGGGAGTTCGAGACCAGCCTGACCAACATGAAGAAACTCTGCCTCTACTAAAAAAAAAAATACTAAAAAAAAATTAGCTGGACATGGTGGCGCATGCCTGTAATCCCAGTTACTTGAGAGGCTGAGGCGGGATAATCGCTTGAACCCAGGAGGTGGAGATTGCAGTGAGCAGAGATCACGCCACTGCACTCTAGCCTGGGTGACAGAGTGAAATCCATCTCAAAAAAAAAAAAAAAGAAAAGAAAAAAGAATTAGGGAAAGGATGCTCCCAGGACCTGGATATCTGCTATGTACACTGTACTACAGTGACTTATGCTAGCAGAAAGCCTCCTTCCCGGGCCATCTGTGGCCCAAAGGCATTCGGAAGATGGAGCATTCAGGAGGGAATCTGGGAAGCACAGTGGTTAGAGACTCAGCTGTGGAGATTGACGGTCACCAAATGGGGTGCTCTGGAAGCAGACACCAAGAAGGTGTTGGGGTGCAGGGTGTGTACCCCACAAGGCAAGGATGTGGAAGAATCGAAATTCCTGTGCAGGGATGGTGGGAATATAAAACGGTGCTGCTGCTATGGAAAAGGGTACGCTGGTTCCTTAAAGAAATTCAGCAGAATCAGGCCGAGTGCAGTGGCTCACATCTGAAATCCCAGCACTTTGGGAGGCTGAGGCCGGCAGATTGCCTGAGTCAGGGGTTCGAGACCAGCCTGGGCAACGTGGTGAAACCTTGTCTTTACTCAAAATACAAAAAAATTACCCGGGTGTGGTGGCGGGTGCTTGTAATCTTAGCTACTCAGGAGGCTAAGGCACGAAAATCGCTTGAGCCTGGGAGGTGGAGGTTGCAGTGAGCTGAGATCACGCCATTGCACTCCAGCCTGGGAGACAGAATGAGACACTGTCTCAAAAAAAATAAAAAAAGAAATTAAACATAGAATTACCATATGACCTAGAAATTCTGCTTCTGGGTATACACACAAGGGATTTGAGAGCAGGGACTCAAAGAGACACTTGTACACCCATGTCCACAGCAGTGTGATTCATAACAGCCAAAGACAGAAGGCACCCAAGTGCCCAGCAAGAGACGAATGGATAAACAATGTGGTCCCTCCGTAGGGTGGGATAGGATTCAGCCTTAAAAAGGAAGGACATTCGGCCAGGCACGGTGGCTCATGCCTGTAATCCCAGCACTTTGGGAGGCCGAGGCAGGTGGATCACTTGATGTCAGGAGTTCGAGAACAGCCTGGCCAACATGGTGAAACCCTGTCTCTACTCAAAATACAAAAATTAGCTGGGCATGGTGGTGGGCACCTGTAATCCCAGCTACTTGGGAGGCTGAGGCAGAAGAATCACTTGAATCCGGGAGGCGGAGGTTGCAGTGAGCTGAGACCATGCCACTGTACTCCAGCCTGGGCAACAAAAGCGAAACTCCATCTCAAAAATAAAGTAAATAAATAAATAGGAAGGAAATTCTGGCCAGTTGCGGTGGCTCACGCCTGTAATCCCATCACTCGGGGAGGCTGAGGCCGGCAGATCACTTGAAGTCAGGAGTTCGAGACCAGCCTGGCCAAAATGGTGAAACCCCGTCTCTACTATGAATACAAAACTTAGCCAGGCGTGGTGGCACATGCCTGTAATCCAAGCTAGTTGGGAGACTGAGGCAGGAGAATCACTTGAACTCGAGAGGCGGAGGTTGCAGTGAGCCGAGATCACACCCCTGCACTCCAGCCTGGGCAACAAGAGTGAAACTCCATCTCAAAAAAAAAAAAAAAAAATCTGGCATAGGGAAATTCACAGAGACAGAAAGTAAATTACTAGTTGTCAAGGAGGGGGTTGGAATGGGGAACAGCTACTTAATATATGTGAGGTTTCCCTTTGAAGGTGATGAAAATGTTCGGGAACTTGATAGAAGTGGTGGTTGTACAACATTTTAAATGTACAAAATACCACTAAGTTATTCACTTTAAGATCCTTTATCTTATTTTATGGGAATTTCACATGAATTAAAAAATACACACATACGGCTGGGCGTGGTGCCTCATGCCTTTGAGAGGCCAAGGTGGATAGATCATCTGAGGTCAGGAGTTCGAGACTAGACTGACCAACATGGTGAAATTCCGTCTCTCAAAAAAAAATTAGCCAGGCGTGGTGGTGTGCGCCTGTAATCCCAGTTACTCAGGAGGCTGAGTCAGGAGAATCGCTTGAACCCAGGAGGCGGAGTTTGCAGTGAGCCAAGATCACGCCATTGCACTCCAGCCTGGGCAACAAAAGTGAAGGTCTGTCTCAAAAAAAAAAGAAAATACACACACACACACACACACACACACACACACACACACACTTCTTGCTTCTTCTCACTTCTGGTGGCTATTGGCATTCTTTTGTTTGTGGCTAAATCACTCCAGTGTCTGCAACTATCTTTACATGACCTTCTCCTCTTCTGTCAAAACTCTCTCTGACTCCTTATTTTATTTATTTATTTATTTATTTATTTAGAGACAGGGTCTCACTCTGTCACCCAGGCTGGAGTTCAGTGGTATGATCATTGCTCACTGCAGTCTCGACCTCCTGGGCTCAAGCCATCCTCTCACCTCAGGCTTCCAAAATGCTGGGACTATAGGGATACACCACCATGACTGGCCAATTTGAAATCTTTAAGAGATGGGGTCTTGCTATGTTGCCCAAGTGGGTCTTGAACTCCTGGCCTCTTGAGACACTCTCGCCTTGGCTTTCCAAAGTGGTGGATTACAGGTGTGAGTCACTGCACCTGGATAAGTGCATTATTATTATTATTATCATTATTATTATTGAGACAGAGTCTCACTCTGTCACCCGGCTGGAGTGCAATGGCACGAGCTCAGCTCACTGCAACCTCTGCCTCCCAGGTTCAAGCAATTCTCCTGCCTCAGCCTCTGGGGTAGCTGGGATTATAGGCGTGCACCATCATGCCTGGTTAACTGCTGTATTTTTAGTAGAGATGGGGTTTCACCATGTTGGCCAGGCTGGTCTTGAACACCTGACCTCAGGTGATCCACCTGCCTCAGCCTCTCAAAGTGTCGGGATTATAGGTGTGAGCCACTGCGCCCGGCCGGTGCATTATTTATTTTTTTCCTAGGAAGAAGGTATATTTATTTATTTCTTAAATTTTTATTTTTATTTCAGTAGTTTTGGGGGCGCAGGTGGTTTTTGGTTACATGGATAAGCTCTTTAGTGGCGATTTCTGAGCTTTTGGTGCACCTGTCACCCAAGCAGTGTACATTGTACCTAATATGTAGTCTATCCTTCACCCCCTCATTTTCCCCGCCCAAGTCCCCAAAGTCCATTATATCACTCTTTTTTTTTTTTTTTTTTTTAAGACAGTTTCACTCTTGTTGCCCAGGCTAGAGTGCAGTGGCGTGATCTCGGCTCACTGCAACCTCCGCCCTCTGGTTTCAAGCGATTCTCCTGCTTCAGCCTCCCGAGTAGCTGGGATTACAGGCGCCTGCCACCAAGGCCAGCTAATTTTTGTATTTTTAGTAGAGACAGGGTTTCACCATGTTGGCCAGGCTGATCTTGAACTCGTGACCTCGTGATCCACCTGCCTCGGCCTCCCAAAGTGTTAGGATTATAGGCATGAGCCATCGCGCCTGGCCATTATATCACTCTTATGCCTTTGCATCCTCCTAATTTAGCTCCCACTTACAAATGAGAACATAGGATATTCACCTTTCCATTCCTGAGTTACTTCACTTAGAATAATGCTGGCCAGGTGCATCCTTAATAGCTGGAAACACCTTCGTATTGCTTGCGGCTGTCCCTTTAAAAGCCGGTTGCATTCCTATTTGGAGAGGTTCATTGGCTGGATGAAATTTGTTATGCTCACTTTTCACCACAAATCCGTGACGCTTAATTCTGTCCTGTGAAATGTCTGGTGCAGTTACAATCTCTTACCTCGTCGTGGTTGCCTTTGCTCGGGATGTTGATGTTTACTGCCTCTTTGATTCTTTTTTTTTTTTTTTTTTTTTGAGGTGGAGTCTCGCTCTGTCACCCAGGCTGGAGTGCAGTGGCACTATCTCGATTCACTGCAACCTCTGCCTCCCAGGTTCAAGCGATTCTCCTGCCTCAGCCTCCCAAGGCACGTGCCACCATGCCCGGCTAATTTTTTTGTATTTTCAGTAGAGACGGGGTTTCACCGTGTTAGCCAGGATGGTCTCGATCTCCTGACCTCATGATCCACCTGCACCGTGTTAGCCAGGATGGTCTCGATCTCCTGACCTCATGATCCACCTGCCTCGGCCTCCCAAAGTGCTGGGATTACAGTCGTGAGCCAGCACACCCGGCCTGCCTCTTTGATTCTTGTTGAGCTACTTGGTAACTAGAGATGGATGGTATCAACTCTGAAGGTTTTTACATCAGATAGGATGGGGGCAGATTTTATGGAATCATAACCCCTTGAATGAGAGCTACTCAATAGGAAATTTACACCCACCAACTCCACAACAGAATAGCAGGTAGCACCAACGTGTTCTGCTGTAGAGACTGGTCTCATTGATTGTGCCCTTAAACTTCAGAGTGTGGGGAAGAGCAAACACCGTCAAAAGATCATCAGTCTGGGAGGCCGGGGATGGTGGTTCACACCTGTAACCCCAGCACTTTGGGAGGCTGAGGTGGATGGATTGATTGAGCCCGGGAGTTCGAGACCAGCTTGGGCAACATGGTAAAACCTTGTCTCTACAAAAAATAAATTAATTAGCTGGGTGTGGTGATGAGCACCTGCAATCCCAGCTACTTGGGAGGCTGAGGTGGGAGGATTGCTTGAACCCAAGCGGTCAAGGCTGCAGTGAGCTATGACTGCACCACTTGCACTCCAGGCTGGGCAACAGAACCAGACCCTGTCTCAAACAAACTAACAAAAAAATCGCCAGTTGAAACTTGTAAAACACAACTTTTATTGCTTAAAAAACAACTTTATTAAAGTGTAATTGACATTCAATAAGCCACTCATATTTAAAGTGTACAATATGATACACTTTGCTGTATGTCTACACCTGTGAAAACACCACCACCACCAGGACAGCAACACATCCATCACCCCTGAAAGTTTCTTTTCTTTCTTTCTTTTTTTTTTGAGACGGAGTCTCGCTCTATGATTTGTTTATAACCTCTGCCTCCTGGTTTAATGTTCTCCTGCCTCAGCCTCCTGAGTAGTGATTACAGGACCCACCACCACCCCACATTTGTGCGTATGTTTTTAGTAGAGACAGGGTTTCACCATTTTGGCCAGGCTGGTCTCGGACTCCTGGCCTCAAGTGATCTGCTCACCTCTGCCTCCCAGAGTGCTGGGATTACAGGCGTGAGCTATTGCGCTCAGCTGAAAGTTTCTACATGTTCCTTTGGAACCCCTCCCTCTTTCCCTCTCCTGGCAGCTCGTGATTTGCTGTCTGTCATTATAGAGTAGTTCGATCTTTTCTTTTCTTTTCTCTTTTCTTCTCTTTTCTCCTTCCTTCCTTCCTTCCTTCCTTCCTTCCTCTTTCTTTCTTTCATCTTTCTTCTTTCTTTTTTTTTCTTTTTCTTTTTCTTTTTGATGGAGTCTCCCTCTGTCACCCAGGCTGGAGTGCAATGGTGTGATGTCGGCTCATTACAACCTCTGCCTCCTGGGTTCAAGTGATTTTCCTGCCTCAGCCTCCCGAGTAGCTGGGATTACAGGCACCCACGACCATGCCCCACTATTATCTGTAATTTGTGCTTTTTTTTTTTAGTACAGACGGGGTTCACTATTTTGGCCAGGCTGGTCTCGAACTCCTGACCTCAAGTGATCTACCCACCTCTGCCTCCCAAAGTGCTGGGATTACAGGTGTGAGCCACTGTGCCCAGCTGAACCCCTCCCTCTTTCCCCTCTCCTGGCAGCTTGTGATTTGCTGTCTGTCATTATGGATGAGTTTGATTTTTTTTTTTTTTTTTTTTGAGGTGGAGTCTCGCTCTGTCACCCAGGCTGGAGTGCAGTGGCTTTATCTTGGCTCACTGTAACCTCCACCTACCGGGTTCAAGCGATTCTTCTGCCTCAGCCTCCCGAGTAGCTGTGATTACAGGTGCCTGCCACCACACTCAGCTAATTTTTGTAGTTTTACTAGAGACGGGGGTTTCACCATGTTGGCCAGGATGGTCTCGATCTCCTGACCTCGTGATCCACCCACCTCGGCCTCCCAAAGTCCTGGGATTACAGGCAATGGAAATGGAATCATGTACCATGCATTTTTTTTTTTTTTTTGGCCTGGATTCTTCTAAGTCAGCAGAATTTCTAAGATTTTCTGGAATCATGTACCAAGCATTTTTTTATGGCCTGACTTCTTCTAAGTCAGCAGAATTATTTTGAGATACATCCCTATTGTTGGATGTATCAATAGTTCCTTCCTTTTTATTGTGAAGCAGTGATCCATGGCATGGTTATATCACTGTTGATTTATCCATTCACCTGTTGATAAAAATCTGGGTTGCTTCTAGTTTTGAGCTATTGCACGTAATGAAAGCATGGACTTTTATGATTGCTTTAATGCAACTAGAGCATCTCAGAGAGGGCAGGGAGTAGAAATGTCTTCCTCTGACAGGTAACAAGGCAAGGTGATTTAAGAAGTTAGATGGGGCTGGGCACAGTGGCTCGCACCTGTAATCCCAGCACTTTAGGAGGCTGAGGTGGGTGGATCACCTGAGGTCAGGTGTTCAAGACCAGTGTGGCAAACATGGTGAAAACTCGTCTCTACTAAAAATACAAAAATTAGCTGGGGGTGTTGGTGCACACCTGCAGTCCTAGCTACTTGGGAAGGTGAGGCAGGAGAATCGTTTGAACCTCGGAGACGGAGGTTGCTGTGAGCTAAGCTTGTGCCACTGCACTCCAGCCTGGGAGACAGATTGAGACCCTGTTTTTAAAAAAATGAAAAGGAGGGCCGTGTGCAGTGGCTCACACCTGCAATCCCAGCAGTTTGGGAGGCCAAGGCAGGCAGATAACGAGGTCAGGGGTTCAAGACCAGCCTGGCCAACATGGTAAAACCTCATCTCTACTAAAAATACAAACATTAGCTGGGCGTGGTGGTGCATGCTTGTGGTCCCAGCTACTCAGGAGGCTGAGTCAGGAGAAACGCTTGAACCTGGGAGGAGGAGGTTGCAGTGAGCCAAGAACGTGCCACTGCACCCCAGCCTGGGCAACATAGCAAGATTTAATCTCAAAAATAAATAAATAAGAAAGAACTGAAAGTGAAGGAAGCAGGTAGAGAGGTGTTCAGAGGGCAGAGTGGGCAGTGGGTCTTGTGGTGGACATCCAGGGTCTGGGATTGGTGATTGGGTTGATGGAGGCAGTTCACAGCCACAAGAGAGTTTTTCTGGAGAAAAAGCTAGTGGTTGAGGTACTCTACTTGGTCTTGGCCAAACATCTTGGTCTAGCAGCAGAACTGGGATGTGAGTCCATGCTCCTGGTCACTTGAGGTCAGGGGTTCGAGATCAGCCTGGCCAACATGGTGAAACTCTGTCTCTACTAAAAACACAACAAAATTAGGCAGACACGGTGGTGGGCACCTGTAATCCCAGCTTCTCGGGAGACTGAGGCAGAAGAATCACTTGAACTCGGGAGGTGGAGGTTGCAGTGAGCAGAGATTGTGCCACTGTAGTCCAGCCTGGGTGACAGAGCCAGACTCGGTCACACACACACACACACACACAAATACAAACATTCTACAATGTGCAGGATAGCCTTCCACAACAAAGAATTATCCATGCCTCAGTGTCCATATCCCTGAGGTTGAGAAACCCTATGCCGGATGAACTTCAGAATAGTTTTTCTATACCCTTTTAGGTATAGATTTTGAAGTTTTTTGGTTTTTTTTTTGAGACAAGATGTGGCTCTGTCGCCCAGGCTGGAGTGCAATGATACAATTATAGCTAACTGCAGCCTTGAACTCCTGGACTCAAGTGATCCTACCGCCTCTGCCTCTGGAGTAGCTGGGACCACAGGCAGGCACCACCACATTCAGCTAATTTTTACAATTCTTTTTGTAGAGACAGGGTCTTGCTATGTTGCTAGGTCTGGTCTTGAACTCCTGGCCTCAGGTGATTCTTTCGTCTGGGCCTCCTGAATAGCTGGGTCAACAGGTGGGTGCCACCATGCCTGGCTAATTTTTAAAACTTTTTGTAGAGGCAGGGTCTTGCTATGTTGCCCAGGCTGGTCTTGAACTCCTGGCCTCATGTGATCGTCTTGCCTGGGACTCCCAAAGCTCTGGGATTACAGGCATGAGCCACTGTGCCTGGCCTCCAATATTCTGTTCTTTTTCCCAGAAATAATAAGGCACATTTCTTTCTTTATTCAAGTTATAAAGCATTAGTTTTTTTAAAAATTTAGGTCAGAGCCATTGCTGTTAAATGTTTTTCTAAGTGTTTTTTTTTTTTTTTTTTTTTTTTTTTTTTAGGAGGTGGGGTCTCCCTATGTCAACCAGGCTGGAATACAGTGGTATTCAGAGGCAGTAACATGCTTCTCTATATCCTTGAACTCCCGGGCTCAAGCGATCCTTCCGCCTCAGCCTCCGGAGTAGCCAGGACTACAGGCAGAGCATACTACGCCCGGCTCTCTTCGTATTTTATTTTATGTCACTTTGTAGCTATGGTGATGGTGTCCTGAAAAAAAAAAAAAATGTAGCTGTCTCATGCTGTGTTTTAAAAAGGAAATTAATATACATGGTTAAAACTCTTCAAACAGACCAAAAAAGATTGCCAGTTTTGACTGTGTTTTTGGAGACGTACTTCAAGATTCTGGAAACATCTGTGAATGCGTATAGGTTAGTGTGCGTGGCTGCACCTCACCCCCCTTTAAAATGCAAATGATAGTGTTTCAGGTACATGGTTCTGTATTTAATTTTTTTTAGGTAGTTATATATATATATAGGAAGTTCTCATCTCAGGACATGTAGATGTAGCTTGGTCTTTTCTTGAAACATGACAGTGTTTCACTGAATATCTTTTCAGTGTTTATGTTGCAAAAATAATTTGACTTTACTTATAAAATTTTACATAATAATTTTCTACCTACACTCAGTTAACTACCTCTCTCAGCCAGTGGGAAAGGGTCTTGTACATTTGCAAAACAAATCCAAGAAATGCTTTTGAGAAATGAGAATATTTTACATAAATTTTGTCTTCGTCTTTCTTGAAAAGTGCAGAGGAGAGGGAAATGGGAAGAGAGAGAAGCAAAGATCATTGCGCCAGTATCTCCAGAGAAATTGGTAATACTTCCTTTATATTCTTTGCCTGATTGAGGCACAAATAGTTTGACATAGAGGCATAGAAGCCCTTCCCTTCCCTTCCCTTCCCTCCCCTCCCCTCCCCTCCCCTTCCCTTCTTCCCTCTCCTCCCCTCCCGCTGCCGTCCCCCTCCCTTCCCTGTCCCGTTCTCCTCCCCCCTCCCCTTCCTTTGATTTCCTTTTTTCTATCTCTTTCTCTCTCTGTCTCTTCTCTCTTTCTTTCTTTTTCTCTCTCTCTCTCTCTTCCTTTCTCTCTCTGTCTTTCTTTCTTTTTTGAGACAGGGTCTCACTTTGTCATTCAGGCTGGAGTGCAGTGGCAATTTTTGTACTTTTTGTAGAGGCAGGGTTTCACCATGTTGCCCAGGCTGGTTTTGAACTCCTGAACTCAAGCGATCCACCCGCCTTGGCCTCTCAATCATTTTATTTATTTATTTATTTTGAGATGGAGTCTCGCTCTGTAGCCCAGGCTGGTGTGCAATGGCACAATCCTGGCTCACTGCAACCTCTGCCTCCTGGGCTCAAGTGACTCTCCTGCCTCAGCCTCCTGAATAGCTTATATTACAGCCTCATGCCACCACACCCAGCTAATTTTTGTATTTTTAGTAGAGATGGGGTTTCACCATCTTGCCCAGGCTGGTCTGGTCTTGAACTCCTGACCTCAGGTGGTCCACCCTCCTTGTCCTCCCAAAGTGCTGGGATTACAGGCGTGAGCCACCGCGCCTGGCTCTCCCAATCATTTTCTAAGAGTTTTATATGTTGAGCCCAGGTAATATCTATGCTCTCTGAGACTCTTTAACATGAAGCCTCAATTCTGATCCTGGCCCTGGAAGCATAAGAAACTGGAGGAAGCTCATCGCCCAGAAATTCCTGTGGGTTGCACTTCTTTTAAAGTTTGTGTTTTTAATTTTTGTGGGTACATAGTGGTTGATTATATTTACAGAGTACATGAGATGTTTTGACACAGGCATGCAATGTGTAATCATCAATTCATGGAGAATGGGGTCTCCATCCCTTCAAGCATTTATCCTTTGTGTGACAAACAATCCAGTTATACTCTTTTAGTTATTTTTAAATGTGCAATTAAGCCGGGCGTGCTGGCTCACGCCTGTAATCCCAACACTTTCAGAGGCTGAGCCCAGCAGATCACTTGAGGTCAGGAGTTGGAGACCAGCCTGGCCAACATGGTGAAACCCCATCTATACTAAAAATACAAAAATACAAAAATTAGCTGGGTGTGGTCGTGGGCACCTGTAATCCCAGCTACTCAGGAGGGTGAGGCAGGAGAATCGCTTGAACCTGGGAGGCGGAGGTTGCAGTGAGCCGAGATGGCACCACTGCACTCCAGCCTGGGCTACAGAGTGAGACTCTGTCTCAAAAAAAATTAATTAATTAATAAAAAAGTACAATAAAATTATTATTGACTATCGTGGTTTGCACTTTCACATTGCAGGCTTCAAAAAGCATGGGTTTTTTTGGGCACAGTGGCTCACGCCTGTAATCACAGCACTTTTGGGAGGCCAAGGTGGGAGGATCACTTGAGGTCAGGAGTTGGAGACCAGCCTGGCCAACATGACAAAACCCTGTCTCTACCAAAAAATACAAAAATTAGCCGGGCATGGTAGTGCATTCCTGTAATCCCAGCTACTTGGGAGGCTGAAGCAGGAGAATCGCTTGAACCAAGGAGGTGGAGGCTGCAGTGAGCCGAGATAACGCCACTGCACTCCAGCCTGAGCAACAAGAGTGAGACCCTGTCTCAATAAATAAATATATAAATAAATAAATAAGCATGAGTTCAAAATAGGAGTGTGGAATGGGTCTGATCATTCAAACTCTAAGGAATGATGGAATATCATTCAGCCGTAAAAAGGAATAAAGCACTGGTTCAGGCAACGACAAGGATGAACTTTGAACACATTATGCCGAATAAAAGTAGCTAGTCCCCAAAGCTCGCATATTATATTGCTCCATTTATATGGAGTTTGCAGAACAGGCAAGTCCACAGAGATAGGAGGTGGATTAGTGGATGCCTGGGGCTGGGGAGGGGAGGTGGGGAGTGAATAACAATGGGGACAGGGTTTCCGTTTGGGGTGATGAAAACATTTTGGAACGAGATGGTGACAACGGTTGTACAACATCGTGAATATACTGAAATCCCTGAGTCGTACACTTTAAAATGGTTAAAATCATAAATTCTGTGTTATGTGTATTTTACTATAATAAACAAAAACAAGGAGGTATATTTCAATTCTCCCAGAAAGCTCTCTTAGTCTTTCATTTTAAATTTCTGGGGCACAATGTATGTTATTTGGGTAATGGATGCACCAGAAGCACAGGCTTCACCATGATGCAATATATCCGTGTGACAAAATTGCACTTGTGGCACTTAAATTTGTACAAAAAAAAAATTCTCATTTCTGACCCTTATGCTTTTTTTTTTTTTTTCTTGAGACAGGGTCTTGCTCTGTTGTCCAGGCTGGAGTGCAGTGGTGCAATCATAGCTCACGGCAGCCTCGAATTCCTGGGCTCCAGCTATCCTCCCACTTCAGCCTCCCATGTAGCTGGGACGATCCGTGCACATTACCACACTCAGCTAATTTTCACATTCTTTGTAGAGACATGGTCTCGCTATGTTGCCCAGACTTATCTGTCGCATATACTTTCCTCACTTAAAACGTCTGTCTTTTGGACAAATATCACATGTTCTCACTCCTATGTGGGAGCTAAAAAAGTGGATCTCGGACGGGCACAGTGGCTCATGCCTGTAATCCCTGCACTTTGGGAGGCCGAGGTGGATGGATCACTTGAGGTCAGGAATTTGAGACCAGCCTGGCCAACATGGTAAAACCCTATATCTACTAAAAATACAAAAATTTAACTGGACGTGGTGGCTGGCACCGGTAGTCCCAGCTACTCTGAGGCAGGAGAATCGCTTGAACCCAGGAGGTGAAGGTTGCAGTGAACCAAGATCGCACCGCTGCACTGTAGCCTGGGTGACAGAGCGAGACTTTGTCTCAAAAAAAAAAAAAAAAAAAAAAGAAGTGGATCTCACAAAGATAGACAGTATCCAGAAGCAGTGGCTCACGACTGTAATCCCAGCACTTTGGGAGGCTGAGGCGGGCGGATCACAAGGTCAGGAGATCGAGACCATGGTGAAACCCCATCTCTACTAAAAATATAAAACATTAGCCGGACTCGGTGGCGGGCGCCTGTAGTCCCAGCTACTCCGGAGGCTGAGGCGGGAGAATGGCGTGAACCCAGGAGGTGGAGCTTGCAGTGAGCGGAGATAGCGCCACTGCACTCCAGCCTGGGCGACAGAGCAAGACTCCATCTCAAAAAAAAAAAAAAAAAAAAGGTAGAGAGTAGATTGTTGGTTACCAGGAAGGGTAGGAGAAAGAAGGAGATGAAGAGAAGTTGATTACTAGGTAGAAATGTACAATTTGATAGAAGAAATAAGACAGTGTTTGTTAGATCAGTAGGGTGACTATAGTTTACAATAGCCTATTGAATATTTCAAAATAGCTAGAAGAGAAGAATTTGACTGTTTCTAACATAAAGACAAATATTTAAGTTGATGGATATCCCAAGTGCACTGATTTGATCTTTACAAATTATATGAATGCATTAAATTATCACATGTACCCCAAAACTATGTACATCTGTTATGCATCAACAGAAAATTTTTTCTTTTTTTTTTCTTTTCTTTTTTGAGATGGGAGTTTTGCTCTTGTTTCCCAGGCTGGAGTGCAATGGCACGATCTTGGCTCACTGCAACCTCTGCCTCCCGGGTTAAAGCGAGCCTCCTGCCTCAGCCTCTCAAGTAGCTGGGATTACAGGCATGCATCACCATGCCCAGCTAATTTTTTGTATTTAGTAGGGATGGGGCTTCACCATGTTGGTCAGGCTGGTCTCAAACTCCTGACCTCAAGTGATCCACCTGCCTTGGCCTCCCAAAGTTCTGGGATTACAGGCGTGAGCCACTACACCTGGCCAAGAAAAATTTCTTTAAAAATCTGTCTTTTGACTTGATATATGAGACTTTTTTTTTTTTTGGCTATTCATATAATCTTAATTTCTACATAGCCAAGTTTGTTATTTTACAAAGTTAAACTTGGGATTCACGTCTGGCTTGGAGAAACTTTCCTCAGTCTGAAATTATAAAATAAAATTTTCATATCATAAAGTCTTATGGTTTCATATCTGAATGGCTGTGAAGTTTACCAAACGCATTTTTAGTATCATGGAGAGGCAAATCTTTTTTTTTTTTTTTTTTTTTTTTTTTGAGGTGGAGTCTCCCTCTGTTGCTTAGGCTGGAGTGCTGTGGGGCGATCTCAGCTCACTGCAGCCTCTGTCTCCTGGGCTCAAGCGATCCTCCTACCTCAGCCTCCTGAGTATCTGGGACTACAGGCACCCACCACCATGCCTGGCTATTTTTTTGTATTTTTGGTAGAGACAGGGTTTTGCCTTGTTGCCCAGGCTGGTCTCAAACTCCTGGGCTCAAGTGATGCACCCACCTTGGCATCCCAAAGTGCTGGGATTATGATTACAAGCATGAGCCACCATACCCAGCCCCAAAGCAAACCTTAATATGGCATATTCTAAGTTCTGCACTTTTTATAGTTGACCTTTCAATAGTGTTGTGGCTACTGGTGCCAATTCACCCCTACAGAGTTGAAAATCTGAATATAACTTTTGACTCCCTGAAAACTTAACTACTTATAGCCTGCTGTTGACCTGAAGACTTAGCAATAACATAAACAGCCGATTAACAGGCATTTTGTATATTACAAGTATTACATACTGTATTTATTTCTTTCTTACTTTATTATTATTATTATTATTATTTTGAGATAGAGTCTTACCGCATCACCTAGGCTGAAGTGCGCTAGTAGCATGATCTGGGCTCACTGCAACCTCTGCGTCTTGGGTTCAAGTAATTCTCATGCCTCAGTCCTCCAGAGTAGCTGGAATTACGGGCACATGCCACCACGCCTGGCTAATTTTTGTATTTTTAGTGCATACGGGGTTTTGTAATGTGGCCAGGCTGGTCTCGAACTCCTGACCTCAAGTGATCCGCCTCCCTCTGTCTTGCAAAGTGCTGGGAGTGAACCACGGTGCCCAGCCTCTACACACTATAGTCTTACAATAAAGCAAGTTAGAGAAGAGAAAATGTTATTTAAAAACATCACAGCTGGGCATGGTGGCACGTGCCTGTAATCCCAGCTCCCTGGGAGGCTGAGGCAGGAGGATCACCTGAAGTCAGGAGGTAGAGGCTGCAGTGAGCCCTGATGGTGCCACTGCACTCCAGCCTGGGCAGCAGAGTGGAACCCTGTCTCCAAAAAGAAAAAAAAAAAAAAGAAAATCACAAGGAAGAGAAAATACATTTACAGTTACAGAACGCTACAATATTTATCAATGCCATAAATTTGTTTACAAGATGAATTGTCTGTCTGAAGTGGACGACCGCAGCTGTAGAGCTCAATTTTTGTTACGTAGCAAGCAATTCAACTTTTTCTTGTCCTGTCCTGACTTTTCTCTGCTTCTTGGGAGCATTCCCAGCATCACTAGTGGCACTTTACGTGGGTCTCATGATGTTATTCAATGTTTACGGTATTGCACTAAACACAGTGAAAAATATGCGGGAACCGCCAAGAGATCCCTTTTTACTGGGGCACAATTTCCTGGAGAGGCGAACTGCCCACAGGGAGATAATTAATGTAACATGACATTTTAAGCGGATACTTGAAACACTTGCACTCACTCCGGTAGCAACAGGAAGTGGCTATGAAATTGTTACATTAACACAATATATTCTATAGTTAATTTTATGCAGTTATGATTGAATGCTGCATCTTTACGTTTATTGACATTTCTCTTGACTTGGAATAACACCACGTATGTTGGCCGGGCGCGGTGGCTCACGCTTGTAATCCCAGCACTTTGGGAGGCCGAGGCGGGTGGATCCCTGGATCCCGAGGTCAGGAGATCGAGACCACGGTGAAACCCCGTCTCTACCAAAAATACAAAAAATTAGCCGGGCGTGGTGGCGGGCGCCTGTAGTCCCAGCTACTCGGAGAGGCTGAGGCAGGAGAATGGCGCGAACTCGGGAGGCGGAGCTTGCAGTGAGCCGAGATTGCGCCACTGCACTCCAGCCTGGGTGACAGAGCGAGACTCCGTCTCAAACAAACAAACAAACAAAAAACAAAACACCACGTATGATTTGTAAGTGTGTGTGTACGTTTTAATACATTTTAACTTTTTGTAACAGATTTGTGTATATTTTATGCTAGCAAATGATAAAATAGGGCTGGGCATGGTGGCTTATGCCTGTAATCTCGGCACTTTGGGAGGTAGAGGCGGGAGGATCACTTGAGTTCAGGAGTTTGAGACCAGCCTGGGCAACATGGTGAGACTTCGTCTCTATAAAAAGTAAAAAAATTAGCCGGGTGTGTTGGTGCTTGCCAGGAGGATCGCTTGAACCCAGGAGTTGGAGGTTACAGTGAGCCATGATTGGGCCACTGCTCTCCAGCCTGGGCAACAGAGCAAGACCCTGTCTCTAAAAGAAAATAATAACAAAAATAATAAAACAGACTAGTATCGGGAGGCCAAGGGGGGCAGATCATGAGGTCAGGAGGTCAAGACCATCCTGGCTAACATGGTGAAACCCCGTCTCTACTAAAAATACAAAAAATTAGCCGGGCATGGTGAGCTTGCAGTGAGCCGAGATCGAGCCACTGCACTCCAGCCTGGGCAACAGAGTAGGACTCTGTCTCCAAAAAAAAAAAAAAAAAAAAGAAAAAACAAAACAAACAAAACAGACTAGTATCTACATACATTTTATGCAATTTTATGCATTCATGACATACCTAACTTAATTTTTTTTATATTTCTTGGCTACCAATTCATCTGCAAGTCTTTTCAAACTGTTACGAATCTCTAAAAATGTTTCCAATATATTTACTGAACAACATTCTGTTTAAAAGATGACCTCACTTTGGGAGGCTGATCAGATCACCTGAGGTCAGGAGTTCGAGACCAGCCTGGCCAACATAGTGAAACCCCGTCTGTACTAAAAATACAAAAATTAACCGGGTGTAGTGGCGCTTGCCTGTAGTCCCAGATACTTGAGAAGCTGAGGCAGGAGAATCACTTGAACCCAGGAGGTGGAGGTTGCAGTGAGCTGAGATTGCTCCACTGCACTCCAGCTGGGGTGACAGAGCGAGACTCTGCTTCAAACAAAAACAAAAACAAAAACAAAACAGAAAGACGTGTACGGTTCAAACTCATGTTGTTCAAGAGCCCACTGCAGCTCTTACCCATGGCTTCACTTTCTCCTCCTCTTTTTCTACAGCTACAGTGAGTGCCTGGTTCAGTTGCAAGAATGCCTTGCCCACCCTCCTCTGGGACTTTGCTCATGCCTTCCCCCTACCTGAAACACATCCCTGTGGCTTCCCTAGGCTGGCTCCTCTTCATTTTCAGACTTAAGCTCGAAACCACGTTCTCAGTCAGGTGCGGTGGCTCACGTGTCTGTAATCCCAGCACTTAGGGAGGCAGAGACAGGCCGATCTCTTGAGGTCAGGAGTTCAAGACCAGCCTGTCCTATGTGGTGAAACCCCGTCTCTACTAAAAATAAAAAAATTAGCTGGGCGTGGTGGTATGCACCTGTAATCCCAGCTACTCTGGAGGCTGAGGCAGGAGAATTGCTAGAACCTGGGAGGCAGAGGTTGCAGTGAGCCAAGATCGTGCCACTGCACTCCAGCCTGGGCGACAGAGTAAGATCTGTCAAAAAACAAACAAACAAACAAAAAACCCCATGTCCTCAGCAAACCCCTCCCTATGCACTTCCCATGCCCCTCAACTCATCACACACTCAATTATTTTAAGGGCTGTCTCCCTGGCTCCGTTGTGAACTCCATAAGGAAATGGGTCATGTTTATTTTGCTTACTGAAAAATCCCCTATTACTTATTGCTTGTTGATTCTCCCACTCAACAAATATTTATTAAGCAACAGATATGTCAGGCACTGGGTTTAAGCAGTGAAACAAGATCGAAAAGATTTCTGCCTTCAGGGGGAGGGGAGAAGACACAGAAAACGAATAAGAATTTCACGGCCAATCAAGGTGGCGCATGCCTGTAATCCTAGCACCTTGGGAGGCCAAGGCAGGAGGATTGCTTGAGGCCAGGAGTTCAAGGCTGCAGTAAGCTAGGATTGCACCACTACATTCCTGCCTGGGTGACAGCAAGATTCTGTCAAAAGGAAAAAAAAGAAAGAAAAGAAAAAAAAAATTTCAGGTAAAGGGGGTAAGCATGGTATGAAAATGAGAGAGAAGGGGCCAGGTGCAGTGGCTCAGGCCTGTAATCCCAGCACTTTGGGAGGCCAAGGCCGGTGGATCACCTGAGGTCAGGAGTTCAAGACTAGCCAGGCCAACATGGTGAAATCCCATCTCTACTAAAAATACAAAAAATTAGCTGGGTGTGGTGGTGCATGCCTGTAATCCCAGTTGCTTGGGAGGTTGAGGCAGGAGAATCGCTTGAACCCAGGCAGGTGAGGTTGCAGTGAAGTGAGATCTGGCCATTGTACTCCAGCCTGGGCAACAGAGAAAAACTCCATCTTTAAAAAAAAAAAAAAAGAGAGGGAGAGAGAAGGAAACAGGGAACTGGGGGGAGGACTTGCAAAAATATGCTTAGGGATGGCCTTTGGAGCAGAGATGAAGCCATCCTGGAGTGTTACAGGCAAGGGAAGTGCCGGGGCAAAGGCATGGAGGCAGGAATAGGTTTGGCCTGTTGCATGAACAGGGTCCAGCTCCTAGCAAACTATTTATTGAATAAAAGAAGAATGAATGCCTTGGGTCTAGGGTTGTGCTGGGTGCTTTCTTAAGTTTTCTTTCCCGGGTACCTCCCCAGATCTGGCATGCAGGTGTTATTAAACCCATTACACAAGTGAAACTGGCCCAGAGACAGTAAAGTCGCTGGTCCAAGACCACACAGGAGTGAGGGGTGGAGGAACCCTCCTCCCACTGAGTTCTGGCTTTCCTATACTGAAAGCCCCTTCCTCTCCTGCAGTAAGGTAGGTGGAACCGCTGTCCTGCCTTGCTGGTGAATGTGGTTGCTAGACGTTCAGACACACGCAGGCTGGTCTGCTGAAAATCAGAGATGTCCACCTGCGCCCTATTCGAGGTCTCCGGCGTCTTCTTTGGCGTCTTCTTTGCCCTTTCAGAAGCGTCTGCACATTTTTCCAGGTGTCATTTCTCCAACTTGAACACAGGGAGTGCACTGGGCGCGCGGGCACGTGGCTGTCCCCAGGGGCCTGGCTTGGGTCTCGCCCCTGGGCCGGGGCGCACGCGCGGGCAGGACATCTGGGGGCGCCCACGCGCTCCGGGACGAGTGTCGCTGGCCAGGCCCGGATTGGGGAAAGGCGAGTGAGACGCTACTCGCCTGGGGTGCAAAATTTAAGGGAGTGCAAAAAAAAAAAAAAAAAAAAAGAAGAAGAAGGAGACCAAAACCACCTCGAGTCACCAGAATAAACATTTTAATGCAGTATATTTTTAAAATGTCAACAGGAATCCTCCAAAGCCCACTATGAACAAAATAGCAAAATGGTAGAGAAAGGATCTGTGCCGCTGGGTCGGGCCTGTGGGGCGCCTCCGGGGGTCTGAAACTGGAGGAGACTCAGGGCTGTAGGGCGCGCGGATCTGGGGCGCCCTCTCAGTCCTGGCGCGCCCAGGGCCTCCAGCGCGGGGCCCGGCACAGGGAGGCGGGGAGACGGGGAGGCGGGGAGGCGGGGAGGCGGGCGGGGCGGGGCCGGGCGGCACCTCCCACCCCTGCAAGCTTTCCCTCCCTCTCCTGGGCCTCTCCCGGGCGCAGAGTCCCTTCCTAGGCCAGATCCGCGCCGCCTTTTCCCGCGGCCCGCACGGGGCCCAGCTGACGGGCCGCGTTGTTTACGGGCCCGAGCAGCCCTCTCTCCCGCCGTCCACCCGCCACCCGCCAGCTCAGGTGCCCGCCCTCCAGTCAGCTAGTCCGTCGGTCCGCGCGTCCCTCTGTCCCGGAGCCCGCAGATTGCGACCCAGAGCGCGCAGGGCCGAGAGCCGAGAGACAGTCCCGGGCGCAGCGCGGAGTTCCGGGCCCCGAGATCCTGGGACGGGGCCCGGGCCGCAGCGGCCGGGGGTTCGGGGCGGCCACCGCGAGGGCCTCCGCTCAGTATTTGTAGCTGGCGAAGCCGCGCGCGCCCTTCCCGGGGCTGCCTCTGGGCCCTGCCCGGCAAGGGGGCTGCGGCCCGCGGGTCGCCGGCGTGGAAGAGAAGGACGCGCGGCCCCCAGCGCCTCTTGGGTGGCCGCCTCGGAGCATGACCCCCGCGGGCCAGCGCCCCGCGCTCTGATCGGAGGAGACCCCGCGCTCCCGCAGCCATGGGCACCGGGGGCCGGCGGGGGGCGGCGGCGGCGCCGCTGCTGGTGGCGGTGGCCGCGCTGCTATTGGGCGCCGCGGGCCACCTGTACCCCGGAGAGGGTGAGTCTGGGGGCGCGGGCGTGGGCGGGGAGCACCGCGATGGGGAGAGGACCCCATCCAAGCCAAAATCGAGCCCCCGCTTGTGGACTGAGAATCCTCCCCGGGGGCGGGGGGCGGTGGCCGGTACGGTAGCTCCTGCCTCGCGTAGGGGGGCGGGAAGCCGGTGACCTTGGCCTTTGCCCGCCCCGGCTCGCGCCTCCGCGCCCCGCGTGCCCGACCTGAGCCCGAGGAACCTTGCCCCAGTGCCCGCCCCGCCGCGGGCGCCTCTCTGGAGCGCGCCTCCGACCCGTGCCCCGGCCCCTCCGAGCCCAAGTCGCTCCGGAGACACTACACGCGTCCTCTTTGGGTCGCGGCCGGCAAGTGGGGTCACTGAGTCTGGACAGCCCCGGACAGCCAAGTCCCCCGAGCGCATATGGTGTAGGTAGAGCCAAGGGCCCTGAGTGCCTCACCGGTGGGTGACGCTGCCTGGGGTCAGGGACTGCAGAACCCCCCTCTACCTAGCTACCTTGGATCTAGGCCCGTGGCCACCCTGGACTCTAGGTCCGTGTTTACCCTTTTGGGTTCTGTTTCCAGATGTCCGGAGGCAAATTTTAAAGCCTTAGCAACAGCAGCAATTGTAGCAGAAGTAGTGGCGGTTTTTTACCCTGTTTATTGTAATTGGTATCACTGCACGCCACAGGCTGGTCTATCTTATCTCTCTGGACTGTCACAGTGGCCCCCAGAGGCGGATACACTTATGCACCCATTTCACAGAGGAGTAAACTGAGGCTCAGATAGGACGCATAACTCCCTTGCCCTAAAATCAGTGCCATAGCCAGGACTTGAACCTCTCTGTGTCCCGTTCTGCCCAAGAATCTGGACTACTGTCCCTTATCTGCTGTCTCCTTGACCCCTCCTCTCCTCTCAGCCCTGCCCTTCATGAAGGAGCCTTTGACCTTGAGTGAGCCTTTCGTTCCCCCTGACCCCATGGGCCCTTCTCCCACGTGTGGGCAGCATCTTCCTTGGGCTTGACAACAGGCACCTTTGGGGTTGTAGGATGAAGATGGCGCAGTCATTTAAGAGAATATAGCCTGGGTTTCCCACTGTGGGGTCTAAGGCCCTGCTTTAAAAATATCTGTTGGGTTACTGTTTCAGATTTCTCCATAAAAGGAAATCAGTCGTGATGAGGAGGGGTCAGGGAGGGAAGGAATTGAAGCTCTTAAATGTATTGATGGGGAACCGGGTGCATGTAAAATCAGGTGCTACAGTGGACCAACCGGGTTTGCTGAGTCGACTCTGTTAATCACATAATGTCTAAAAGCCCCGCGCCCACCGCCCCCGCCAGCCCCGTCCCCAGGTGCCTGGGAGACAGTAGGTGCTCAATGAAGGGTGGCTGTTAGTTTGGGTTCTTGTTAAGAAAATCTGGCCAGCTGCGGTGGCTCAAGCCTGTAATCTCAGCATTTTGGGAGGCTGAGGCGGACGGATCACGAGGTCAGGAGATGGAGACCATCATGGCCAACATGGTGAAACTCCCTTCTCTGCTCAAAATACAAAAATTAGCTGGGTTTGGTGGCGTTCGCCTGTAGGCCCAGCTACTTGGGAGGCTGAGGCAGGAGAATTGCTTGAACCCAGGAGGAGGAGGTTGCTGTGAGCTCAGATGGCGCCACTGCACTCCAGCCTGGTGACAGAGCGAGACTTCGTTTCAAAAAAAATAAAAAAAAGGCTGGGCGCGGTGGCTCACGCTTGTAAGCCCAGCACTTTGGGAGGCCGAGGCAGGGCGGATCACGAGGTCAGGAGATCGCGACCATCCTGGCTAACACGGTGAAACCCCGTCTCTACTAAAAGATAGAAAAAATTAGCCGGGCATGGTGGCGGGCGCCTGTAGTCCCAGCTACTCGGGAGGCTGAGGCAGGAGAATGCCGTAAACCCAGGAGGCGGAGCTTGCAGTGGGCCAAGATCGTGCCACTGGGCGACAGAGCGAGACTCTGTCTCAAAAAAAGAAAAGAAAAGAAAAGAAAATCCAAGATGAGTGGTTTCGAACTATGCCAGATTCTATGTGTGCGTGTGTGTGGTTCCCTGCTCTTCTGTTCCTTGTAGCTTTGATAATTAATTGTGGATCTGTGCCTGGGCTTTCAGGGTCAGTAAATGGATTTACTATTTCTTTGCACATTTATGGCTTCCATATGGGCAGGGGTTTATGGTTTGTTGTTGTTGTTCACCGTTGCATTTCTAGAGCCCAGAATGGTGCCTGGCACATAGTAGGTGTTCAGTAAATATTTGTTCTGCAGTGGGGCACAAGTGGTGGAATTCCTGGGTGTACTGGGCTCCTTTATCATCTTAAGGAGTTCCTTATTCTCTGCATAATACCTTCCTAAGAATTATAAGAGCAAGCTCTCAGCAGGTGCTGTTCTATGCGCTTTGCATATATAATCTCAGTTAATCCTCACGGCAAAACCCCACGAGGTGCAGTTTAATCATCCCTTTTCACAAGTGAGAAAACTTCGCTTGAGGCCAGCAGGCAGCAGGGCTGGGATTGGAATCTAGCTAGTGTGGCTGCAGAGCAATGGTTTCTTAACAAATCTTTGTTCTTTTGAGTCTGAGCCTCCATACACCCCATGCTTGGGGTAATGGTGAACAAAATCCTATCAAATAAATGGGCTGTGATGCCTCTTGAAGGCTTGGGGAGGGGCAAAGAACTTTTCAGATCATTAATCTCTAGTGTCAACCAATATGGCTTTTTTTTTTTTTTTTTTTAAGATGGAGTCTTACTCTGTCACCCAGGCTGGAGTGCAGTGGCATGATTTCAGCTCACTGTAACCTCCACCTCCCAGGTTCAAGGGATTCTCCTGCCTCAGCCTCCCCAGTAGCTTGGATTACAGGTGTGTTCCATAAAACTGGCCTATTTTTTGTATTTTTAGTAGAGACAGGGCTTCACCGTGTTAGCCAGGATGGTCTCGATCTCCTGATCTCGTGATCCACCCGCCTCAGCCTCCCAAAGTGTTGGGATTACAGGCGTGAGCCACCGTGCCCAGCCTTTTGTTTGTTTTTGTTTTTGAGACAAGGTCTCACTCTGTCATCCGGGCTGGAGTGCAGTGACACGATCTTTGCTCACTGCCCACTGCAACCTCCGCCTTTCAGGTTCAAGTGCATCTCCTGCCTCAGCCTCCTGAGTAGCTAGGATTACAGGTGTGTGTCACCGCCCTTGGCTAATTTTCGTATTTTTAGTAGAGATGGGATTTTGCCATATTGGTTAGGCTGGTCTCAAACTTCTGACCTCAAGTGATCTGCCTGCCTCAGCCTCCCAAAGTCCTGGGATTACAGGCGTGAGCCACCACTCCCAGCCCAATATGGCATTTTGATTGGGATGAAGGGTGGAGGAAAATTAGTGTGATTTTTGTATCTATCTATCTAGCTATCTATTTATTATTTTTTGAGATGAGGTCTTGCTCTGTTGCTTAGGCTGGAGTGTAGTTGGGCAATGACGACTCACTGCAGCCTCGACCTCCTGGACGCAAGCCATCCTCCTATTTTAGCCTCCCTAGTAGCTGGGACCACAGGCACACGCCACCCTGCCTGGCTAATTTTTACTTTAATGTGTACAGCTGAAGTCTTGCTATTTTGTCCAGGCTGGTCTCAAACTCCTGGCTTCAAGCGATCTGTCTGCCTTGGCCTCCCAAAGTGCTGGGATCACAGGCATGAGCCACGGTGTCTGGCCTCTGCAGTTATTTTTATTCTTTGCTTCTCTCCTGGAGACCTGCTTCTTGCCCTTCCCCATTCATGCATAGAGACCATAGGGTGTGGGCTGAGTCCCCGGGGGTCCCCACGTCGCCCCACTCTACCCTTGACTTCCATTCCTCTTTAATTCAAGCACAGCTCTCAATCTCGGCACTGCTGACATTTGGGGCTGGATCATTCCTGGTGGTGGGGGCTGTCCTGTATGTAGAGTGTTGAGCTGCAACCTTGGTCTCCACCCACGTGGTCCTGGGAGGATCCCCTTCCCCCCGGTCATGACAACCACAGATGTCTCCAGACATTGCCAGGCACGGCACTGGAGGAGTTAACCTTTTCCCTGTCTGAGACATTTACCCGTCTGGGCTCTTGCTGTTTCTCCTCTCTTTGTTCAAGAATCCTTGGCCGGGTGCACTGGCTCACGCCTGTAATCCCAACACCTTGGGAGGCCGAGGTGGGCGGATCCCCTGAGGTCAGGAGTTCGAGACCAGCCTGGGCAACATGGCGAAACCCCGTCTCTACTAAAAATACAAAAATTACCCAGGCGTAGTGGTGGGTCCTTGTAATCCCAGCTACTTGGGAGGCTGAGGCAGGAGAATTGCTTGAACCTGGGAGGCAGAGGTTGCAGTGAGCCGAGATCATACCAATGCATTCCAGCCTGGGCAACAGAGAGAGACTCTGTCTCAAAAAAAAAAAAAAAGAAAAAAGAATCTTCATTTACCCACATGCTTTTTCAGCCTCTAAACACCCAGTACCCCCCAATCCCCATTACCCACCACTGACCTCCAGCCTCTACCCTGTCCAGCTTCCCCCGGCCAGTCCTCCCTACCCTTTCCACCTCACTCTTTTCTCACTGTTCTGCCCTTGGCGTCTGGCTTGCATCTCCGCCACTTTACCTATGGCTCTCAAAGTTAATCTCTCATCTCCCAGTTGCGTCTCCTGCAGCCTCACCTCACTTGGCCCTTCTGGGTTTGACACTGCCAATGCCCCCTCCTGGAAGGCTGCGTCCCCTGTCTCACCTGAGCCTGGGTTCTTCTGTTTTACTGTTCTCTTCTCCTTCTACCTGGGCTAAGATGTTGGCGCTCTCTTCCCAGAGGGCCAGTGTTTCCTTTAATCTTCTCTCAGCTCACTTTTTTTTTTTTTTTCACTTCTTCGCCCAGGCTGGTGTGCAATGGCACGATCTTGGCTCACTACAACCTCCGTCTCCTGGGTTCAAGCGATTCTCCTGTCTCAGCCTCCCCAGTAGCTGGAATTACAGGCACGTGCCAACCCGCCTGGCTAGTTTTTGTTTTTAGTAGAGATGGAGTTTCACCCCGTTGGCCAGGCTGGTCCCGAACTCCTGACCTCAAGAGATCCACCCACCTCAGCCTCCCAAAGTGCTGGGATTACAGGCATGAGCCACCTTGTCCAGCTCTTTTTTTTTTTTTTTCAATTTTTATTTCTTTTTAGAGACAGGATTTTGCTCCGTCACCCAGGCTGGAGTGCAGAGGTTCAGTCCTAGCTTACTGCAGCCTCCAAGTCATGGCCTGGAGCAGTCCTCCCACCTGGGTTCCCCAAGTAGCTGGAATCACAGGCAGGTGCCACCATGCCCAGCTAATTTAAAAATTTGTTTGTAGAGACAGAGTCTCGCTATGTTGCCCAGGTGGTCTTGAATTCCTGGCCTCAAGTGAGCCTCCTGCCTTGGCCTCCTGAGAAACTGGGACCACAGGCAGGCACCACCATGACTAGCTAATTTTTAAAATTTTTTTGTAGAGAGAGACAGAGTCTAGCTATGTTGCCCAGGCTGGTCTTGAATTCCTGGCCTCAAGCAACCTGCTCGCCTCTGCCTCCTGGGTACCTGGGATCACAGACAGTCACCACCACGCCTGGCTAATTAAAACTTTTTTTTTTTTTTTTTTTTTGTAGAGACAGCGTCTTGCTATGTTGCCTAGGCTGGTCTTGAACTCCTAGCCTCAAGCAGTCTTCCCTCCTGGGCCTCCCAAGTGCTGGGATTATAGGCATGAGGAACCATTGCACCCAGCTAAGAAATTTACATAGATTCTGACTTCTTCATCTGAACAGGGGTCAGCAAACTATGGCCCTCAGGCCAAATCCCACGGTTTTTGTAAATGCGGTTTTATTGGCATGCAGCCACACTCATTTGTCTACTCATCATCTATGACTGCACAAAAATGCCCGACACGGCAGGTTGAGTAGTTAAAACAGGAATTCCATGGCCAAAATATTTACACTTTGGCCCTTTACAGAACAACGTTTGCTGACCTCTGATCTGGAACAGATGCCTTGAGGTTTCATTCATGATAGCATGCCTAATAGCTTGTGTGGTCCTGGTACAACTTGAATGAAGCGAGTGAAATGAAACGCTATGTCTTTCTCTTTACACCACAAGAGACGTTAAAGAAACGTGTATCATTTGCTGCACTGAATATACAGATTCCAAGGATGAGAAAAATCATGTGATGTTGCCTACTTAGCCATGTGTATGATCTTATAATTTATTTATTTAAACAGCTATATTGGCATTGAATGAGGATTTCACGCTCTCAACCCTGTATCTAGAACCCAAAATATAACTGGTGTATATAATGAGATTTTTTTTTTTTCTCAAGCCTCTCTTGTGTTAATTTCTATTAAGAATACTTCTGGGCCAGGTGTGGTGGCTCATGCCTGTAATCCCAAGCACTTTGGGAGGCCGAGGTGGGTGGATCACTTGAGGTCAGGAGTTCGAGACCAGCCTGACCAACATGGTGAAACCCTGTCTTTACTAAAAAAAATACAAAATCAGCCAGGCGTGGTGGCACATGCCTATAATCCCAGTTAGTTGGGAGGCTGAGGCAGGAGAATTGCTTGAACCTGGAGGTGGAGGTTGCAGTGAGCCGAGATCGCGCCACTGTACTCTAGCCTGGGTGACAGAGCGAAACTCCATCTCAAAAAAAAAAAAAAAAAAAAAAGAATATTTTTGGCCAGGTGCAGTGGCTCATGCCTGCAATCCCAGCACTCTGGTAGGCTGAGGTGGGAAGATTACATGTGTCCAGGAGTTTCAGATCAGCCTGGACAACATAGCAAGACCCTGTCTCCACTAACAATAAAACAAAAATTAGCTGGGCATGGTGGCATGCGTCTGTAGTCCCAGCTACTTGGGAGGCTGAGATGGGAGGACGTCTTGAGGCTGGAAGCGCAAAGCTGCAGTGAGCTGTGATTGTACCACTGCACTCCAGCCTGGGTGACAGAGTGAGACCGTGTAACAACAACAACAAAATATTTTAAAAATTATCACACAGTAAAATTGGCTTTTTAAAGGTGTACCGTTTTATGATTTTTAAGCCATGTGTAGAGTTGTATGGCTATTGCCACAATTAGGATAGAGAATAGTCTCATTGTTGTCCAAACTCCCTCAATTCGCCCCTTTATCACTAAACCACCTCCACCCCTAACTACAGATCTGTTGTCCATCCCTATAGTTTTCTCTAGACTTTAAAAGATTGTATCTTATAATTGGATTAATATTCTTAAAGTTGAAATTTTAAATTTGAGTCTGGTTGATCCTCATCATTCCCAGATCTCATATTTTCTTTTTAAAATTTAAAATTTAAATTTTTATTTTGAGAGGCAGGTTCTTGCTCTGATACCCAGGCTGGAGTGCAGTGGTGTGGTCCTAACTCCCTGCAGCCTCCAACTCTTGAGCATCAACGATCCTTCTGCCTCAGCCTCCTGAGTAGCTGGGACTACAGGCATACACCACCATGCTCAGCTAGTTTTTATTGTTATTTATTTATTTATTTATTTATTTATTTTTGAGATGGAGTCTCACTAACTCTGTTGCCCAGGCCGGACTGCAGTGGTGTGATCTGGGTTCACTGCAACCTCTGCTTCCTGGGCTCAAGCAACTCTCCTGCCTCAGCCTTTCTAGTAGCTGGGGTTACAGGCGTGCCACCATGCCCAGCTAGTTTTTTCAATTTTTAGTAGAGATGGGGTTTCACCATGTTGGTCAGGCTGGTCTCAAACTCCCGGCTTCAAGTGATCCGCCCACCTCAGCCTCCCAAAGTGCTGGGATTACAGGCGTGAGCCACTGTGCCCGGCCTAATTTTTAACTTTTCAGTAGGGATAAGGTCTTGCTATGTTGCCCAGGCTGGTCTCAAACTCCTGGCCTCAAGTGATTCTCCCATCTTGACATCCTAAAGTACTGGGATTACAGGCATGAGCCACTGCACCCGGCCCCAGACCCTGTATTTTTGAATTCACCTACTCACTAAAATGTATTTGTAACCCTCAAACCAGCATGCTCAGTGCCTTTCTGGTCATTTTAGGACACTTATAAGTACGAGTCTCAAATGTGAGGTCAAGTAAGGGGGCATTCCACCTTCTTGCTTCAGCCCTTATGTGTCAGATTCATACAATCTGCACATTGAGGATTAAAACTAGTCCTTTTTGAGCAGGCGCGGTGGCTCATGCCCAGCACTTTGGGAGTCCGAGGCGGGCGGATCACGAGGTCAGGAGATCGAGACCATCCTGGCTAACATGGTGAAACCCCGTCTCTACTAAAAATACAAAAAATTAGCCAGGTGTGGTGGCACGTACCTGTAGTCCCAGCTACTCCGGAGGCTGAGGCAGGAGAATCACTTGAACCCAGGAGGCGGAGGTTGCAGTGAGCCGAGATTGTGCCACTGCACTCCAGCCTGGGCGACAGGGTGAGACTCAAAACAAAAAACAACAACCAAAAAAACCCGAGTCCTTTTTGTGGTTATTTGGTGCCACATTTTTAGCATTTTTGTGCTTTCAGTTGGTGATGGGGCTGTTTCAAATGCCCCCCAGGGTGCTGAAGCACAGCTCGCTACTGTTCCTTGGCTAAGGAAGGCTATCACCACCCTTGTGGAGAAAAGGCAGTGCGGCTGGGCATGGTGGCTCACATCTGCAATCCTAGCACTTTGGGAGGTTGAGGCAGGTGGATCACTTGAGGCCAGAGTTCAAGACCAGCCTGGGCAACATGGCGAAACCCCATCTCTACTAAAAATACAAAAATTAGCTGGGCATGATGGCACACGCCTGTAATCCCAGCTACCTGGGAGGCTGAGGCACAAGAATTGCTTGAGCCCAGGAGGTGAAGGTTGCAGTGAGCCAAGGCGGTGCCACTGCACTCCAGCCTGGGCAACAGAGTGAGACCCTGTCTCAAAAAAAAAAAAACAACAACAACAACAAAACCAACACACACACACACACACACACACACACACACACACACAGGCATGTGTTACATAAACTTTGTTCAGGCATGAGTTCTATTACTGTTGGCCGTAAGTTCAGTGTTAATGAATCAACAATATAGATTCAATAGTGTCTTTCAACAGAAACACAGATAAAACAAGGCTAGGTATTGATCCATGGATAAATGTGTTGTGGCCAGAAGTTCGCAGGTACTTACCCTCGCATTTTCCTAGGAACGGTGGTTCAGTATTCGCTAGTTCAACATTCAGGGGAATTTCACAGAGCCAAACTACCACCAATAGCAAGAATCGGCTGCAAGTGGTTTAAAACTGGTGAATCTGTGGCTCATGCCTGTAATCACAGCACTTTGGGTGGCCGAGGCAGGTGGATCACCTGAGGTGGTGAGTTCGAGACCAGCCTGGCCAGCATGGTGAAACCCTGTCTCTACTAAAAATACAAAAATTAGCCGAGCACGGTGGCTCACGCCTGTATTCCCAGCTACTTGGGAGGCTGAGGTGGGAGAATCGCTGGAGCCCGGGAGGCGGAGGTTGCAGTGAACCGAGACTGCACCACTGCATTCCAGCCAGGGCAACAGAGCAAGACCCCATCTAAAAAAACAAAACAAAACAAAACAAAACAAAAATGTGGGTTTGTCATTTCCCGTTTAGAATCCTTTGAATGCAAATGCCCTTCTTGTTGTATTTTCATCTGCATGGAAACCGCTGGGTTGATTACCTTTTGGAAAGTTCATGAGATGTCCAAAAACCCCTGGCCTGTGTTTCAGGGAGGGGAATCCCTGCCCTCTGCCAACACTGGTGGCAGGGAGAGGCAGCAGTGGCTCTTGGGATTTTACTTATTTCATTTATTCATTTATATTTTTTTGAGAAAGGGTCTTGCACTGTTGCTCAGGCTGGAGTGCAGTGGCGCAATCACAGCTCACTGCAGCCTTGACCTCCTGGGCTCAAGTGGTCCTCCCACCTCAGCCTCCTGAGTAGCTGGGACTACAGGTGTGTGCCACCACGACTGGCTAATTTTTGTATTTTAGTAGAGATGGGGTCTCACCATGTTGCCTATTACTATTATTATTTTGAGTGGAGTCTCACTCTGTTGCCCAGGCTGGAGTGCAGTGGCACGATCTCGGCTCACTGCAACCCTCCGCCTCCGGGATTCAAGCAATTCTCCTGCCTCAGCCTCCTGAGTAGCTGGGACTACAGGCATGTGCCACCATGCCCAGCTAATTTTTGTATTTTAGTAGAGATGGGGTTTCCCCATGTTGCCCAGGTGGGTCTCAAACTCCTGACCTCAAGCCATCCACCTGCCTTGGCCTCTCAAAGGGCTGGGATTACTGGTGTGAGCCACCTTGTCCATCTGGCTTGAGGGATTATTATTATTACTATTATTTTGAGATGGAGTCTCACTCTGTTGCCCAGGCTGGAGGGCAGTGGCACGATCTTGGCTCACTGCAACCTACACCTCCCGGGTTCAAGCAATTCTCCTGCCTCAGCCTCCCGAGTAGCTGGGATTACAGGCGTGTACCACCACGCCCGACTAATTTTTGTATTTTTAGTAGAGACAGGGTTTCACCATGTTGGCCAGGCTGGTCTCGAACTCCTGACCTCAAATGATCCACCCACCTCGGCCTCCCAAAGTGCTGGGATTACTGGTGTGAGCCACCGCGCCCCGCTGGCTTGCAGGATTTTAGAAACATATTTTGTTTCCAGCAGAACAAGGTTTGCTATTCTGTAGTGCCATGTACAGACTGGCTCTAAGTTCCTGTTGGAGTTCAAAGCGGACTTGTGAGAATGAATGTTTAATTTCACATCTGGCATTTTCTTCCGGTTCCTTAGAAGTAGGGTGTCTCATCAGGTTTATATAAAAGCCCCTGACGTATGTTCAGGAAATGCAGGATGCTATCATGAGATTCTTATTTCCTTTGCCTTTGTGGGAATGTGGAAACCATAGGTACTTTCTAAAAATTACCCTTGTTATCAATGCAGGCAAAAGTAGTCAGACAGGAAGGGACTTAAAAGACTAGGGATGCAACTGCTTTTTGAAATTGATTTTAAAATCTCATTTATTTTTATCATTAGAGACAGGGTCTTGCTCTGTCATCCCAGCTGGAGTGCGGTGGTGTGATTATGGCTCATTGCAGCCCTCAACTCCTGGGCTCAAATGATTCTCGCGCTTCTTCCTCCCAAGTAGCTGGGACTACAGGCATGCACCACCATGCCTGGCTAGTTTTTTTATTTTTATTTTTTGCAGAGACAAGGTCTGGCTGTGTTGCCCAGGCTGGCCTCAAACTCAAGACCTTAAGTGATCGTCCCGCCTCAGCCTCCCAAAGTACTGGGATTACAGATGTGAGCCACTGTGCCTGGTGGGATACAACTGTTTTCTGACTGCCTGTGTGTGTGTGTGTGTTTGTTGTTGTCATTCTACTCTCAAGGATGTATCTTTTTGTTTCCTTCCAGAAGATCAGAAAAGGGAGGACCTCATATGTTCCCTCCTAATTATACCCAGTTACACGGTCTCCATACCACCTGTTACAAAGCGCCTTTCTGGTCTGGCAGGACTTCTCTTGTTTTTCCTCCTGTCTTCTGTGTCCTGTCTGCTCCTGTCTGTATAAATTTCAGGACTCCTGAAATAGCACGGAAGCCCCCTTCTAATCCTGTGGTTTGATGTTTGATATTGTTAGGATTACAAAACTATGTCATAGACTAGAGGAGTCAGACGTTCCAGAGCTTACAGAAGGTGTTGGTGTCAGGGTGGCTGTGGGACATAGGTGCCCTTCCTAGTCCCTGGCCTTTCATACTGTGCCCCCTGGAGCCCCTCTTTCTTTCTTTTTTTCTTTCTTTTTTTTTTTGAAATCAAGTCTCGCTCTGTCACCCAGGCTGGAGTGCAGTGGCACGATCTCGGCTCACTGCAACCTCTGTCTCCCAGGTTCAAGCGATTCTCCTGCCTCAGCCTCCTGAGTAGCTGGGATTATAGGCGTGCACCACAATACCTGGCTAATTTTTTTTTTTTTTTTTGAGATGGAGTTTCCCTCTTGTTGCCCAGGCTGGAGTGCAATGGCATGATATCGGCTCATTACAACCTCTGCCTCCTGGGTTCAGGTGATTCTCCTGCCTCAGCCTCCCAAGTAGCTGGGACTACAGGCATGCACCACTATGCCCGGCTAATTTTGTATTCTTAGTAGAGACAGGGTTTCTCCATGTTGGTTAGGCTGGTCTCGAACTCCTGATCTCAGGTGATCCACCCGCCTCGGCCTCCCAAAGTGCTGGGATTACAGGTGTGAGCCACCGTGCCCAGCCTGGCTAATTTTTAATATTTTTGTTAGAGACGGGCCTCAAACTTTGGCCAGGCTGGGCTCGAACTCCTGACCTCAAGTGATCCACCTGCCTTGGCCTCGCAAAGTGCTGGGATTACAGGCGTGAGCAACCGCACCCGGCCTTTGTTTTGTTTTGTTTTTTTGTTTTTTGTTATGAGACGGAGTCTTGCTGTGTTGCCCAGGTTGGAATGCAGTGGCACAATCTTGGCTCACTGCAAGCTCCGCCTCCCGGGTTCACGCCATTCTCCTGCCTCAGCCTCCCGAGTAGCTGAGACTACAGGCACCTGCCACCACGCCCGGCTAATTTTTGTATTTTTAGTAGAGACGGGGTTTCACCTTGTTAGCCAGGATGGTCTTGATCTCCTGACCTCGTGATCCGCCTGCCTCGGCCTCCCAAAGTGCTGGGATTACAGGTGTGATCCACCGCGCCCGGCTGACAAATATTTTTAATGAAAAATGAGCCTCCGTTTTGAGATGGGCTGCCAGGGTAAAGCACACACTACATCTCTTAGGCATCATGGGAAAAAAATCCTGCAGACCAGGGATCCCCAACCCTCAGGCCACAGACCAGTAGCAGTCCATGTCCTGTGAGGAGCTGGGCTGCACAGCAGAGGTGAGCGGAGGGCGGGTGAGCGGAGGGCAGGTGAGCGGAGGGCAGGTGAGCATTGCCGCCTGAGCTCCGCCTCGTGTCAGATCAATGGCAGCATTAGATTCTGATAGGAGCTCGAATCCTATCGTGAACTGCGCATACAAGGGATCTAGGTTGCCTGCTCCTTATGAGAATCTAACTGATGCCTGATGATCTGAGGTGGAGCAGTTTCATTCTAAAACCATCACCACCCATCCCCTGTCCATGGAAAAATTATCTTCTATCATTGGTCCCTGGTGCCAAAAAGGTTGGGGCCACTGCTGTAGACTATCTCATTAATCTTTTTTTAGTTGTTACCTGTGGAATGTTTTTTTTTTTTTTTTTTGAACCAGGCTGGAGTGCAATGGCATGATCTCAGCTCACTGCAACTTCCATCTCCTGGGTTCAAGCGATTCTCCTGCCTCAGCCTCCTGAGTAGCTGAGATTACAGGCGTGAGCCATGGTACCTGGCCCGTTTGGCATATTTTAGTACGGAGATGGTGGTCAGGCACGGTGGCTCACGCCTGTAATCCTAGCACTTTGGGAGGCCGAGGTGGGCGGATCACCTGAGGTCAGAGGTCGAGACCAGCCTGGCCAACATGATGAAATCCCGTCTCTACTAAAAATACAAAATTAGCTGGGTGTGGTGGCACATGCCTGTAATCCCTGCTACTCGGGAGGCTGAGGCAGGGGAATTGCTTGAACCCCCGAAGTGGAGTTTGCAGCGAGCTGAGATCGTGCCACTGCACTCCAGCCTGGGCAACAGAGTAAGACAGTCTCAATTAAAGAAAAAAAAAGAAAAAAGGAAAAAGAAAATATTAGCTGCTACTAGCACCCTCTTCCTCATTGCCTTTTTCTACCTGCACAAAGAGGGGCCATTAACCAGGTACCCATTATGAAGAACTTGAAGCATCCTTCACTCCCACTCAGAGATGTTAAAAGCCAGCAGAAGTCCTTGCGTCTATTTCTGCCTTCATTTCTAACATCCTCTGGGTATTTTCTGTCCCAGTGGTAAACTGCTCTATTGTCTTTCACTAATAGGGACACATACGGCTTTAACGAATTAAGAGTTAGATTCATAGGATTTTTAAAAAGAAAAGCAATTCTTGATTGTTCCCTACAATTATAGCTGTTTAATCTTTACTCATAACAACTTTAGTGAGATAGAATTCACATGACATACAATTCACCCATTTTAAGTATGCAGTTAGGTGGTTTTGAGTACATTTACAGTTGTGCAACTGTGACCACAGTCAGTTTTAGAACATTTGCATCATCCTCAAAGAAACCCTGTACCCTCTAGCTACTACTTTCCATCCCCCATTTCCCTAGCTCTTGGCAGCCACGAATCTATTTTCTGTCTCTATGGATTTGCCTCTTCCGGATTTTTTTGTATGAATGGAGTCGGACAACATGTGGCCTTCTCTGTTTGCTTCTTTTATGGAAAAGGTTCATACCTGTAATCCCAGCACTTTCGGAGGCCAAGACTGGAAGATCACTTGAATTCAGGAGTTTGAGAGTATCCTGGGCAACACAGACCACTATCTCTACAAAACAAATTTAAATTAGCTGGGCATGGTGGTGCATGTCTGTGGTTCCAGCTATACTGGAGGCATAGTTTTGTTTTGTTTTCGTTTGTTTGTTTTTGTTTTTGTTTTGTGGGTTTTTTTGTTTTGTTTTGTTTTTTTGTTTTTTGAGATGGAGTTTCGCTCTGTCACCCAGGCTGGAGTGCAAAGGCACGATCTCAGCTCACTGCAACCTCCGCCTCCCGGGTTCAAGCCGTTCTCCTGCCTCAGCCTCCCTAGTAGCTGGGATTACAGGCATGTGCTGCCCCGCCCAGCTAATTTTTATATTTCTAGTAGAGACAGGGTTTCACCATGTTGGCCAAGCTGGTCTCGAGCTCCCGACCTCAGGTGATCCACCCACCTCAGCCTCCCAAAGTGCTGGGATTACAGGAGTGAGCCACTGTGGTTGGCCTTTTATTTACATTTATTTATTTATTTATTTATTTAGAGACGGAGTCTCGCTCTTTCATCAGGCTGGAGTGCAGTGGTGCAATCTTGGCTCACTGAAACCTCCGACTCCCTGGTTCAAGGGATTCTCCTGCCTCAGCTTCCCAAGTAGCTGGGACTACAGGCACTCGCCACCATGCCCAGCTAATTTTTTTTTGTATTTTTAGTAGAGATGGGGTTTCACCATGTTGGCCAGGGTGGTCTCAATCTCCTGACCTCGTGATCCGCCCACCTCGGCTTCCCACAGTGCTGGGATTATAGGCGTGAGCCACTGTGGCCAGCCCGTATTTACTTTTGAGACAAGATATTGCTTTGTTGCCCAGGCCGGAGTGCAGGGCTGCAAACACACATCACTGCAGTCCCGACCTCCTAGGCTCAAGCGATCCTCCTGCCTCAGTCTCCCATGTAGGTGGGACCAGAGACACACACCAGCATCCCTAGCTAATATTTTAAATTTTTATTAAATTTTTATAGAGATGGAGACTCACTATGTTGCCCAGGTTGGTCTTGAACTCTTGGGCTCAAGCAATCCTTCCGTCTCTACCTCCCAAAGTGCTGGGATTACAGGCGTGAGCCACTGCACTCAGCCTCAGCTATATGAATAATGCTGCTATAGACATTTGTGTACACGTCTTTGTGTGGACGTGTAGTATCATTTCTCTTAGGTAGTTACCTAGGAGTGGAATTGCCAGGTCATATGGCAACTCTTGGTTTAATATTTTGAGGAACTACCAGAATGTTTTCCACAGTGGCTGCACTGTTTTACATCCCCATCAGGAATGCAAAAGGATACCAATTTCCCTACATTTTATTTTTTCTTTGAGATGGAGTCTCGCTCTGTCTCCCAGGCTGGAGTGCAGTGATCTTGGCTCACTGCAACCTCCACCTCCCAGGTTCAAGTGATTCTCCTGCCTCAGACTCCCAAGTGTCTGGAACTACAAGCGCCTGCCACCACACCCAGCTAATTGTTTTTTGTATTTTTAGTAGAGATCGGGTTTCTCCATGTTGGCCAGGCTGGTCTTGAACTCCTGACCTCACGTGATCTGCCCGCCTTGGCCTCCCAAAGAGCTGGGATTACAGGTGTGAGCCACAGTGCCCGGCCCATTTCTCTACATTCTTTGCACTTGTAATTGTCACTCTTTTTGGTTTTAGCTATCCTAGTGGGGATAAAGTGGTATCTCATTGTGGTTTGAATTTGTATTTCCCTAATGTCCAACAGCCAGTTAATCTTTGTTTTTTTTTTTGTTTTTTTTTTGAGAGAGTCTCGCTCCGTCTCCCGGGCTGGAGTGCAGTGGTGTGATCTCGGCTCACTGCAAGCTCTGCCTCCCGGGTTCATGCCATTCTCCTGCCTCAGCCTCCCAAGTAGTTGCCACTACAGGCACCCGCCACCACGCCTGGCTAATTTTTTTTGTATTTTTTAGTAGAGACAGGGTTTCACCGTGTTAGCCAGGATGGTCTTGATCTCCTGAACTCGTGATCAGCCCATGTCGGCCTCCCAAAGTGCTGGGATTACAGGCATGAGCCGGCCATCGCGCCCAGCAGTTGTGTTTTTTTAATTGAGACGAGGTCTCACTCTGTTGCCCAAGCTGGAGTGCAGTGGTGTGATCATAGTTCACTGTAACCTCCTATTCCTGGACCCAAGTGAACCTCCTGTCTCAGCCTCCCAAGTAGCTGGAATTACAACCATATGCCACCATGCCTAGATATTTAATTATTATTTTTTTTTTTTAGAGTTGGAGTCTTGCTATGTTGCCCAAGCTGACTTTGAACTCCTGGCTTCAATCGATCCTCCCACTGTGGCCTCCCAAACTGCTGGGATTACAGGCATAAGCCACTGTGCCCAGCCCTAGTTAACCTTTGAATGCATATTCATGTCTGATTTTGGTTCTGCCATAGCCTGGGGAGGATGGCGGGCAAGTGTTCTTTGTACCTGCAGTGTGTGTGTGTGTGTATGTGTGTCTGTGTGTGTGTGTGACAGGGAGAGAGACAGAAATGAAATATAGTGTGGGACTCAGGGTTGAGAAGCCCAGGGCTATGGCCAAATCCAAGATTAGGATGCCGGCCAGGCATGGTGGCTCATGCCTGTAATCCCAGCACTTTGGGAGGCTGAGGCGGGTGGATCACGAGGTCAGGAGATCAAGACCATCCTGGTCAACATGGTGAAATCCCGTCTCTACTGAAAATACAAAAATTAGCCGGGCATGGTGTTGGACACTACTTGGGAGACTGAAGCAGGAAAGTCACTTGAACCCAGGAGGTGGAGGTTGCAGTGAGCCAAGATCACGGCACTGCACTTCAGCCTGGGCAACAGAACGAGACTCCACATCAAAATAACAACAACAAAAACCCCACAAGAATTTCATAGAAACAATGAGTAATTTTTTTTAGGGTAAGTATGTCCCAAACATTACATGGGATATACTTATCCTAAAAAGGGTATTGCTTATCTGAAATTCAAATTCAACTGGGCATTCTGCATTTTTATTTGCTAAGTCTGGCAACCCTGCCAGTCACTGGTGAGTTGCGTGTCCTTGAGTGATGGGCTTTGCCCCTTGGAGCTTCAGTTTTCTTATCTATGGGATGGGGACAGAGCTTGCTGGGAGGCATCAGTGGCACATGGGGTCCTTTGACATCTCTGGATGTGGAAGCTGTTGATGTGACTGTGACTGGGAGCCTCTGACTGGGCTTGGGTCTCTGACTAGGAGGGGTGGGGGGCTGGGACTGGCATCCTTGTCCCCTTGAAGCTGCCTCCCAGCCTGAGCTTGGTCCCTGCAGGGTTCCTGCTTGGTTCAGACCCCGGGCAGCCAGTGTTGAGGGGAGTGTGGAGATTAACCCATAGTTGTGTACTGAGGCTTTCCTCCAACTTCCTAGCAAGCAAGTGTGTGTGTGTGTGTGTGTGTGTGTGTGTGTTTTCTTGACTCAGCCTAATCCATTTGCTGCATGGAATGTGATCCAGGATCACTGCTACTTTGTTTTTCCCATTTGTTTGCTTTTGCTGTGTTTTGTTGTTGTTGTTTTTTCTAATTTGTGCTTCTTTTGTGGGTAATTCTCAGGGTGGATTTTTTTTAAGAGGATTTGCTATTCTTCTTTAGAACAATCTGTTTTCTTCAAAGATATTGATGGAAGGTTTAGTGTTTTGGAACAAAATAAGCAGGGGTTGTATACTGAGACTTATATTCTAGGTGCTGAGGACTGTGGTGTGTGTGTTGGGGAGGTAGGGTGTGTGTGTGTGTGTGTGTTGGCAGAGAGAAGCCATCTAAAGACTTTGATTTTGAAAAATGTTAAGTGTAAGGGACACAAGGAGGAGAAACACACAAATAAGTGTGCCAAGGAAAGGAAATCAGGGAAGGCTGCCTGGAGGAGCAGGCAGCATTTGAACTGGATATCTTGAAGCATGATGGGCTGGATTTAGAAATAGGGAGCTAAGGTACAAAGCACTTCGCCAGCCAAAAGAGAGACTAGCCTAGAGATGCCTAGAGATGACTGTCACATGTTTGGGGGAATAAACAACAGCAACAACAACAACAAACAACAAAATAGCTGACATTAATGCAGCACTTACTATGTTTCAGGCACTGTTTGAGTGCTTGCCCTGAGTTATTTCACTTCTTCTTCCACATAAGCCATGTTACAGAGGAGGATAGGAGTCTTGGAGTTGTGCAAGAGTGGTGGGCAGGCCTGTGTAGCAGAGTGCAGGGGATGGAGGGGCAGAATCTTGAGGGAAGTGCAGGGTGATGGGGAGCCATGGAGGGCATTGGGGCCTGGGAGGGACCGCCTTCAGGAGAATGAGAACTCAGGGCATTTGGGCAATGGAGATCGGGCTCCCTGGGAAGCTCTCACCACACCCAGGTAAAAGGTAATTAGGTCTTGATTGCAGGCCAGGAGAGCAGACCTGGAAGGAAAGTCAGCCAGCGAGGTGGGAGGATTGACAAAACAAATACATTCAGCTTTCCTTGCCCCATTTCTGACGCGGGCACCTTTATCCCGGTAAATTATCTCCTGAAGATCTTCTGTGTTGACGCACTGGAGACAGTTCCCCTTTCGCCTTCTGCACCTGTCGAGTTACTCAATCCCCTGTAATCCCATTGTCCCAACTGCATCATTTCAGAGGTGACGATTTTAAGGATTTTAACAGGGCTTGCCAAAAGAATTATTTTCTTGGCCTTTTGAAAGTAATTACTTAGGCATGGGTGCTTTACAGAGAAAGCTACTCATCCCGGCTGGCTGCGGAGTTTACAGGGCCCGGGATGAAAACACAGGGCCCAGGTTTCATGTCCGTGAAGCCGGCTCTGCCCCTGATCCTGCTAATGCATCCACCATGCGTCTGCTCACCTGTCTTGCTTCCTGTTCATTTTCTCTTCTAGTGTGTCCCGGCATGGATATCCGGAACAACCTCACTAGGTTGCATGAGCTGGAGAATTGCTCTGTCATCGAAGGACACTTGCAGATACTCTTGATGTTCAAAACGAGGCCCGAAGATTTCCGAGACCTCAGTTTCCCCAAACTCATAATGATCACTGATTACTTGCTGCTCTTCCGTGTCTATGGGCTCGAGAGCCTGAAGGACCTGTTCCCCAACCTCACGGTCATCCGGGGATCACGACTGTTCTTTAACTATGCGCTGGTCATCTTCGAGATGGTTCACCTCAAGGAACTCGGCCTCTACAACCTGATGAACATCACCCGGGGTTCTGTCCGCATCGAGAAGAACAATGAGCTCTGTTACTTGGCCACTATCGACTGGTCCCGTATCCTGGATTCTGTGGAGGATAATTACATCGTATTGAACAAAGATGACAACGAGGAGTGTGGAGACATCTGTCCGGGTACCGCGAAGGGCAAAACCAACTGCCCAGCCACCGTCATCAACGGGCAGTTTGTCGAACGGTGTTGGACTCATAGTCACTGCCAGAAAGGTATGCCAGGATACAGGGTTCTAAGCAGTGTCTCGTGCCTTGTTCTAGAAAGCTTAAAATGTTTATGGCTTAAAAATGTTAAATGGCCGGCCAGGCGCGGTGGCTCATGCCTGTAATCCCAGCACTTTGGGAGGCCGAGGCAGGTGGATCACGAGGTCAGGAGATCGAGACCATCCTGGCTAACATGGTGAAACTCCGTCTCTACTAAAAATACAAAAAAATTATCCTGGCGTGGTGGCTGGCGCCTGTAGTCCCAGCTACTCGGGAGGCTGAGGCAGGAGAATGGCAAGAACCCAGGAGGTGGAGCTTGCAGTGAGCCGAGATAGCGCCACTGCACTCCAGCCTGGGAGACAGCGAGACTCCATCTAAAAGAAAAAAAAAAAAAATGGCCATTAGGTAGGGACCGGGGAACAGTGGGTGGTGGCATTCACTAGCCCGGGGAGTGGCAGAGTTTTTCTGTAAAGACTCAGATAGTAGATACTTCAGATTTTGCAGGCCATATGGTCTCTGATGCAACGACTCAATTCTGCCATTGTGGTGGACAAGCAGCCACAGGCATGCATAAATGTATGACTGTGGCTGTGTTTCAATAAAACTTTATTTACAAAAACAAGTCGTGGGCCGGATTTTGCTCGAGGGCAGCAGTTTGCCACCTCCTGTGCTAGACAGTGAATGTTCTTGCTTGGGAGAGGAAAAGGAGTGGAAAACTATAGATTTGGTTTTTTAAAAAAATAGTTCTTATCTGATTATAGAAGTGATATTGCTTATAATAGACATTTGGAAAAAGAAATGTGTAAACAAAAAAAAAGCAAAACGTTCATCTTATTCCACAATACATGTCGCTGAGAGTAGTTTATTGGGGGTTGTTCCTTCTAGTGATCTTCAGGAATCTGTCGTGTCTACTAAAGGTTTCCTTAACCATTCCTGTTATTGGGCATTAAGATGATTTCCAGGCCAGGCGCGGTGGCTCACGCCTGTAATCCCAGCACTTTGGGAGGCTGAGGCGGGTGGACCACTTGAGGTCAGGAGTTCGAGACCAACCTGACCAACATGGTGAAACCCCGTCTCTACTAAAAATACAAAATTAGCCGGGCGTGGCGGTGTGTGCCTGTAGTCCCAGCTACTTAGTAGGCTGAGGCAGGAGAATCACTTGAACCCGGGAGGCAGAGGTTGCAGTGAGCTGAGATTGCGCCATTTTGCACTCCACCCCGGGCAACCAGAGCGAAACTCCGTCTCAAAAAAAAAAAAAAAAAAAAAAGATGATTTCTAGTTTTCACAAAGACAGTGATCACCATTTTAGAGTCAAAGCTTATCTAGCAGTTGTTTCTTTAGGCTTGCTTTCCAGAAGTGAAATTTCTGGGTCAGAGGCTCTTGGTGCAGATTGCCAAATGGTGTTCCGGAAACTTTGTGCCAACGGCCGCTCTTCCTAGCTTTGGAGGAGAGGGAACACCTTGGCCAGCTTTGAGTGTTATTTGAAAAATCTTTCATAATTTACTGCGGGAGGGAGGAGCTGACGTGTTGTCATTGTTTCTATTTGCATTTCTTTGATTGCTATCGGGGTTGAACCTTTTAAAACATGTTTGTTTATCATTTGGGTTTTCTCTTCCTGTTCATATCCTTTGCCCATTTGTCTTTTAGTACCTCAGTAGCTTTTGCAAAATTAATCTGTATGTGGTTTTCATCAATGAAGGCTACTAACCCTTTGCCAACTGCATTTTGTTGTTTTTGTTGTTCAGTGGTTTAAATGCTCTGGGAATTGTTTTGCTGGAGAAGCTTAAAATGTTGATGGAGTTCAGAGCTGGATTTCAGTGTGCCACTTGTGTACTTTACACTTAGAAAGTCTTCTTCTACCCGTGAAAGGTTTTTTTCCTCTACATTTTATATTTTAATTTTTTTTTTTTTTGAGATGGAGTTTCACTCTTGTTGTTCAGACTGGAGTGCGATGGCGCAATCTCGGCTCACTGCAACCTCCGCCTCCCGGGTTCAAGCAGTTCTCCTGCCCCAGCCTCCCAAGTAGCTGGGATTACAGGCACCCACCACCAAGCCCAGCTAATTTTTGTATTGTTAGTAGAGATGAGATTTCATTACGTTGACCAGGCTGGCCTCGAAGTCTCAGGTGATCCACCCACCTCGGCCTCCCAAAGTGCTGGGATTACAGGCGTGAGCCACCGCGCCCAGCCTGTATTTTAATTATTATTATCTAAAAAAATTCATCCTCACTGCTTGAGATCTGTTTGTGTGTGTGACTCAACAGGCATTTCCTTTCTCTCCCAAATAGCTAACTGGGGGCCTCAGACAGCTGTTGATTATAGAAATCTACCTCTTTGCCATTGCTTTGGGGTCTGTTTCTGGTGTGTCCATAGATCCGCCTCTCCATGCCACAGAGCGGTGACTGTTCTGATCACGGTAGTGACTGTTCTGATCATGGTAGTTTTATCATGTTTTCATGCTCAAGGAGGCAATTCCACATACACACATGTTACTTGTTTGTTGTTTCATGGACTTCTTCTCACATTTCCCTGGGAAGAAGAACTAGGGAACACGCGATGGAGGTGGGAAGAAGTTAAGTGGGTGGCTTGAGGGTTGTATCACAAAAGATAGAAGGGAGAGGAGAAAGGAGCATCTTCTTATCTGAGCCCAACGCTCTGGGGAAGCCACTCAGAGTGAGTGAGTCCTTAAATAGACCTAAATAGAATCCTTGGAATTGTCTGTGAGGACTCCCTTGGAGCCCCCAGGATGAGTCCTTCCGTGGTACATGTTGGATGGTTGGAAATGGGGAATGGGATAGTTGAAAAAGGAAGATGGGTTAGTGAAGGGGGGTGGGAGAGGGGACCATTATTATTGCACTGTGGAAAAATCCTGAGAATATTCTAGGTCGGGGCAAGGAGAAGCTAAACTATGACCAGAGAGGTTACTTAACTTGCCCAGGGCCACACAGCTAATAAAAGACAACTGGGGTTTGCGCCAAATTTATGCAAGATATACATCGGAATAAAAGCTATGATTTTCTGTGGGGGAGTAGGAAGGATGTCCCCTCTGTTTAGAAACAAGTGAGCTGCTTCTAAACTTCTAGTTGGGACACCAGAGGAAACAGTGAACATTCTTTTATTCTATTACTGAGTTTTCCAAATGTAGGTGCTTGTTTGAAATGCTCTAGGCTTACCCGTCTTGAGATATAATTTAAGACATTCCTCTATGGATTTATTTTTGTATCCATTTTAGACAAAATATCCAGAATGGTGTTATCTGTGATTGAGTCTCCTGTTCCCTGCTGGGTGTTCAATTGTTATTGTTTGTTTGTTTGTTTTTGAGACAGAGTCTCATTCTGTCACCCAGGCTGGAGTACAGTGGCACAATCTCAGCTCACTGCAACCTCCGCCTCCCAGGTTCAAGCAATTCTCCTGCCTCAGCCTCCTGAGTAGCTGGGATTACACGCATGCACCACCACGTCCAGCTAATTTTGTATTTTTAGTAGAGATGGGATTTCTCCATGTTGGCCAGGCTGGTCTTGAACTCCAGACCTCAGGTGATCCGCCCGCCTTGGCCTCCCAAAGTGCCGGGATTACAGGGGTGAGCCACCGCGCCCGGCCAATGCCCGGCTAAGTTTTGTGTATATTGTAAAGACAGGGTTTGGCCATGTTGGTCAGGCTGGTCTCAAACTTCTGAGCTCAAGCAATCCTCCTACCTCGGCTTCCCAAAGTGCTAGGATTACATGCGTCGGCCACTGTGCCTGGCTGTGCCTGATATTTTGAGTGAATTAAATATTGCTTTGCTATTAAGAACCAGGCTTCTTGTGTCCGGGAGGTCGAGGCTGCACTGAGCCCTGTTCATGCCACTGAGCTCCAGCCTGGGTGACAAAGCGAGACTCTATCTCAAAAACAAAAGAAAACAAAAACAAAAATGAACACAAACGAAAACAATAAAAAGAACCGGGCTTGTTTTTCCAGTACTGGGGGTTTTGTTACCCGGAGAAGGTGCGAGTAACACTTCCCGGGGCACCGGGTTCCTGGCATGTGGTATATATCTCAGCCACCCATTAACAGCATTATCCCTAGGGGGCCAAGAAATGATTGTTTTTTGAACGGTTGCCCCGTCTTTGGATAGCAAGTCAGCTTCAGCTTTCTTTCCCCTCTTCAATTTCTTTTATTGTGGTAAAATACACATAGAATAAATTTTTCATCTTAACTTTTTTTTTTGAGGTGGAGTCTTGCTCTGTCACCTAGGCTGGGGGCTAGTGGTGCGATCTCGGCTCACTGCAACCTCCGCCTCCTGGATTCAAGTGATTCTCCTGCCTCAGCCTTCTGAGTGGCTGGGACTTATAGGCACTGGCCACCACGCCCGACTAAGTTTTGTATTTTCAGGACAGAGGGGGCTTTGCCATCTTGGCCAGGATGATCTCAAACCCCTGGCCTCAACGATACACCCACCTCAGCCTGACAAAGTGCTGAGATTACTGGTGAGTGCCACCGCGTCTGGCCCCATCTTAACCATTTTAAGTACACAGTTTTCAGTGGCATTAAGCACGTTCACGTGGATTTGCAACCATCACCACCACCATCTCCCAAACTTTCTCATCCTCCCAAACTGAAACTGTTTTCCCATGAAACACTCACTCTACCATCTCCCTCTCCCAGCCCCCTGGCACCTACCATCCTATTTTCTGTCTCTATGAATGTGATGACTCTAGGGACCTCCTGTGAGTGGAATCAGACAGGATTTGTCCTTTTGTGCCTGGCTTATTTCACTGAGCGTGTTGTCCTCAAGGTTCATCCACGTGGTAGCCTGCGTCGGAAATTCTTTCCTTTTTAAGGCTGAATCGTGTTCCATTGTGTGGAGGGAGCACATTTTGCCTGTTTATTCATCCATCTACGGGCACTTGGTTGCTTTCACATTTCTGCCATTGTGAATCAGGGCCGCTGCCGTTTACACATCTAGCTTTTCAATGCCTGCGTTAACCTTGTTGCTGAGGCTTTAGAGGTTTATTTATTCATTTATTTTTTGAGATGGAATTTTGCTCTCATCGCCCAGGCTGGATTGCAATGGTGCGATCTCAGCTCACTGCAACCTCTGCCTCCCAGGTTCAAGCGATTCTCCTGGCTCAGCCTCCCGCGTAGCTGGGATTACGGGCAACTGCCACCATGCCCAGTTAATGTTTTGTATTTTTAGTAGAGATGGGGTTTCACCATGTTGGCTAGGCTGGTCTTGAACTCCTGACCTCATATAATCCACTGGCCTCGGCCTCCCAAAGTGCTGGGATTACAGGCGTGAGCCACCGCACCCAGCCTTAGGAGGCTTATTCAATGTCTGGTGGGATTTTTGAATGCAGAATAGATTGAGCTTTCAGAGGATACTCCCCTGTCTTAGGTGACAGAAAAGGGCTGGAAAAGCTATCCATCAACTCCTCTTTTCCCCCAGAGTCTTCTCAGATACTTCTGTGAACATCCGTAATTGCTATTTTTGTCTTCCACACTTGGCAGCTTCTGGAAGCATCAGGGGAATGGATCAACATTTAGGATGAAGGTGCTGGTTTGTCCTTTGGACCTAGTTTAAGCAATTCCGAGCAACATCCACCCCTTCTTCTACCTGTCCCTTAAGCACTTTTTACAGAGAGACCAAAGGAAGGCTTTCAATGGTTAAAGGGGCCGGGTGTGGAGGTCCCACACCTGTAAGCCCAGCATTTTGGGAGGCCGAGGTGGGTGGATCGCTTGAGGTCAGGAGTTAGAGACCAGCCTCGCCAACATAGCGAAACGCTGTCTCTACTAAAAATACGAAAATTAGCCAGGGGTGGTGGTGGACGCCTGTAATCCCAGCTACTCAGGAGGCTGAGGCAGGAGAATCACTCGAACCCAGGAGGCAGAGGTTGCAGTGAGCTGAGATCATGCCATTGCACTCCAGCCTGGGTGACAGAGTGAAACTCCGTTTTTTTTTTTTTTAAAGAAAAAAAATGGTTAGGGGAATTCAAAGAAACAAAAAAAAACATGGCATATGCTAATAATGATCCATAGCCCTCTCTCCATTATCCTGCAATGGATTTGGGGTGAAGATACCAGGAGAGTCCAATGCACGAAGCCCTACATGGGAAGAGTGGAGACGGGGTCTATGCAGCTCGTTTATTGACTGCCTACTAGGTATCATGTTCTGGGGCACTCACGGCATAGGAAGGGAGCCAGCCTTTGCCTCCTCAGAGCGGCCAGTCTAGTGGCAAGTGCAGATGTTCACGATCAAACCAAGTACACTCAGAGGAGGGGGAGAGTTAGAGGGAGATCTACATTAGTTCAGCCAGCCAGGCGCGGTGGCTCATACTTGTAATGCCAGCATTTTGGGAGGCCGAGGAGGGCCGATTGCTTGAGCTTAGGACTTCGAGACCAGCCTGGGCAACATGGAGAAGCCCCGTCTCTACAAAAAATACAAAAATTAGCCAGGCATGGTGGCAGGTGCCTGTAACTCCAGCTACTTGGAAGGCTGAGGTGGGAGGATCGCATGGGCCCAGGGGTGGAGGTTATAGGGAGCTGAGATTGCACCACTGCACTCCAGCCTGGGCGACAGAGTGAGACTCGGTGAGACTCTCTCTTTAAAAAAAAAAAAGAAGTTCTTGGAGCCAGGCAGCGCCGGCTTCCAGTCTCGTTTGACTAGTCACAAGCTGGTTCAAACCTCAGTTTCTCCATCTGAAAAATGGGGGTCATTATGGGACCTGCTTCTTAGGGTGGTGGTGTGGGAGTTGAATGAGATGGTGCAGGGGGAGGCACTTAACCCAGCCTCGGGCGCTCCGTGAGTGTTCTGGAAGGTTCCAGTAAGTAAGCACCATGGGCCCACCCTATCTGGGCAGACTAGCTTCCAGGTGAATATCTACCAGGGCTCAGCCTCATTTCTGACTTTGGTTTTGAGGCAGGCAGAGGAACGTGTATCTTGTGACCTGCTGATGAGGGATGAGTGCCACACCTCCAGCCCTAGAGGGAAGACCACCCTGATTTTTGGGTGCCAACAGCGTGGGCTGCTCTGGAAATTCTCAGCTCTGGGCATTTCGAGGGGACCAGAAGCCACAGGGCTTGCCTGACCAGCTGCTTTAGCCAAACCCACTGGCATTTTCTTTCTGGGAGGTCACCCCAGCTGCTCACTGCCGGCCAGAGGGGTGGGTGAGGCCGGGACATGCTGGGTGCCAGGGGAAACCAGCCCGAGATGCCACATATGGACATCGGCACCAAAGCAGGAGGAGGCCGAAAGCAGCAAATCCCTCCTCCCTGGGTCTGAGATTACAGCTCCGAGTCAAAGTCTCTCAAAGTGTGGTATTGTGCTTACCACGTTAAATATCACGTATTTAAATGCACGAGTTTAAACGCACGCTCTTGGAGGGTTTGATTTTTGGCAGAATTTTTAGCTGCCTGTGGAAACTCTCTGCTTCTTTTTCTTCTTCCATTTAAAAAGTTTGCCTTGATATTTTATTTTTTTACATTTTTATTTAGTTTTTAATATTTTTTTAAATTGAGATGGGAGTCTTGCTATGTGGCTCAGGCTGGTCTCAAACTCCGGGACTCTAAGGAATCCCCCCCACCTCAGCCTCTCAAAGTACTGGGATTTCAGGTGTGAGCCATCACGCTGGGCTTGCCTTGATTTTTTTTTTTCTTTTTCTTTCTTTCTTTTTTTTTTTGAGACAGAGTCTTGCTCTGTTGTCCAGGCTGGAGTGCAGTGGCGTGATCTGAGCTCACTGCAACCTCCGCCTCCTGGGTTCAAGCGATTCTCCTGCCTCAACCTCCTGAGTAGCTGGGATTACAGGCACGTGCCACCATGCCTGGCTAATTTTTGTATTTTTAGTAGAGATGGGGTTTCGCCATGTTGCCTAGGCTGGTCTCGAACTCCTGGCCTCAAGTGAGCCACCTGCCTTGGCCTACCAAAGTGCTAGGATTACAGGTGTGAACCACCACTCTGGGCTTGCCTTGGTATTTTAACAATCGGAATTGTCTTTGCGGCAAATGCTGATTTCATGCCAGCCGTGGCTCTAGGTGCTTTGATTAGGATATTGCATCCCATCTTCCTAACAATCTTATTTATGGTTGAGGTCACTAAGGCTTCGAGAGGTTAAGCAACTTCCACTTCCAACACTGCCCCGCCCACCCCTTCCCCCCACCCCACACACGTGGGTAGTAAGTAGTGGAGATGGGATTTGAACCTGGGGATTCTGGCTCAGAATCCAAGCTTTTACCATTGTGTCTTATAGATGTCATTGCAGGAAGTTGGTGAAATGCAGGAAACTGTAAAAAGAAAGGAAGGAAGGAAGGAGGGAAGAAAGAAAAGAAAAGGAAGGAAGGAAAAAAGGAAAGAGGGAAGAAAGAAAAGAAAGGAATGAAAGAAGGAAGAAAGGAAGGAAGGAAGGAGGGAAGGCGGGAAGGAAAGAAGGAGGGAAGGAGAAAGGAAGGAATAAAGAAAGGAAGGAAGGAGGGAAGGAAAGGAGGGAAGGAGAAAGGAAAGAAGGAGTGAAGGAAGGAAGGAGGAAAGAAAAAGGAAGGAGGGAAGGAAGGAAGGAAAGAAGGAAAAGAAACTGGAGAGGAAATCTAGAATTTGCCCCTGCCAACATGCACGTTGCCTCTTCTTATCAGCCTTCTCATCCTGTCTTGACTTAGGGCCTCTCCCATCAGACTAAGCTCCCCTGAAGGCAGGGACTTTGTTGTAGCTCAAGCACCTGTCATAGTACCTGGCTCACAGTTGACAATGACATCCTTAACACTCATCAATAGCTAGTGTTTATTGAGCACTTACTGTGTGCTAAGCAATGCCTTAGGGGATCCCATCACAGCCTATGAGGGTTTGTTATCTTCATTTTACCGAAGAGGGAACTGAGGCTTAGCTAGGAATTAAGAGACTTGTTCTAGGAGAACTAGCTGGGGAATGGTTTGACTTCAGACTTCTCTGACATAAGGCCTTTGCCTAGTGATCAGCAAACTACGACCCGTGGGCCAAATCCAGTCCACCAGCTGCTATTTTTGTATGACCTATGAGCTAAGAATTTTTAATTTTATTTTTATTTTTAGAGATGGGGTCTCACTCTGTCGCCCGAGCTGGAGTGCAGTGGGGTGATCATAGGCCACTGCAACCTCAACCTCCTCAGTAGCCCTGGAACCACAGGCATGCACCACCACGCCCAGCTAATTTCTTGTTATTTTTTTGGTAGAGATGGGGTCTTGCTATGTTACCTAGGCTGGTCTCAAACAATTGGGTTCAAGCAATCCTCCTGCCTTGGCCTCCCAAAGTGCTGGGACTATAGGCGTGAGCCACCGTGCTTGCCTGGCTTAAGAATGCTTTTTCACATTTTTGGCCGGGTGTGGTGGCTCATGCCTGTAATCCCAGCACCTTGGGAGGCCAAAGCAGGCAGATCACTCGAGGCCAGGAGTTCGAGACCAGCCTGGCCAACATGGAAAAACCCCTTCTCTACTAAAAAATCATACAAAAATTAGCTGAGCGTGGTGGCAGACACCTGTAATCCCAGCTACTCAGGAGGCTGAGGCAGGAGAATCACTTGAACCCGGCAGGCGGAGGTTGCAATGAGCAGAGATTGTGCCACTGCACTCCAGCCTGGGTGACAGGGTAGACTCTGTCTCTCTATATATGAGCTGGACATTCAGCATTCAGGGATAGAGGGATGAGGAACTTGGGAGCACCATGGCCTCAGGGCCACACAGCCCAGCTGCCCTTTGCTGGTCCGTCCCTTCCTTCTTTCTTTCCTTCCTTCCTTCCTTCCTTCCTTCCTTCCTTCCTTCCTTCCTTCCTTCCTTCCCTCTTTCCTTCCTTTCTTTCCTTTTCTTTCTTCCCTCCTTCCTTTCTTCCTTCCTTCCCTCTTTCCTTCCTTTCTTTCCTTTTCTTTCTTCCCTCCTTCCTTTCTTCCTTCCTTCCTTCCTGAGACTCCATCTCAAAAAAAAAAAAAAAGAAAAAAGGCGGGGTAGAGCACTGTACTGAAAAAAATTCCACAGTAGTTCTAATTCAGTTTTCACTCAGATGATTAGCATTTGTGTTTTTTTTTTTTTTTTTTTGGAGCTCTCTGTTTGGGTGGAGGAGTGTGGTATATGTACAAGGCAAGGCCCCCGCTCCACCCACCTCCTTCCTCCCACCCCGCCTCTCCCTTTCGAATGAGTCATCGAACTTGTGCTTCTAGATGTGTTTGGAGCAGAGCACCTGGAAATCGTGATGTTCTCCAGATAACAGGGAATATTGATAAATTCCCTTGTGGCGATGTCACTGTCGTCCATACAGAAGACAGGAAAGTGTAACGCCTGCACACGGGGATCCAACAAAAAGAAAAAGATAAGGTGGGGGAGGCCAGGCACAGCAGCTCACGCCTGTAATCCCAGCACTTTGGGAAGCCAAGGTGGGTGGATCACCTCAGGTCAGGCGTTCGAGACCACCCTGGCCAATATAGTGAAACCCCGTCTCTACTAAAAATACAAAAATTAGCTGGGTGTGGTGGTGGGCACCTGTAATCCCAGCTGCTTGGGAGGCTGAGACAGGAGAATCACTTGAACCCAGGAGGCGGAGGTTGCAGTGAGCTGAGGTTGCACCACTGCACTCCAGCCTGGGGGTCACAGTGAGACTCCGTCTCAAAAAAAAAAAAAAAAAAAGGTGGGGTAGAGCCCGTAACGTGAATGATGGCCTACTTGAATCTCTTATTCATTTTTCTTCCCTTTTATGTTGTCAAAGATCTTCCAAAAAAAAAAAAAAAAAGCTAGGAGAGAAACAAACGAAAAAAAAAAACTGTACTGAAAAAAATTCCACAGTAGTTGTAATTCATTTTTCCCTCAGATGATTAGCATTTTTTTTTTTCTTCTTTTTGAGGCAAGAGTCTCAACTCTGTCGCCCAGGCTGGGGTGCAGTGGCTCAATCTTGGCTTACTTCCGCCTCCCAAGTAGCTGGAATTCCAGGCACGCACCACCATGCTGGCTAATTTGTGTATTTTGTGTAGACATGGAGTTTCACCACGTTGCCCAGGCTGGTCTTGAACTGCTGGGCCCAAGCAGTCCACCCGCTTCAACCTCCTGAAGTGTTGCATTGTATTATAGGTGTGAGCCACTGTGCTAGCCATGATTGGAATTATTTATTTATTTATTTAGTGAGATGGAGTCTTGCTCTGTCACCCAGGCTGAAGTACAGTGGTGCAGTCTCGGCTCACTGCAACCCCCGCCTCCCGAGTTCAAGTGATTCTCTTGCCTCAGCCTCCCAAGTAGCTGGGACTACAGACGCCTGCCACCACACCCGGCTAATTGTTTTTTTTTTTTTTTTTGTATTTTTAGTAGAGACAGCGTTTCTCTATTTTGGCCAGGGTGGTCTCGAACTCCTGACCTCAGGTGATCCTCCCACTTTGGCCTCCCAAAGCGCTGGGATTACAGGCATGAGCCACCATGCCCGGCCCTTATTTATTTATATTTTATTTTAAAATAAAATAAATTTTTAAAATGTGATTGAAATTTTTTAAACAAACTTTTCGCTTTTGAGATGATTGGATTTTGTAGAGCAGGAAAGAACAAGTGCCCTGGAGAGTATGTTTCTGGGCTCCTGGCTCCTTTTCCGGGGGTTGAAGATGAATTGCCATTGGCATTTGTAAAAGAAGAGAGATTGTTCCAGATCGGAGTGGCAGAGATGTGCTTTGGTTTGGGTGGCAAGGATCACAAAGAAAGAGGATGAGGTTGAGTGTGGTGGATCACACCTGTAACCCCAGCACTTTGGGAGGCCGAGGCAGGAGGATCGCTTGAACCCAGGAATTCGAGCTCAGCCTGGGCAACGTAGCAAGACCCCATCTCTACAAAAAATTTTAAAAAATTAGCCAAGTGTGGTGCTGTGTGCCTGTAGTCCCAGCTACTCAGGAGTCTGAGGTGGGAGGATCATTTGAGCCTGGGACTTTGAGGCTGCAATGAGCTATGATTACACCACTGTACCCCAGCCTGGGTAACAGAGTGAGACCCTATCTCAAAAACAAACAAACAAACAAACAAACAAAAACAAAAAGAAAGAAAGAAAAGAAGTGAAAAGACAGGAAAAAAAAAAGAAAAGAAAACAGAGGGTGAGAGGGAAGGGTATTCAGGTGGATGAAATGGCAAAGACAAGGCCAAGAGGTGTTTTGTGGGCAAGAGTGAAGAGGGTGCCTCATGCTGGGAAGGGAGGCTTGGACCAGTGCAGGGTCCTCATGGGCTCCAATGCCATCATGAAGGTCACGCGGGGGCTGTGTTTAGGAGGGGCTGTTTCCACCAATACTGAGTGGACAGCCTTGCTGAGCCAGGCTTTTTGTTGGGGCCCCGAAGTCCTTGCTGAGTCAGGGAGGAAGTCGCAGTAACTATCAGGCTATATAAGCTGACGGGTGGGCAGAAAGTGTTACGGTGGGTTCAAGGCTGTGCAGAAAGATGGTAGACCAGTTGACTGTGTGGTCACTTGGCTGCCCCACAGATGATGTTGTCTAAATCTTGAGTGGTGAAGATAACGAATTTACAATTCCCACCACTGCCTGGCTTCCTGGAGCCAGTGGGTGCGGGGGGCCGGGGATTGGGGCGGGGGAGGCTGAGCGCTATTGGTTGAAACTGACCTTTTGGCCCAATCCTTTTGGGAAGAGTTAAAATCCATCGTAATGGAAAGGCGGCTTTCCCGTTGGCCGTCTGCTCACTTGGTGACTGGTCTGACAAGTTTTTCTTTTCCTTCCTCCTACCTGATACTCATCGACCAGTTACTTCCCATGTCACCCGACCCTGTGTCAGAATTAAAATCTGTTCTTTGTGACTGAACACCTGAAATGCCCCGGGGAGGACCCAGGGACGTCAGCGAGCGCCTGTGCGTCAGGCTGGGAGCCCAGGTCCTTCTGTGATCTGTCTCTCCGAATGCGCCTGTGTCAGATAGAACCGTCCATTTCCCAGTAAAGGGAGGTGATGTGTGTGCTGGAGTTTCAAGATTGTACCCCTTATCCTATCTCCCCTTTCTTCTGTCTTCCCTCTCTGTTTTTTATTTTGTTGTTTGTTTGTTTGTTTTTGAGATGGGGTCTTGCTCTGTCACCTAGGCTGCAGTGCAGTGGTGCGATCACAGCTCACTGCAGCCTCAGCCTTTTGGGCTCAAGCAATCCTCCAGCCTCAGCCTCTCCAGTAGCTGGAACTACAGGTGCACGCCACCACGCCCAGCTAATTTTATTTATTTATTAATTTATTTGTTTGCTTCCCACTCTTGACATCATTTATGTTTAAAAATGAGCAAACAGGCTGAGCGTGGTGGCTCATGCCTGTCATCCCAGCACTTTGGGAGGCTGAGGCTGGTGGATCACTTGAGGCCAGGAGTTTGAGACTAGCCTGGCCAACCTGGTGAAACCCTGTCTTTACTAAAAAATACAAAAATCAGCCGGGCGTGGTGGCATGAGCCTATAATCCCAGCACTCAGGAGGCTGACATAGGAGAGTTGCTTGAACCCGGGAGGCAGAGGTTGCAGTGAGCCGAGATTGTGTCACTGTGCTCCAGCCTGGGCGACAGAGCGAAACTCCATCTCAAAAAAAAAAAAAAAGAAAAAAGAAAAAATGAGCAAACAGTTCGGCCTGGTGGCTGACATCTGTAATCCAAGCCTGGGCAACATAGCAAAATCCCCGTCTCTACAAAAAGAAAAATAAAAAAATAAAAAATTAGCCAGGCACGGTGGTGCGTACCTGTAGTCTTAGCTAATGGGGAGGCTGAAGTGGGAAGATCACTTGAGGACAAGAATTTGTGACTAGCCTGGAAACATGGCAAGACCACCTGCAAAGCCCGTCAGCTGGTGAACAAGGCTCTTGTCCTAGGCTTCCTCATTGGCCGTGATGATGTTAAGAGTTTCCTCATTTGCAAATAAATTGACTAACCTAGCAGACAGGTTTGATCCAAAGTGGTCAAGATTCCTTTTCTTTAAATTTGTTTTTTTTTTTTTTTTTTGAGATGGAGTCTTGCTCTGTCACCCAGACTGGAGTGCAGTGGCATGATCTCAGCTCACTGCAACCTCCTGGGTTCAAGTGATTCTCCTGCCTCAGCCTTCTGAGTAACTGGGATTACAGGTGAACACCACCAAGCCTGGCTAATTTTTTTGTATTTTTAGTAGAGATGGGATTTCGTCGTGTTGGCCAGAATGGTCTTGAACTCCTGATCTCAAGTGATCCACCCGCCTCGACCTCCCAAAGTGCTGGGATTACAGGTGTGTGCCACCACGCACTGGCGAATTTTTGTATTTTCAATAGAGACAGGGTTTCGCCATGTTGGCCAGGCTGGTCTTGAACTCCGGACCTCAGGTGATCCACCCATCTCAGCCACCCAAAGTGCTGCGATTACAGGCGTAAGCCACCGCACCTGGGCTATTTTCACTTCTTTCGAAGTTATACCTAGGAGTGGAATCGCTGGGTCAGTTGGTAATTCTATATTTAATAAATGGAATCAAGGTTTCTTTTTCTTTTTTTGGTTTTACTTTAAAAAATTCTATCTTATTATATGAAAAAACCACAGATTCAGAAAGCCACACAAACCAAATGAATAGCCTAATGGTTCACTCTAACGTCAACACTCCTGTAATCCCTAACTCTGGTTGAGAAAAACACTCCCTCCAAAAGCCATGCCATGGACCACATCCTAGTCACAGCCCTCTTCCCCCAGAGTAGTCACTGTCCTGTCTTTTGTAGACATCACTTCCTTCTTTCTGTATAGTTTTATCACCCAACTGTGAGTCTCTAGACAAATATTTAGCTTTGCCCATTAAAAAAAAAATTGATAGCCAGGCATGGTGGCTCATGCCTGTAATCTCAGCACTTTGGGAGGCTGAGGCAGGAGTATCACTTGAGGCCAAGAGTTGGAGACCAGCCTGGACAACATAGTGAGACCTCATCTGTACTAAAAATAAAATAAAAAATTAGCCGAGCATTGTGGTGCATGCCTGCAGTCCCAGCTACTCGGGAGGCTGAGGTGGGAGGATCGCTTGAGCACAGAAGGTTGAGGCTGCAATGAGCCAAGATTGCATATTGCACTCCAGCCTGCGTGACAGAGCAAGACCCTGGCTCAAAAATAAAGAAATACAATAAAATAAATTGATGTGTTTGTTTGGATCTCTAGCAGTGGTTTTGAACTGAGGGTGATTTTTTTGTCTCCCACGGGACATTTGGCAATGTCTGGAGACATTTTTTGGTTGTCACAACTCCAGGGAATGTGTGTGTACTGCTTTCATTGAGCAGATGGAGGCCAGGGATGCTATTCAATGTCCTGCAATGCAGAGACAGCCCAGCCACAAAGAATGATCCAGCCCTAAATGTCAATAGTGCTGAGGGGGAGAAACCCTGGTCCACAGGTTCTCCCTCCATCCCTTTCTGTTCCTTTTACCTTCCCTCTGTTGAAGAGCTGGGCTCTCTGGCTTGGGGTGCAGTCCCCAGTCTGAGTGTTGATCGTACGTTCCTGGGACAGTTCTGCTTGCCCCTCTGAGCTCCAGACTCAGAGCTAGGGTCACACTCAGGTTCTATCTCTTGGACTGACTTTATTTAACAAGTACCACTTCAGTACTCTCTGCAGTCAGCTGTTCTCAAAGGCGACCATGCTTGATGCTGTTCATTTGCACATGGCTCTGAGTGGTGGTGTGTCTTTGATTTTTTTTCTTTTTCTTTTGTTTTTAAAGAAAAAACACCATTTTTTAAACACAGTTGCCCAAACTCTCATCTTCTTCCTCTCTCCCTCCCTCTCTCCCTTCCTTCCTTCCCTCCTTCCTTCCTTCCTTTTTCTTTCTTTCCTCCCTTCCTTCCTTCTTCCTTTCCTTTCCTTTCCTTTCCTTTCCTTTCCTTTCCTTTCCTTTCCCTTCCCTCTCTTTTCTTTCTTTTCTTTCGACAGGGTCTTGCTCTGTCACCCAGGCTGGAGTGCAGTAGCATGATCATAGCTAATAGCAGTCTGGAACTCCTGGCCTCAAGCCATCCTCCCATCTCAGCCTCCAGAGTAGTTGGGACTACAGGCGCCTGTCACCATGCCCAGTTATTTTATTTATTTATTTTTTGAGACAGAGTCTGGCTCTGTTGCCCAGGTTAGAGTGCAGTGGTATGATCTCAGGTCTCTGTAACCTCCACCTCTTGGGCTCAAGTGATTCTCCTGCCTCAGCCTCCCGAGTAGCGGGGACTACAGGTACCTGCCACCATGCCCGGCTAATTTTTTGTATTTTTTGTAGAGGTGGGGTTTCACTCTGTTAGCCAGGATGGTCTCGGTCTCCTGACCTCGTGATCCACCCTTCTTGGCCTCCCAAAGTGCTGGGATTACAGGCATGAGCCACCGCGCCCAGCCGCTAATTTTTTTTAAATTTATTTTTTGTACAGATGGGGTCTCACTATATTGCCCAGGCTGGTCTCGAACTCCAGGGCTCAAGCAGTTCTGGCACCCTAGCCTCCCCTAATTCAATGGGATTACAGGTGTACCCATTTTTTTTTTAAATGGGCCAGACTAAATATTTGTCTAGAGATCCATACTTGAGTGATAAAGCTATATGAGATTACATCTGGGAAATTTTACTCTGCAGTAAAATGGTGCCGATGGGCCTCCCTTTTTTTAGTGTCTGACAAACAGGGCACAGACCGAACTTCATAACAAAACTTTGTGTTCTTGACGAAAGCAAGTTTTGCTAAGAAAATTATTTTTATAAGCGAGAAAGGTATGAAGGTTATTTGCAAAGGAATTTTACTAGGGTGAGAAAAAAAGCAAGAGGTTTAACTTAGGATTCCTGGTGGTAAAGAAGATGGAATGGGCAGAAGACGTCACCACAAATGTCACGGGGAGAGCGACAGCTGAACCTCTGAAAGGAAAGAGGTTCCCAGGGAGGGTTGAATTTGATGCAGGAAAACAGAGGATGGTCTTAAATTTGCCAACGTAGTTCAGAGGAAGGTGTAATTCTTCACAGACTTTTAGTTTTGAAAGGATGGCTTCAAAAGATACTGGGGGGCATGGGCGTGGTAACTCACGCCTGTAATCCCAGCACTTTGGGAGGCCAAGGTGGGCGGATCACCTGAGGTCAGAAGTTCAAGACCAGCCTGACCAACATGGAGAAACTCCGTCTGTACTAAAAATACTAAATTAGCTGGGCATGGTAGCACATGCCTGTAGTCCCAGCTACGTGGGAGGCTGAGGCAGGAGAATCGCTTGAACCTGGGAGGCGGAGTTTGCAGTGAGCCAAGATCGCGCCACTGCACTCCAGCCTGGGCAACAAGAGCGAAACTCCGTCTCAAAAAAACAAAACAAAACAAAACGAAAAAAATTCTGGCCAGCTGGGAATAGTCCATTTTTCAGAACTTGCTCTTGCTAACTCAGTAAGTGTCGAATGGCGTGGGTTGTCTATTGTATTTTAGAGGACATTAGAATATTTATAAAGGGCTTTCCCAGGTTTAGTCATAACTTCATTTTCCTCATGCTATTTGCCCCTTAAGGTCTTTCTTAAATCTTTCAGTTGCCACTCCTTCTGGGTGGGTGGGTGGGTGGGTATATATTTTGAGGGTCATGCTTTTTTTTTTTTGAGACAGCGTCTCCCTCCATCACGCAGGCTGGAATGCAGTGATATCACACCTCACTGCAGCCTCAACCTCTCAGGCTTAAGTGATCCTCCCACCTCAGCCTCCCAAGTAGCTGGGACTACAGGCATGAACCACCGTGCCTGACTAATTTTTAAAAAATATTTTTGCAAAATTAGCCAGGTGCGGTGGTGCACGCCTGTAGTCCCAGTTACCTGGGGGACTGAGGTGGGAGGATCGCTTGAGCCTGGGAGGTTGAGGCTGCAGTGAGCCAAGATCGTGCCACTGCATTCCAGCCTGGGTGACAGAGCGAGACCCTGTCTCTAAAAATTAAAAGAAAAAAGAAAAAGATAGAGTCTTGCTGGTTGGTCTTGAACTCCTGGGCTCAAGTGATCCTCCTGCCTTGGCTTCCCAAAATTCTGGAATTATAGGCATGAGCCACTGCGCCTGTCTGGGTCCTGCTTTTGGTAGTGATATAGAACCAACTTAGTGAAATTCTAGAATTACACTGTCCACTAAGATAGCCCTGCCAGCCACAGCCACATGTGGCAATTTAAGTAGAAATTCATTAAAATAAGACATTTGACCCTCAGTTGTACTCACCATATTTAGACAGTGCAGACAGAGAATGTTGCTATCACTGCAAAAAGTTGTATTGGGTACCTCTGCCTTAGAACTTTTCATTCCATGATGAAAGATTGTTCTGGAGTCAGACAGGCCTGCATTTGAAGCCTGTATCTGTTTTATGACCTTGGGCAAATTGTCTACCTTTTCTGAATGTCTGTTTTCTCTTCTATCATGAGGACATGATAAGGGAACCAGTCTCCAAGGTTTTCCTCAACTTTGAACTAGTATATCCCCTCTTTCGATGAAAATAAAAATCCAGTTCCTCTTCCCTACTTGGAGTTTGTTCTTTTTTCCTCTAAATATAAAATATACCATTGAATGTTTTTTCAACCTCTCCACCCCTTGAGAGTCCCTGGAATAGAGCGGAAGGAGTGGCTTGGGAAAGTTGATCACAACAAAGAGGCTATTATAGATACATTTAAGTGAGAAGAGGAACAAGGAAGGAGTAGGTGTGTTGACCGGGGCTCAGAGTGTCTTGTCTGTGGGTCACCAAGAATGAGGAATGTGTCAGCTCCCTCCTGGCTTCTCCTTTCTGGGAACAGAGAACAGTGCATTGCAGCTTAAGTGGAGTAAAATGGGTGTGGGTTTGGAGGAAGTGGATTAAGGATGGGGAAGGGGCCGTGGGAGAGAACCCCAGCCTGAGTTTGTCTTCCTGGCTCAGCACTGAGTGTCTCAGTCAACACATGAATGCCAGTAATGGGAATCTATTTGGATTCACTTAAGCCATGAGGTGAGGGCAGGGTGTTAACTGGGGCAACACAGGGCTCTCAGCTTGTATCAGCTAGCTTTTGCTGTGTAGCAAACCACTCTGAAACATAGACCTTGGAACTTATATTCAAGTTTAATCATGGAGCTTGTATCAGCTAGCTTTTGCTGTGTAACAAACCACCCTGAAATATAGAACTTGGAACTTGTTTTATCCAAGTTCAATCATGGAGCTTGTATCAGCTAATTTTTGCTGTGTAACAAAACCACCCTGAAAAATAGAACTTAGAACTTGTTGTATCCAAGTTCAATCATGGAGCTTGTATCAGCTAGTTTTGCTGTGTAACAAACCACCCTGAAACATAAAACTGGGAACTTGTTGTATCCAAGTTCAATCATGGAACTTGTATCAGCTAGCTTTTGCTGTGTAACAAACTACTCTGAAATATAATGGCTTAATCAACAATCGTGTACTTAGCTCATGATTCTGTGGGGTAGCTGGGCAAGTTTTCTTGTTTAGACCCACCAGCTGACCACAAACACAGGCCCTGTTCTCTCTCATGTCTGGGATAAACCAGTGGGTTGTCTGGGTAGCTGGATGGTCTAGCATGGCCTCACTCACATGTCTGGTGGTTGGTGCTGGCTGTCAGCTGGGAGGCCTTGGTTTTCTTCCGTGTAGCTGCTCATCCTCCAGTTGGCTAGTTTGGGATTAGATTACATGATGGTCTCAGCATTCCAAGAGTGGCAAGAGATCAATTTCCAGTGCACAAGTGCCTTTTGAATTTCTGTTTGCATCTTGTGTGCTAATGTCCCATTGGCTAAGGTGAGCTGGGAGGGAAAGGAGAATATAGTCTTTACCTGTTGATGGAAGAGGAAGAATTTGTGGCCCTGTTTGCCATCTGCCAAAAAACTTTGGAGTGGGAAACGGTGGGGCTCATAAAACATTTTTTAAAAAACCTTTTATTTTAGGTTCATGAGTACAATAACATTTTAATCAGAATTTGGAGCTCAATTGGACATCAGGTCTGTGTATGGTGTGACTGAGGACATTAAATGAGTTTTTTGAGTAGGAATTTAATTTTATGAATTCCACTTGTTGAACAACCAATTCCTTCCCCAGTAATTCTTGATGTTTTCTTCATCAGGTATTAAATTCAACCAAAACCATGAATTTGCTTTTGGGATATCAATTCTATTTCAAGTCTTCTGTGTCTTAATCTTACCCCAGTACCATACTGTTTATAGATTTAGAACATGTGTTTTTTTTAGTTTGTTTTTGTTGTCATTTTGTTTTTAAAGAAGTGGGGCTTGGCTGGGCGTGGTGGCTCACGCCTGTAATCCCAGCATTTTGGGAGGCCGAGGTGGCTGGATCACTTGAAGTCAGGAGTTCGAGACAGCCTGGCCAACATGGTGAAACCCCGCTACTATAAATACAAAACTTAGCTGGGCATGGTGGCACGTGCCTGTAGTCCCAGCTACTTGGGAACCTGAGGCAGGAGAGTTGCTTGAACCCGGGAGGTGGAGGTTCAGTGAGCCGAGACTGTGCCACTGCACTTGAGCCTGGGTCACAGAGCGAGATTCCGTCTTCAAAAAAGAATGGGGGTTCGCTCTGCTGTCCAGGCTGGACTCAAACTCCTGGGTGCAAGTGATCCTCCTGCCTTAGCCTCCAAGTAGCTGGGACTACAAGCTCATGCTTGATAAGAACATGCTTTATAAAGTGGCAAATCTAGTTTTTTCCCTATTACATCTTTTAGAAGAGTATTTCCTTTTCTGGTTGAACTAGATCTCCCTCCTCTTTCTCTCATATAAAACCCATTGAGGGCCAGGCGCAGTGGCTCATGCCTGTAATCCCAGTGCTTTGGGAGGCCGAGACGGGCGGATCACGAGGTCAGGAGATCGAGATCATCCTGGCTAACATGGTGAAACCCCATCTCTACTAAAAATACAAAAAAATTAGCCGGGCGTGGTGGCGGGCGCCTGTAGTCCCAGCTACTCGGGAGGCTGAGGCAGGAGAATGGCGTGAACTTGAGAGGCGGAGCTTGCAGTGAGCCGAGATCCTGCCACTGCACTCCAGTCTGGGCGACAGAGTGAGACTCCATCTCAAAAAAAAAACAAAAAAAAACCAAATAAACCCACAAAAAAACAAAAACAAAAAAACCCATTGAGATATTGATTTAAAAATTTAATTAAAAATGTAACCCATTTCCCAGAGAAAAAAAAGTGCAGCTCGCTGCCAGTGCTCCTTTAATTTTACATAAACACATTCTTTGAGGCTGAAGCAAATCTGACTGATTTTCAATGTGAGAAAATATAAAAACAGTTCTTGGAGTTATTTCTAAACAGAACTTGTCTCTAATCTTAATGTAACAGAAATGTCTATAATGTTACAGATTAGAGAACAGATTATTCTTGGGACAAATGGAAAAATGGGTTAAAATCCATAAATCAATAAATCAATACTTTCGTATTTTTCCTTTCCAGGCAGGTATGGGATCTCCTTTTACATTTGCTCAAATCTTTTTTTTTCTTTTTTTTTTTTTTTTGAGACAGAGTCTCACCCTGTCACCCAGGCTGGAGTGTAGTGGCACGATCTTGGCTCACTGCAATCTTTGCCTCCCAAGTTCAAACAATTCTCGTGCCTCAGCCTCCCGAGTAGCTGGGATTACAGGCGCACACCACCACACCTGGGTAATTTTTGTATTTTTAGTAGAGACGGGGTTTCACCATGTTGGGCAGGCTGGTCTCGAACTCCTGGCCTCAAGTAATCTGCCTACTTCGGCCTCCCAAAGTGCTAGGATTACAGGCGTGAGCCACCGCGCCCAGCCAATTTGTTCAAATCTTTTATATTGTCCTTTTTTCGTCTTTATCCTGTGTTATTTTTGTGACGATGGTTCCTGATTTCTGTATCACAGAGTTTTGTTGTGTTAGTTATGGCTACCATGAATTAGCATATTTACCCTGAATCCAGATACTTTAGTGAAATTGATCGGTAGGTTTTTAAATTGTTTTATTCATTATGTGCAATTTTGTCCTGTACAAATTATGGTCATTTAAAAAAATTATGTCTGCTCAGTTCTGGAAGCATGAAAAAAAATTATGTCTAAAAGTCATACCTCTTGTTTCAGTTTTAAATCTTATTCTATTGACCAGGGCTTCTAGACTAACATTAAATATTTAAGAATCGTATTATCTGACATCTATGTTTAATAGATTTCCTAATATAAAATCATCCTTGCTTTCCTGTGGTAAACCCTCCTTGGTGGAGATGAATTATTCTTTCAGCATAATGTTGAATTCAAATTGCTAGGTTTGCTTTGTTTCGTTTTCTGAATTCTTGCCATCTGTGTTCATGAGTAAAATTGGGCTATATTTTTGATTTGTTTTATTTTGTAATCTCTTCATCAGTTTGGATTATTTATAATGTTCCAGCCACATAAAATGAAATAGCAGGTAACTGAGTATTCATTGACAAATTTTATGGTGCCATAACTTTTGGGGGGAAGCCATTCTTTGATAACTTAAAAAAAATTTAGGCCAGGTGCGGTGGCTCACACCTGTAATCCCAGCACTTTGGGAGGTCAAGGCGGGTAGATCACTGGAGGTCAGGGGTTCGAGACCAGCCCGGCCAACATGGTGAAACTCCATCTCTACTAAAAATACAAAAATTAGCCAGGTGTGGTGGCGCATGCCTGTAATCCCAGCTACTCGGGAGGCTGAGGCAGGAGAATCACTTGAACCCAGGTGGCGGAGGTTGCAGTGAGCCGAGATCGCACCACTGCACTCCAGCCTGGGCAGTAGAGCTAGATTGCATCTCAAAAAAGAAAAAAAAACAAAACCAAAACAGTGTATGACTGGCTGTGACGTAAGGCAGTCAGACCTTTCCTTCGAAATGGGCTGTGATTCATCTTTATTTTTGTAGGGCTGTATCACGTTAAAACCACTACAGCAGAAGTTTTCATTGGAAATCTAATAATGTTTTTTAATCTGCCATCTGGAGTCTGTGCTCCTTGTATGTCTTTATTGTACACGACTAAGAGTGGTGTGTGTGTCTGTGTTGGGGGGCGGTGGGGTTTGGGAATTTTGCTAGCATTGGCTCTAAGGATCTGTCCCACTTCCCAAAACCTCATTTTTCTCCGCTTTAGCAGTAGACCAACACAGAAAACAGGGTACTGCTTTTTCAGAGGGGTTCTGATTTGGACTCCTTTTCTTTCTTTCTTTTTAGGCCAAAATTTTCATTTATAAATAGCTTCTGTGGTACACAACATGCAAATATTTTTGGTCTCATGATATTACACCAGAGTTGTAGCTTTTTTTTTTTTTTTTTTTTTGAGGCAGTCTCGCTCTGTCACCCAGGCTGGAGTGCAGTGGTGCGATCTTGGCTCACTGCAACCTCCACCTCCCGGATTCAAGCAGTTCTCTCATCTCAGCCTCCTGAGTAGCTGGGATTACAGGCGCCCACCACCACACCTGGCTAATTTTGTATTTTTAGTAGAGACGGGGTTTCACCATATTGGCCAGACTGGTCTCGAACTCCTGACCTCAAGTGATCTGCCCGCCTCAGCCTTTCAAATGCTGGGAATACAGGCATGAGCCACCACACCTGGCCGAACTTTTGCTATTTTAAAAACATTTTTATTTATGGTAAAAGTCACACATAAAATGAAATTGGCTGTTTTTAGAAAGAATGTTTAAAAAGATATGTGCCATGTTGCCCAGTACAGTGGCTATTCAGAAACAGCCATAGTACACCACAGCCTCAAACTCCTGGGTTGAAGGGATCCTCAAGCTTCAGCCTCCCAAGTAGCTGGGACGACAGGAACACACCACCACATCTGGCTTGCCTCCTTCTCCTTCTCTTTCTCCTTTTCCTTCTCCTTCTCCTCCTCCTCCTTCTTCTTCTTCTTCTTTTTTTTTTTGAGACAGAGTCTCACTCTGTCACCCAGGCTAGAGTGCAGTGGCATGATCTTGGCTCACTGTAACTTCTGCCTCCTGAGTTCAAAGGAATTCTCCTGCCTCAGCCTCCTAAGCAGCTGGGATTACAGGTGCATACCACCATACCTGGCTAATTTTTGCACTTTTAGTAGAGACAGGATTTCACCATGTTGGCCGGTCCCGAACTTCTGACCTCCAGTGATCCTCCTACCTCGGCCTTTCAAAGTGCTGGGATTACAGGCATGAGCCACTGTGCCTGGCTTATTTTCTTCTTTTTTAAACTTAATGAGTTTAGGCAGGGTTTCTCAGCCTCAACAGTATAGCATTCTGGGTGGAACCCCTCTCTGTGGTGGGAACTGCCCTGTATGTTACAGGAAGCTTAGCAGCATCCCTGGCCTCCACTCAATACCAGTAGCAACCCCAAATCATGACAACAAAAAATGGCTCCGGGTACTGGCAGGTGCTGGGATCACAGGCATGTGCCACCATGCCCAGCTGATTTTATTTTATTATTTATTTATTTATTTATTATTTTTGAGACAGTCTTGCTCTATCACCCAGGCTGGAGTGCACTGGCACAACTCAGCTCACTGCAACCTCTGCCTCCCGGGTTCAAGTGATTCTCCTGCCTCAGCCTCCCAAGTAGCTGGGATTATAGGTGCACGCCACTATGCCTGGCAAAGTTTTGTATTTTTAGTAGAGACAGGGTTTCACCGTGTTAACCAGGATGGTCTCGAACTCCTGACCTCCAGTGATCTACCTGCCTGGGCAACATAGCAAGACCCCATCTCTACAAAAAAATTTTTAAAAATTTAGCCAGGGGTGGTGGGATGTGCTTGTAGTTCTGGCTACTCACGAGGCTAAAGTGGGAGGATCACTTGAGCCCAGGAGTTGGAGGCTGCAGTGAGCTATGATCACACCACTGCACTCCAGCCTGAACAACAGGGCAAGACCTCATCTCTTAAAAAAACAAAACAAAATAAAATAAAAAGTGAATAAGTGAAAGTAATAAAATGTAAGATACAGTTGGAGTTCTCTTTGTCGTCTTCCCTTGCTATATTCTCCTCCCTTCTTCCCAGAGGTAACAATTCTCTTAGGTTTGGTACATAAACTTCCAGCCCTGCATGTATTTTGACACATAACTTTGTACATGTCAATGCCATATACAGGTTCAGTGTCCCTTACTCAAAATGCTTGGGACCAGAAATGCTTCCAACTTGGGATTTTAGAATATGTGCATATATGTAATGAGATACTGTGGGGCTGAGACTGAGGTCTAAACGTTAAATTCATTTATGTTTCATGTACATCTTATACACATAGCCTGGAGGTAATTCTATACAATATTTTCAGTAATTTTGTGCAGGAAACAAGGTTTTCACCACACTGACTGTGACCCGTCACAAGAGGTCAGGAATGGAATTTTCTTCCACTTCTGTCATGTCGGCACTCAAAAGGTTGAATTTTGGAGCATTTAGGATTTTGGATTTTCGGACCAGGAAATTTTGGAGCATTTAAGGTTTTGGATTTTGGGTTATCTTCAGTTGTTCTTTAAATCTATTTATTTATTTATTTGTATTTGACACCGAGTTTTGCTCTTGTCACCCAGGCTGGAGTGCAATGGCACAATCTTAGCTTACGGCAACCTCCTCCTTGCCTCAAGCGATTCTCCTCCCTAGTAGCTCGGATTACAGGTTGGCACCACCACGCCTGGCTAATTTATATATTTTTGTAGAGATGGGGTTTCACCATGTTGTCCAGGCTGGTCTCAAACTCCTGACTTCAGGTAATCCGCCTGCCTCAGCCTCCCAAAGTGTTGGGATTACAGGCGTGAGCCACCGCGCCTGGCATAAATCTTTCTTTAAATCTTTTGCTGCTGTAATAAAATATACATCATAAAATTTGCCATCTTATTTATTTTTAAGTATACAGTTCACTGGTGGTAAACACTGCCATGTATATTGTAATACACTTTTGAATATTCTAAATATCTGCATATATTGGGAAGCTAAGCAGTACTATCCCTTAGGAAGCCATTGTGTATTTTGCACGTAAAGCACATTTCAGTTCTGACTGGCCACACGCGGCTGGTCCTACTGTAATGGATCTAGTCTTTAAAAATACTCCGCAAGAGCTTGCAGTGAGCCAGGATCGCGCCACTGCACTCCAGCCTGGGCGACGGAGAAAGACTCCGTCTCAAAAACAAAAAACAAAAAACAAAAAACTCTGCAATCTCCCTCACCGTGCACACATATGATATTTTTGTGATTGTGATTCAAATTTCTACACCTGCTGCATGAGTTCTTAAGCCAAATGCTTTTTTTTCTCTCAGCCAATATGTTCTTTAAGTTTATGCCTCTTGATTCAGTAGTGCTAGTTCATTCATTTAAGTGCTACGTAGTATCTTGTATGAATAAGCCACATGCTACTCACCAGCTCCCCTAGTGGGAGGCATTGAGATTGTTTCTAGTTTGTTTCTTTTATAAACAATGCTGCAATGAACATCTTGGTGTCCATCTCCTCCTGCCCATTTGTGAATGGTTTTCTAGGATTGGTGTTCAGAATTGAAGTGACTGGGAATGGGGTATGTGCATTTTTAGATCTAGTATATACTCCCCAAATGGTCTCCAAGGTGGCTGTGACAGCATACAGTTTCACCAGTGGTGCATTAAGGTATATGTCAAAGGTGGGCAAGGCTGCAGGAAAATTATGTTAATTCCAGTGCATGGAAATTGGTATCCTATGGTTTTCTTTTGCATCTCCCTGATTCCTGGTAAGACTGGGAATCTCTCTGTATGCTTCTTAGCCATGTCTTCCTACCTCTTCCTCCTCTTTCCCTGGGAGCTGTTTTGGGGTGGGGGTGGGGGGTTGGGCCTTTTTCTTCAGGGACTCTGCATTGGCAACGTCACAAAGAGGTGCACAAGGGATTGAAGTGTCAGAAACGCTTTGCTGCTGTCATTGCATTTCTTTGCCCGGCATTTCAATGTGTGCTTTGCTTTGCTTTTCTCACTTGAAATTGTGGCCAGGTAGAAACCCAATTAGACCAATAAGCATCCATCTTTTTAAATCTCTTTGAGATGCTGATGTTTGGATATCTTCAGTTGCTCTTCTTTAAATCTGTACTTAATTTTTTTGTAGTAATAATAGGACATGCATCATAAAATTGACCATCTTAACCTTTTTTTTTTTTTTTTTGAGAATTCATCTGTTGATGAACATTTGGGTTGTTTCTGCCTTCTGGCCATTGTAACTAATGCTAGGAAAAACATGGGTCTACAAATATCTGTTTGTGGCTGCCCAAGTTTTGGGGACACATGGCGGAAGCCCACCCCTTCGTGATTCAAGGATGGGGCCCATTGAGAGACTTAGCCCATAGAAGCCTCTTTCCAGTGAGGAACATGGAGGGAATGGAGGGCAATACAAAAGTTCTCCGGCCTGGACCCTTGTGATTCTTTGAAGGCTGAGACGAGAGACGAGACTCATGGCTGGGTTCACTTTTTGGTTCACTTTCCCTTTCCTTTTTTTTTGAGATGGAGCACTCTGTTGCCCAGGCTGGAGTGCAATGGCATGATCTCAGCTCATTGTAACCTCTACCTCCTAGGTTCAAGCAATTCTCCTGCCTCAGCCTCTCGGGTAGCTGGAATTACAGGTGCATGCCACCATGCCCAGCTAATTTTTGTATTTTTTAGTAGAGATGGGGTTTCACCATGTTGGCCAGGCTGGTCTTGAACTCATGACCTCAAGTGATCTACGCACCTCAGCCTCTCAAAGTACTGGGATTAGGGGCGTGAGCCACTGAGCCTGGCCTCTTTTTCCATTTTCTGTTGCATCAATGGAAAGTCCATCTCCTGCCTGTGGACGTTTTCTATGTTGATGTGGAATGTGGCATTTGTCCAGGAACTTGGTGCTTTTTTTTCCCTCTATTATTTCATTTGCTTTTGGATTTTGAGAGATGGAGAACTTCCTTAGTGTGGGAGGGAAACAGTTATGGATTTACTTTGTGATTCTACATTCAATCATGGTCTCTTCAAATGATTTCAGGGCTTGCTTGGCCAGGTCAAGTCTGTTCTAGGAGGATTTTCTTTCCATCCTTCCTCTGGGAAATGAATGAGTATAAAAACATGCCCAAGATGGAGGGAAACCTCCCCTTCTCTTTTTTGCCTTTTTCTTCCTGGTTTTGTACATAACTGAACATTTTGATTTTGGGATGAGAGGATAGTAGTTCATTCTCACATTGCTATAAAGAACTATCTGAGACTGGGTATTTTTAAAATTTTTTAAAATTTAATTTAATTTAATTAATTTATTTTTTTGAGACAGAGTCTCGCTCTGTCACCCAGGCTGGAGTGCAGTGGCGCCATCTTGGCTCACTGCAAGCTCCACCTCCCGGGTTTATGCCATTCTCCTGCCTCAGCCTCTCAAGTAGCTGGGACTACAGGTGCCTGCCACTATGCCTGGCTAATTTTTTGTATTTTTTAATAGAGATGGGATTTCACCGTGCTAGCCAGGATGGTCTCGATCCCCTGACCTCGTGATCTGCCCGCCTCGGCCTTCCAAAGTGCTGGGATTACAGGCGTGAGCCACAGCGCCTGGCGTATTTATTTATTTTTTTGAGACAGCGTCTCCCTCTGTTGCTCAGGTTGGAGTGCAGTGGCACGATCTCTGCTCACTACAACCTCCACCTCCCCGGTTCAAGCAATTCTTCTGCCTCAGCCTCCCGAGTAGCTGGGATTACAGGTGCCTGCCACCATGCCTGGCTAATTTTTGTAGTTTTAGTAGAGACAGGGTTTCACCATATTGGCCAGGCTGGTCTCGAACTCCTGACCTCGTGATCCACCTACCTTGGCCTCCTAATGTGCTGGGATTACAGGCGTGAGCCACCGCGCCTGGCCTGTTTTTTTTGTTTGTTTTATTTCCATAGGTTTTTGGGGAACAGGTGGTATTTGCTTATGTGAGCAAATTATTTAGTGGTGATTTGTAAGATTTTGGTGGACCCATCACCCGAGCAGTATACACTGAACCCAATTTGTAGTCTTTTATCCCTCACTCACTTCCCATCCTTTCCGCCGAGTCCCCAAAGTCTATTGTATCATTGTTGTTTTTTTTTTTTGAGACAGAGTCTTGCTCTGTTGCCCAGGCTGGAGTGCAGTGGTGTGATCTCGGCTCACTGCAAGCTCCGTCTCCCAGGTTCATGCCATTCTCCTGCCTCAGCCTCCCGAGTAGCTGGGACTACAGGCGCCCGCCACCACACCTGGCTAATTTTTTTGTATTTTTAGTAGAGACGGGGTTTCACCGTTTTAGCCAGGATGGTCTCAATCTCCTGACCTCATGATCCGCCCGCCTCGGCCTCCCAAAGTGTTGAGATTACAGGCATGAGCCACCGCGCCGGGCCTTGTATCATTCTTAAGACTTTGCATCCTCATAGGTTAGCTCCCACTTATGAGTGAAAACATGTGATGTTTGGTTTTCCATTCCTGATTTACTTCACTTAGGATAAGAGTGAGGCTGAGTAATTTATAAAGTGCTGGGATTAGAGGCATGAGCCATGGCACCTGGCCAATGTCTGGCATCTTTTCTTTGGTGTAACATTTTGAGATTCATCCACGGTTTTGCATTTATCAATAGCGTATTTCTTTTGTGTTGTTCAGTAGCATTCCACTGTGTGGAGAGACAACATTTAGTTTCACCATTGTAGCTGTTGAGAGACATTTGGGTTGTTTTCAACTTTTGGCTATTATGCATAAACCTGCATAAACCTGTTACACACAATTGTGTAGGAGTCTTTTATGCAGACCAATGCCTTCATATCTCTTGAGGGTATATCCTGGAGCAGAATGGATGAGTTGTGTAGTAGAAGTGTGTATAAGGAATGGCCAGGCCGGGCGCGATGGCTCATGCCTGTAATCCTAGCACTTTGGGAGGCTGAGGCGGGTGGATCACTTGAGGTCAGGAGTTCGAGACAAGCCTGGCCAACGTGGTGAAACCCCGTCTCTACTCAAAATACAAAAATTAGCCGGGTGTGGTGGTGGGCACCTATAATCCCAGCTATGGTGGGAGAATTGCTTGAACACAGAAGGTGGAGGTTGCAGTGAGCTGAGATCGCACCACTGCACTCTAGCCTGGGCAACAGAGCAAGACTCTGTCTTAAAAAAAAAAAAAAAAGGAAAGGCCAGATTGTTTTCCTAAGTGATTGGAGTCTGTTATATTTCCACCAGAAATGTATGAGAGTTCTAATTGCTCCACATCCTCAGCAGCACTTAATATTTATTGTCAATCTTTATTATTATTGTTGTTATTTTTAGAGACAGGATCTCACTCTGTTGCCCAGGCTGGAGTTCACTGCAGCCCTGAACTCCTGGGCTCAAGTAATCCTCCTACCTCGGCCTCCTGAGTAGCTTGGATTACAAGCACACACCAGCACGCTCCAGCTAATTTTATTTTTGTAGAGATGGGGGTCTCACTACCTTGCCCACGCTGGTCTTCAACCCCTGGGATCTCAAGCAATCCTCCTTCCTCATCCTTCCAAAGTGTTGGGATTACAGGCGAGAGCTGCAGCGCCTGGCCCCTTGCACTTTCTTAACAGTATCTTTGAAAAGCAGCTGATTTTTCACAGGGTGTTGTAATTAATTTAATTAGTTCCACATTGTGGCTCTGAAAATCTTCCATAGGCTCTAGCGCCAGACACATGGACATTTGCAGAATCTTATTTTCTAGAGTCCTGGAAATTTTCTTTCCTGTGAGAGAGTTGAGAGCAATAATTTTAGGATGGTTATTCATCTTCAAACACAAGGAGTAAGAATGTAGGGAGTTCGTGACTGTTTGGAGAGGGGAGAGCATAGCAGTGGTCTAATGATCTTCTCGGGGTTCTCAAAGGGTGGACGAGCTGCAGGTTGAAACTTGCCTTGCTTTTAGACTGTTGACTGAGTTTATAGTTAAGCAAATAAGTGCCAAAGGAGAAGTCAGGGCTGACTGATTCCAAGTGATGATTGAATACTGGCCCTCACAACCATCTGTGAAAAGTCTATTTCCAGAAATATTTTATTATTATTATTATTATTATTTTGAGATAGAGTCTTTCTCTGTTGCCCAGGCTGGAGTGCAGTGACGTGATCTCAGCTCACTGCAAGCTCCGCCTCCCGGGTTCACGCCATTCTCCTGCCTCAGCCTCCCCAGTAGCTGGGACTACAGGCACCCCCCACCACGCCTGGCTAATTTTTTGTATTTTTCATAGAGATGGGGTTTCACCCTGTTAGTCAGGATGGTGTCAATCTCCTGACCTCGTGATCCACCTGCCTCGGCCTCCCAAAGTGTTGGGATTACCAGCGTGAGCCACCACGCCCGGCCCAGAAATATTTTTAAGAAGGGATTTTTGAAAAACCCTTGTTTTCGTGATGGGAGGATATGAAAAGCAGTGTTTTGAAATCTCCTCCTTAGATCCTGATACTCAGCACTGTCGATTCTCCCATTTTCATTTTCTCCTGGATAGATTGTACACTTGTGCCTTGGTATCCTCAATGATTCCAAAACCCCCCTGGGGATCCAGTCCCTGATACAAAATGGCATAGTGTTTGTACATAACCTACATACGTCCTCCTGTATAGTTTAAATCATCTTGGTCTGGCAGTGTGGCTCACACTTGTAATCCCAGCACACTGGGAAGCGGAGGTGGGAGGATTACTTGAGCCCAGGAGTTCAAGACCAGCCTGGGCAACATGGCGAGACCCCCGTCTCTACAAAAAATTTAAAAATTAGTTGGGTGTAGTGGCATGTGCCTGTAGTCCCAGCTACTCAGGAGGCTGAGGCAGGAAGATTGCTTGAGTCAGGGAGTTCCAGGCTGCAGTGAGTTATGATAGCACCACTGCACTCCAGCCTGGGTAACAAAGCAAGACCCTGTTTCCATTTAAAATAATAGGGGCCAGATGCAGTGACTCATGCCTATAATCCCAGCACTTTGGGAGCCTGAAGTGGGTGGATCATCACTTGAGGTCAGGAGTTTGAGACCAGCCTGCCCAACATAGTGAAACCCCATCTCTACTAAAAATAAAAAAAAATAGCTGGACACCATACCTCACCTGTGGTCCCAGCTACTAGGGAGGCTGAGGCAGGAGAATCGCTTGAACCTGGGAGGTGGAGGTTGCAGTGAGCCGAGATCGCGCCACTGCACCACTCCAGCCTGGGCGACAGAGTGTGACTTCGTCTCAAAAAAAAAAAAAAAGTTTCCGTCAATAGAGTTGTGTCCACCAATAACAGATTAACAAAAGTAAAGATTAAACACCAAACAAGTTGGCAACCACATTCATGGAAGCACTTTTTAGTGGTGATTAAGCACTCAGATAAATTTGAACCTTGATGACAACCCAGAAACAGGTTGTGTATCCATTTTGAGCCTCTGTTTTCTCACCTGCAAAAGGTAAAATAATAATCCAAGCTTCGTCATGCAGTTACTGCAAGGCTTAACTGAGAGACTGCATGTACAACAGTTAGCATGTAGTAAGCACTCATTTAGAGCCAGAAAATTATAGCTCAGCTTAAGGAAGAAGAAAGCAGTTGAACTTAAACCATATTAAAAATAAATAGTTGTCCATATTTGTTTTGTTAGGAATAAAACATAACACACACACACACACATTTATACCCTGTAGCTTTGTATTACTAGAGAACTTTGTTTTGAGCCAGAATAAATAGATCTTTCAATAGTTGGGAGAGGCCAGGAGCTGTGGCTCACACCTGTAATCCCAGCACTTTGGGAGGGTGAGGCAGGGAGTTAGCTTGAGCCTAGCAGTTTGAGCCCAGCCTGGGCGATATAGTGAGACCCCTGTCTCTACAAAATAATAATAATTAACAAATTATTGGTGGCGTGTGTGCCCCTGCAGTCCCAGCTACTCAGGAGGCTGCAGTGGGAGGATTGCTTGAGCCTGGGAGGTTGAGGCTGCAGTGAGCTATGATCGTGCCACTACACTCCAGCCTGGGCAACAGAGGGAGACCCCCACCTCTTAGAAAAAACAGAAGACGGCCAGGCACGGTGGCTCAGACCTGTAATCCCAGCACTTTGGGAGGCCGAGGCAGGCAGATCACGAGGTCAGGAGATAGAAACCATCTTGGCGAACACAGTGAAACCCTGTCTCTACTAAAAATACAAAAAAATTAGCCGGGCACGGTGGCGGGCGCCTGTAGTCCCAGCTACTCAGGAGGCTGAGGCAGGAGAATGGCGTAAACCCAGGGGACGGAGATTGCAGTGAGCGGAGATCGTGCCACTGCACTCCAGCCTGGGCAACAGAGTGAGACTCCATCTCAAAAAAAAAAAAAAAAAAAAGATAGAAAAAAAAAAAAAAAAAAAAAAAAAAGACGTTTAGCTTTCCTGGGTGACCCAGTGTTGCAGGGATTGGCCATCCTCGGTGTAAGGCATAGGATGTGTGGGGTAGCAGGACAGCAGAGTGGGCAGTGTGTGGGGTTTCTTTCATTGATAGTGTGGTTCCCAGCACTCAGGGTCAGGGCTTGCTTGTAGAAGTTTCTGAAAAGTTGCAGTCATGTTTCATTTCTTTCTCCCCCTACCTAGCACATGCCAGGACACACAGCGTAGTACTATGGTTTGGAACCAGGCTTTACCCGTTAGTAGCCGTGGGGCCCTGGGCAAATTCACTGGAGTTCTCCGGGATCTGTTTCCTCTTTTGTAAAATGGGAACCAAAATGTATCACAGGCCGGGCGTGGTGGCTCACGCCTGTAATCCCAGAACTTTGGGAGGCCGAGGTGGGTGGATCACCTGAGGTCAGGAGTTCAAGACCAGCCTGGCCAACATGGTGAAACCCCGTCTCTACTAAAAATACAAAAATTAGCCAGGCCTGGTGGCTGGTGCCTGTAATCCCAGCTACTCAGGAGGCTGAGGCAGGAGAATCACTTGAACCCAGGAAGCGGAGGTTGCACTTTTACCTGCGACAGAGGAGACTCTAAAAAACAAACCAAAACAAAACAAAATGTATCAAATTGCTGTGAGGATCAGAGAAAGGGTAGTTACAATGTTGCTAGTATTGTAGTTATATTGCAGCTGTACATTGTGATCTATTGTAGCTACTGTTATTCCTTTGGTGATGTTTAACAAGTTACATTGTTGCTAGTATTGTAGTTATACTGCAGTTATACATTGTGATCCTATTGTAGCTGCTGTTATTTCTTTGATTAAGTTTAGCAACTGAAATTTTTTGTTTTTTTGAGACGGAGTCTTGCACTGTTGCCCAAGCTGGAATGCAGTAGCGGGATCTCGGCTCACTGCAAGCTCCGCCTCCCAGGTTCACGCCATTCTCCTGCCTCAGCCTCCAGAGTAGCTGGGACTACAGGTGCCTGCCACCACGCCCTGCTGACTTTTTGTACTTTCAGTAGAGACGGGGTTTCATCGTGTTAGCCAGGATGGTCTCCGTCTCCTGACCTCGTGATCCGCCCGCCTCGGCCTCCCAAAGTGCTGGGATTACAGGTGTGAGCCACTGTGCCCTGCCAACAACTGAAATATTTAACATACAATAAAATGCACATGGCTGGCACGCAGTGGCTCACGCCTGTAATCCCAACACTTTGAGAGGCTGTGGCAGGTGGATCACTTGAAGTTGGGAATTTGAGACCAGCCTGGCCAGCTACTAAAAATACAAAAATTAGCCGGACGTGATGGTGCATTCCTGTAATCCCAGCTACTCAGGAGGCTGAGGCAGGAGAATTGCTTAAACACAGGAGGTGGAGGTTGCAGTGAGCCACGATCAGGCCATTGTACTCCAGCTGGGGTGACAGAAGGAGACTCTGTCTCAAAATAAAATAAAATAAAATAAAATGCACAGATCTGAAGCATTGAGTTCAATAAATTTTGACAAAAATTATATGTACTTGTGTAACCACCACTGAAAACAAAATGGAGGACATTGCATCATCCCAGCCCTGTACAATGAATTCCCAGTACCCCCTGGGAATGAGGTGTTACAATGATTACTATCACCATTGTTGATTGTTGTTGTTTAGTTTGGTTTTATTGAAGAAGAGAGTAGAGAAAGAAATAGTTAGCTTCATGCAAAAAGTAAGGCATTTGAGAGCCTGAGATATGGCTTAAGAAGAATATTGTTTGAAAAGTTTGGCTGAGTGTGGTGGCTCATGCCTGTAATCCCAGCACTTCGGGAGGCTGAGGTGGGAGAATTGCTTGAGCTCAGGAGTTCGAGAATAGCCTGGGCAACATAGTGAGACTCTGTCTCTATAACTAAAAAAAAAGAGAGAGAAAAAAGTTTAAGGGATGTTGGCAGGTTGTCCTAGATGGGGTTTACTTCCAGGAGCAGTTAGGATTCAAAGAGCAAAAATTTGAGGGTAAAAGGATGCATGGCAGGTTGTTGTTGGTGGATATATAGCCCCAACATCCAGTGACTTTAAACTCTATCGAGACAACACAGGGCCCGGTGCCGTGGCTCATGTCTGTAATCCCAGCACGATGGGAGGCCAAGGGGGGCAAATAACTTGTGGTCAGCAGTTTGAGACCAGCCTGACCAACATGGTGAAACCCTGTCTCTACTAAAAATGCAAAAATCAGCAGGGCATGGTGTCGGGGACCTGTAACTCCAGATACTCAGGAGGGTGAGGCAGGAGAATCACTTGAACCTGGGAGGTGGAGGTTGCAGAGAGCAGAGATCGCAAGAGAGAGACTCCATCTCAAAAAAAAAACAAAACACAAAAAACAACAAAAACAAAAGACAACACAAAGCATTTGAACGAAAACAGTATTTGCAGATGCAAATTCAGGATCCGAACCTAATTTTTCCCCCCTCTTTGCTGAGCTGCCAGAATGTTCCAGGGAGATCCCTCCTTTCCAGTTTCCTCCGTGGCACACAGGCTGTGCCGAGTAAGTGGGCAATTGTGAGTTTCTGGAATCAGTGAGCTGGTGTGGCTCCTGGCTCCTGGCTCCTGGCTCTGGCCAAGGGAGTTGGCTTCCCTGTGTCCGTGCCAGGAGGGGAGGCTGGAGGCTTTTAAAGGCCGCAGCTCCACTGTAGACACGTGCCTCCTTGGCACTGGCTTTGTTGAAAACGCTGTCCCTAGATAGTCTCTCTTCTGCACAGACCTCCGAGGTTTTTCCGCACTGCGGAGGGCCTTGCTGCAGGGGGAATAGTCTGACCTAATCTCTCCTAGAGGAGGCCTTGAGCTAATTTTTTTTTTTTTTTTTTGAGACGGAGTCTCACTCTGTCACCCAGGCTGGAGTGCAGTGGTGCAATCTCGGTCCACTGCAATCTCCGCCTCTTGGGTTCAAGCGATTCTCCCTGCCTCAGCCTACCAGGTAGCTGGGATTGCAGATGCCCACCACTACACCCGGCTAATTTTTGTATTTTTAGTAGAGATGGGGTTTCACCATGTTGGCCAGGCTGGTCTCGAACTCCTGACCACAGGTGATCCATCTGCCTTGGCCTCCCAAAGTGCTGGGATGACAGGCGTGAACCACCTCACCTGGCTGAGGCAATATTTCTGAAAGGTGGAGTACCATGCTGTAAGCTAGACACTTGGTGTCGTTTATCCTGTCATCGCCTCAGTGACCTTACCAGGTGGACACTGTTAGGATTCCTAATTTGCAGAGGGAGAAGTTGAGGCTGACAGAAAGGTCAGCACTGTGCTCAAAGTGATCCAGCTGCTACCAAGATGAACTGCAGCCTTTGCTCTGAGCTCACAGCCTGACGTCAGTCTAGAGCTGGGAATCTTTCTCTCCCTCATTGCTACACCTGATCAATTACTGAGTCCCATCCCTTTAACTCCTTACGTGGCCTTCAAATCCATCTTCCCTACCTAAGCTGCCCATTCATTGACTTGTGCCTTCTGTCCATCTGCTAAGAGCCAGGTGCTGTGCTAGGCTCTGAGAATCTGGCCGAGAACAGTATGGATAAACGTTCTGAGCCAGGTATGGTGACTCATGTCTGTAAATTCAGTGTTTTGGGAGGTTGAGACAGAAGACTTCCTTGAAGCCAGGAGTTTGAGGCCGGCCTGGACAACATAGCAAGACCCCGCCTTTACAAAAACAAAAACAAAAAAAGAAAAAGCAAAATTAGCTGAGCATGATGGCACTGACTTGTAGTCCCAGCTACTTGGGAGGCTGAGGTGGGAGCATCACTTGACTTCAGGAGTTCGAGGCTGCAGTGAGCCATGATTGTGCTACTGCACTCCAGCCTGGGCAATGGAGCAAGATCTTGTCTCAAAAAACAAACAAACAAACAAACAAACAAACAAAAAACAAAAATCAAAGAAAGACTGTAAATGTGTCCTCCGGAGTAATTCTTTTTCATTTTTCAAAAGCATCCTTGCTTTGTTTATGCTTCCAAAAGTTTAAAAACTGTAGCCAAGTTCCAAGAAAGAAAAAGGGAAGCACAGGGAAAGGAAAACACAGACCCAGAGGCCCTTTATGGGTTTGATTGTACGTGAAGTTCATAAATTGATGGAGAGAAGGAGCACCTTGACAGTATTTACTTGTACTCTCCTATGTCATGGATTTCCTCTCCACTTTCCCAAGGGTTCTTTCCTATTCTTAGAAATGTTTTGTGATTTTGCTTCAGACACAGTTTGTCTACTTCTCGTAAGCATTGTTCTTAGATTGCTGGCTTTATATCTATGACTGCCTTGCTCATCTGCCCATCCATCCATCCATCCATCCATCCATCCATCCCTCCATCCACTTGCTCATCTGCCCATCCATCCATCCATCCATCCATCCATCCATCCATCCATCCATCCATCCATCCACTCACCCATCCATCCATCCACTCATCCAATCACCCATCCATCCATACATCCACTCATCCATTCATCCATCCATCCACCCACCCAGACATCAATCCATCCATCCATCCATCCTTCTATCTGCTCTCCCAACAATCCACACACCTGTCCCTCCATCTCTTCCAACCACTCACCCACCAATCTTCTCATCCATCTATCCACCCATCCATACATCCACTTATTCATTCATCCATCCATCCCTCCACCCACCCATTCATTCACCCATCCACGTATCCATTCATCTCTCCATCTATCCATGTGTCTGTCATCTAATATAAGAGAGATGTTTTGAAGTATTAAAAGTGATTATTTTGTAGAATAGGGGACAGGGATTGTGTTTTCTTCACTCACTGCTACCTTATTAAATGCTTACTAGTTCTAAAAGCCCTGCAATTGATTCCCTTCAATTTTCCAACTCTATAATTGCAGCATCTGCAGATAATGACGACTTGTTGCCTTTTGCCAATAATTAGACCAGTTATTGCTCTTAACCTTGTTATGTCAGGAACTTCCAGAACAGTGTTCAGTGACGCAGCTGAATATGGTCAGCCCAGTCTCATTTCTGATTTGAGTGGAATGCCTCAATTGTTTTACTGCAGAGGATAATTATATAATTGTTAATACTCTTGACCTTCCTGTCTTTAGCCTCACTGAGTAAATGGGGTGTGATCATGAAATCTTGATTGTCTCATAGATGCAAGAGACATAAATGACATTTGTCTGTGTATAATGACAGCAGATTTATTTTGCTAAGCTGTTAAGCTGTTAAAATAAGCCTTTAAGCCCCCGCCTCAATTTTCAAGCAGAGTGGAATGTTATTTTGTTGCTTCTGGCCAAGTGTCGATATTCATTTTAGGGCAGCTCTTCATGGAAAGTCTGGTGGACTATAGGTCTGGATACTTGCCGGACCCTGTGTCATCACTAAAGTTGGGATGCGTTTCAGAACCACCCTGTACCACAGTGAACAGAGACAAATGGCCTTAGGGAGCAGGACCCATGGGGACCCTCTGGGGCTGTTTCTTGTGCCCTGAGAGAGGCCCTAGATTTGGGACAGTCTGATTTATTTCCCCCCGCTTTTTTTTTTTCTGGGTGATGCTACCCTGGTTTCTGTGTTGAAATATGACCCTAGTGTGAAGGTCGCGGTCTCAGACCATCTTGTTTCTGGTATGTCAAGAAACAGAAAAACACCTTTTAGGACACAGTGTTAACCATTGAGGATACATGTCAGTGTTCTGGAAAAACAAAAACAAAAACAAAACAATCTGTACCACGACTGTGGTTTTCATCAGGGTGGGCTGCCTTTCCGATCCATAACCCCGTGTGGCTTGATGGAGAACATGTTTTGTAACTTGCAAGGGCATCTGCAATAGCTGCTGGTCCTCTTGGTGAAAGGCGAGGACCCACATTAGGTCTAAGCTGGCTGGAGTCGATGCAAAACTCTCGCATGCTTTGGAAAAAGCACGTGATCTTTCGACGAGAATGCAAATATTGACCGGGTGCAGTGGCTCATGCCTGTATTTGCAGCATTTGGGGACACTGAAGCAAGCGGATCGCTTGAGTCCAGGAGTTTGAGACCAGCCTGGGCAACTTGGTGAAACCCCATCTCTACAGAAAATACAAAAATTAGCCGGGTGTGGTAGTGCATGCCTGTAGTCCCAGCTACTTGAGAGGCTGAGTTGAGAGGATTGCCTGAGCTCAGGAGGTAGAGGCTGCAGTGAGCTGTGATCGCGCCACTGCACTCCAGCCTGGGCAACAGAGCCATACCCTGTCTTTAAAAAAAAAAAAAAAAAGAATGCAAATGTTTGCTTGATTATTCAGCTGGTATTTAACACACAGTTCTTTCTTCCAGAAGGACTGTCCAGCAACAAATAGTGAATTTGTTAATTTTTCGCACCAAACCTACTAAAAATAACCAGAAAAGGTATATGCTGGAAAACTCAGTGTTCTAGAAACATTCATGTTTGCCATCCCAAGAGCAAAAGTCATGGAATGCCTCATGCTTAGTGTTAAGAGGAAGGAATTGCACACAGCCTGTGGCTAGCTTTTCTTATTTCATTGGTGTCCAAGACAAGATGTGAACTGTTTACTAAATGAAATTAGCATCATAAGTCTCCTGTGGCATGTGTTTCCAGCATCCAAGTGGAGCTGCTGGGAGCTTGCTGAAGAGTAGCAAAATTGGCAGGGCGAGTAGGGCATTGGTTTTTACATCCGCTTAAAGAATTTTCTTTATCAGCCATTTTTGCAATTTGGAAAACTGTTTGGAGTAGGGGTGTATGGAGATGAAATTGGGCTGTTTCTAGGACTCACCTCCTCCTTCAGGCATTTTTTTCTTTTTTTTTGGAAACAGGGTCTGGCTCTGTTGCCCAGGCTGGCGTGCAGTGGCGTGATCATGGCTTACTGTAGCCTTGACCTCTTGGGCTCAAGCAATCCTCCCACTTCAGCTTCCCGAGTAGCTGGGACCACAGGTGTACACCATCGCGCCTGGCTAATTTTTATATTTTTTTTGTAGAGATGGGGTCTCACTATGTTGCCAGGGATGGTCTTGACCTCTCAGGCTCAAGCAACTCTTCTGCCTCGGTCTCCCAAATTGCTGGGATTACAGGCAGGAGCCACTGTAGTTGGTACTCAGAGTTTTTTTTTCTTTCCCTTGAGACGGAGTCTCGCTCTGTTGCCAGGCTGGAGTGCAGTGATGTGATCTTGGCTCACTGCAACCTCCACCTCCTAGGTTCAAGCCATTCTCCCGCCTCAGCCTCCTGAGTAGCTGGGACTACAGGCACATGCTACCACGCCCAGCTAATTTTTTTTTTGTATTTTTAGTAGAGATGGGGTTTCACCATGTTGGCCAGGATGGTCTCGATCTCTTGACCTCGTGATCCTCCCACCTCGGCCTCCCAAAGTGCTGGGATTACAGGCGTGAGGCACCACGCCTGGCCGATCTTCAGACATTTTTAATTTTCCTTTTTTAGTGTTACACCAGCCATTTGAAAAATGAGACTTCCCTTTAACATTGTGTCAAACTCAGAGACGTCATCTTGGCTTTGATGTGGTGGAGGAAAGGGGCTTCTCATTCCGGGACGGGGTTTCTCCATCTGGGTCCTGCGGACACTGGGGCTGGATTGTTCTCTGGGGTGGGGCCGTCCTGGGCACTGAGGGTGCTGAGTAGCATCCCTGGCTTCCACCCACTCCATGCCAGGAGCGCCTCCCTCGAGGCATGGCAAACACAAATGTCTCCAGATACTGTCAGGTGTCTCCTGGTGGGCGGAATCGCCTCCATTCGAGGACCCCTGGACCGGGGTGCTGGAATGGGGGTGAGGGGCACTCTGCAATTATTCTCTGCTCTTTTTTTGAGGAGGGGGAATGGAAACCAAGAGCCCATCGTCAGCCTTGTGGCTCTGTGGCTTGACACTGCGGTGCTACCAACAAAAACCACGTCCCTAGACTTGGGGGACCAAGGAATCTGGGGGAATATGGTGATAGTCATTTAATGACGGTGGGTTTATGTATTACTCAAGTGCTGGGCTGGGGAGTCAGGACATAGCCATAGAGAAGAAAACAGACAGGTCCTTCCCTCTTGGAAGCCCCTCGCGAAACACCTAATTGGTGACATGGTACACCGGAGAATCACAGGGTGTCACTCAAGCATTTTGGCTTGGTGCTGGGGGGAGGGGTGGCGGGCCAGGCACTCAAGCACCCCGAAGCTGATCTGGAGAAAGTGTCGGGGAAGGGGAACATCAGCATTTCTCCCTGAGGATCATCTTACACCCATGAGAGCAACTGGCCCACAGTAACATTGATGGAGCGAGTGTCTTCTTGTGGCTCAGCCACTCAATAGCTGTGTGACCATGGGCAGGTTACTGAACCTCTCTGTGCCTCAGTCTTCTCCTCTGTAAAATGGTAACATCTAGGATTGTTGGGGGAAATAAATGGTTAATAATTGGAATAGTGCTGGGTGCATAGGAAACTCTAAGTGTTACATAGCATGTGGCCACAGCCTCCCCTCTCCCCTCCTCTCTCCTCTGTGCTCTTTGCTGCTGCCCTGCTGCCTTGATGGGATACTCCCCTCTCTGTCTCTGTCTGTCTCTTTCTCTCATCCCCTTTTCTTTCCTCTGTTCCCCCACCCCCACCACTGATGCAGTTTGGACCAAGTTTTCTTCAGCCAGCTAATTTAGAGACAAGCAGAACCTGGATATTTATTGGGGGTTTGGGGGACTTCCTTACAGCCCTAGGTCTCTGTGAAAAGGGCCCTGGATTATCTTTGCAAAAGCCCACCTGCTATTGGTTAGCCAGGGCTGTCTCCACTTTCAGACACCAGCTTCATCCAAACACTCTTTGCTGTATTTATAACCACTGTGCATTTCCTTGGGACGCACATCTTATGGCTTCTTGGCCCCTTCGTCCAGGGTGCACTGCCTGGACCATCGCCCTCCAGCAGAGACAGTGTCTTTCTTTGTGTGTTCTCCTTCCTCTGGTCGAGATGTGGCTTGGTCACCTGGAGTGGGGCCGTCAGCAAGTCGCCTCGGCTTCGTGAAGGCTCGCTGTCCCCATGGCGGAAAGCTCGGCCACACACCCTGATGTCTCGACACCTTTGAGCTGCCCATGAATGGGTTTTCAGAGCTTCCCGTGTTTACTTCACTGCACGCCTCTGTTTGTGCTCTGGGGAAATTCTTGGCAGAGGAAAAGCCAAGTGGAAAACAGCCCTGCTTGGTTGAGGGACAAAGACTGAAACAGAGATTTGCATGAACTGGTTTGCGCATGTGACAAGACTTTGTCTTTAAAAAAAAAAAAAAAAAATTGGCCTGGTGTGGTAGCTCACTCCTGTAATCCCAGCACTTTGGGAGGTTGAGGCAGGCAGATCACGAGGTCAAGAGATCGAGACCATCCTGGCCAACATGGTGAAACCCCATCTCTACTAAAAATATAAAAATTAGCTGGGTGTGGTGGTGTACGCCTGTAGTCCCAGCTACTGGGGGCTGAGGTGGGAGAATGGCTTGAACCTGGGAGGCAGAGGTTGCAGTGAGCTGAGATCGTGCCACTGCACTCCAGCCTGGGTGGCAGAGAGAGACTTGGTCTCAAAAAAAAAATTTTTTTTTTGTTCCGGTATATTCTGGTGGCTTAGAGGAGGGAAGATGGGAAATTTTGGGTTTAATAGAGTAATATCCATCAGGTTAAGGGCTTTGAAGCACCTGGGAACATCCATAAGTCACTATTGAGCACCAGCTGTATACAGTTATTGAGTATGTATTGTCTCCCAGGCACATGGTCCTTATAACAATCTTTTCACAGAGCTAGGATTTGAACCCACAGTCTCTCTGGCTTCAGAACCCTAGCTTTTCCTGCTATACTCTGCCTTACAGAGGAAGGGAACTTTGTACTAGGTTTTGAAGGGTGAATAGGAGTTCAATGAAGAAGCAGCACATTCTGTGCCAAACTTGGCTTCCTGATCCTCCTAGAATTGGCCAGAAGCCAATATCTGGAGGCCAAAATTGGGTCACTAGGGTGACCAACTCATCACAGGGCCCTGGATTATCTCTGCAAAAGCCCACCTGCTATTGGTTAGCCAGGACCATCACAGTGCACCCAGGTAACCCTACGTTTCACCCCAAAGCAGAATTTTACACCAGAGCCTGGACACCGATTGAATTTTCTTTAACTCATTTCTGTCAATGGTTACCTCCAAAAATGCTCACTTGTGTCTTTATGCTGGGCTTCTTTCTCTAGATACTTCCATTTCTTGGTTTGGGTGAAAATCAGATGAGGTAATTAATGCTCGTGAGATGTAAAGTGTAGTGCGTGGCACATGACAACCTCTTTAGTTTTAGCCAGTTGTTTTTTGTTTGTTTGTTTGTCTTTGAGACAGAGTCTCACTCTGTCACCCAGGCTGGAGTGCAGTGGTGCAGTCTCAGCTCACTGCAACCTCTGCCTCCCAGGTTCAAGCAATTCTCCTGCCTCAGCCTCCCGAGTAGCTGGGATTACAGGTGCACGCCACCACACTGGGCTAATTTTTGTATTTTTAGTAGAGATGGCATTTTGCTATGCTGGCCAGGCTGGTCTCAAACTCCTGACCTCAGGTGATCCACCCTCCTTGGTCTCCCAAAGTGCTGGGATTACAGGCATGAGCCACAGCACCCAGCCAGTTTTAGCCAGTTTTTCATTGGCCTCCCTCTTTGCCTTTTTTGCAAGGGAGCTGGCCTCCCTGTCCCTGGAGTAAGCAGGCTTTCTTATACCTATAGCTTCCTCTAAGGAAGCGTAGTTACCTCCAGCCTGGCCCTCCCCAAAGACATAGCTGTTTCCTCCACCAAGAGCAAGGAGTGGACATAATCACTGCCAAATAGGGAAGCCAGGCTGGACGCCGTGATTCATGCCTGTAATCCCAGTACTTTGGGAGGTCGAGGCAGGAGGATCACTTGAGGCCAGGAATTCAAGACCAACCTGGGCAATGTAGCAAGACCCTGTCTCTAAACAAATAAAAAAATTAGCCAGCTGGGGTGGCCCATGGCTGTAGTCCCAGCTACTCCGGAGGCTGAAGCAGGAGGATTGCTTGACCCCAGGAGTTTGATGTGCAGTGAGCTACAGTCACACCACTGAACACCATCCAGGACAACAGAGCAAGACCCTGTCTCTTAAAAAACCAGAAAATAAGGAAGCCAGATGGGTGCTGGAGGTGGGGGACACGTGTCAAATGTGAGACCTCTATCTGAGTAAGGAAACAGGTTCAGAGTTAGGATTAAGGGCCAAGACAGCTCGAGGTCATCAGAGGCCAGGAATTTCCATACAGGCTGGGGTCCAAAGTGCCAAGCTGGGCTAGATAGATGTTGGGGAAGAGTCTCTGTCGCCCTCTTTCCTTCTCTGTTAATACTATCAGCTAAGCATGGGTCACTCCTGATTTTTTTTTTTTTTTTTTAAACTGAGGACATAGGCTCACAGTGTCTTCTAGCTTTCAACCCACCCCAGACTCTGACTTAGCCTTTCCTAAATGGTGTTGTGCAGAAAAATGAAAAAATTGTTAGGAGGATCATGGGCCTGGTGGATGGTACATGCTTGATAACTGTAAACAGTGGGTGCTCAATATATCGTGGCTTGTGGATCTTCCCAGCTGCTTCAGAACCCCAAGTCTGCTGTATAATTGTACTTGATCCCGACAACAGCCCTGCCAGATGAGTGTTACTATGATTCCTGTGTCCTGGCAAGTGGAAGGGGGGGCCTGGAGTAGCTGAATTGCCTAGAGAAGGGGACATAGCTAGAAAGGAAAAGTTGAAACTCAGTGTGATGGCACAGTCCATGCAAACTTTATCCTAAAAGGAGGGATCTCTTTTTTTTTTTTTTTTTGAGACGGAATCGCACTCTGTAGCCCAGGCTGGAGTGCAGTGGTGCGATCTCAGCTCACTGCAACCTCTGCCTCTCAGGTTCAAGCGATTCTCCTGCCTCAGCGTTCCAAGTAGCTGGGATTACAGATGTGTGCCACCACAACCGGCTTATTAGCCTCCTCCTCCTCAATCTTTCCTCAGTTTTTCCTCCTCCTCCTTTCTCCTTTCCTCCTCCTCTCCCCCTGTCCTTCTCCTCCTCTCCTTCTCCTTCCCTTTTCCTTCTTCTCCTCTCCCCCTTCTCTCCTCCTTTCCTCCTCCTCCTCCTTTCCTCCTTTCCTCCTCCTCCTCCTTTCCTCCTTTCCTCCTCCTCCTTTTTTTCCTCCTTTCCTCTTTTCTCCCTCCTTTCCTCCTCCTCCTCCTTTCCCTCCTCCTCCTCCTCCTTTCCTCCTTCTCCTCCTTTCCCCTTTCCTCCTTCCTCCTTTCCTCCTTCCTCCTCCTTTCCTCCTCCTCCTCCTTTCCTCCTCCTCCTCCTCCTTTTCCTCCTCCTCCTCCTCTTCCTCCTCCTCCTTTTCCTCCTCCTCTTCCTCTTCTTCTTCTTCTTTTCTTCTTTCTTCTTCTTCGACGGGGTCTCACTCTATTGCCCAGGCTGGAGTGCAGTGGCAGTCTCAGCTCATTGCAACCTCTGCCTCCTGGGTTCACGAGATTCTCCCACTTCAGCCTCCCGAGTAGCTGGGATTACAGGTGCGCAACACCACAGCCAGTTAATTTTTGTGTTTTTAGTAGAAATGGGGTCTCGCCATGTTGGCCAGGTTAGTCTCAAACTCCTCACCTCAAGTGATCCGCCCACCTCAGCCTCCCCAAGTGCTGGGATTACAGGCATGAGCCACTGCGCCCGGCCTGGTGAAGACCTTCTTGCTGGTGGGGACTCTGCAGAGTCCTGACACGGAGCAGGGCATCACATGGCGAGGGGGCTGAGAGTGTCAGCTCAGGTCTCTCTTCCTCTTCTTATAAAACCACCAGTCCCGCTCCTATGATAAACCATTAATCCGTGAATGGATTAATCCACTTATGAGGACAGAGCCCTCATAATCACCTCTTAAAGGCCCCACCTCTCAATGCTGCCACATGAGGAATTACATTTCAACATGAGTTTTGGAGGGGGAAAATATTCAAATCATACTATTACGTTACCAGTAAAATTTAAAATATAGGAATAATAATGGCCGATGTGTGGCAGGCTTACCAAATACTAGACCCTGTGCTAAGTGTTTTATATCTGTTATTTTATTTAATTTTCTTGGTCACTGCATAACATATGCTCTGTTAGTCCCAGTTTTTCGAATGGGCATAACAAGACCGAACCTACCTAGCGTTGGCACAAGTTGTAAAAATAGGATTCGTGGCCGGGCACGGTGGCTCACATTTGTAATCCCAGCACTTTAGGAGGCCAAGGTGGGAGGATGACCTGAGGTCAGGAGTTCGAGACCAGTCTGGCCAACATGGCAAAACCCTGTCTCTACTTAAAATAGAAAAATTAGCCAGGCGTGGTGGCGCGCCTGTAGCCCCAGCTCCTCGGGAAACTGAGGCAGGAGACTCGTTTGAACCCGGGAGGCAGAGGTTGCAGTGAGCCAAGATCGCGCCACTGCACTCCAGCCTGGGCGACAGGGCGAGACTCCGTCTCAAAAATAAAATAAAACAAAAAAATAGGATTCACTTTTGCCACCAACTTGAAAAGGAGGCAAACACAAGATTACTCATCTCTGGAGAGGAGGCATTCAGATTTGCCTACTCAGCATTCCTGGAGCTAGAACCAGATTTTGCATGGGTTACAATCATATTTTGCTTGAGAAGCCACTCAGACCTCGTTGTGTGGACTCTATTCCCAGAGCCAGCTTCCTTTATTCCTTCAGACTCTTATGATTGGCTGAAGGGAAGGCACATGACTCAGACTGAGCCAATCAGCTTTCTTAATTCCTCCAGCCTCCATGATTGGTTCAGCGGTGGGCATGGGACCCCAGAGGGTTCCATAAGATTCAGTTCTGGGACTTTGGTGGGAGTGATAGAAAGAGAGACTTTTCCTTGGTAGATCTTCCTCTAGGAGCCACCATGTAGAGACCACCTGTCTCAGACTTTTGACACCATAGAAGGAAGCAGGACTGAGAAAAGGAAAGGGAGAGAGATGGGGTCCCCATGACGTCATTTGACACCTGGATCTAGCTGTACCTGAAAGCATCCTTGTCCTATGACTTGTTAGTTAAATGAGCCAGCAATTGTTCTTTTCTTTTTTTTTCATTTTCTTTCTTTCCTTTCCTTCCCTCCCTCCCTCCTTTCCTTCCTTCCTTCTCTCTCTCTCCCCTTCCCTTCCCTTCCTTCCTTCTTTCTCTCTGTCTCTCCCTTTCCTTCCTTCCTTCCTTCCTTCCTTCCTTCCTTCCTTCCTTCCTTCTCTCTCTCCCTTCCCTTCCTTCCTTCTTTCTCTCTCTCTCCCTTCCTTCCTTCTTTCCTTCCTTCCCCCTTCCTTCCTTCCTTCTCTCTCTCTCTCTTCTTCCTTCCTTCCTTCTCTCTCTCCCTTCCCTTCCTTCCTTCCTTCCTTCTCTCTCTCTCTCCCTTCCCTTCCCTCCCTTCCTTCCTTGCCTCCTTCTTTCCTTCCTTCCTTCCTTCTTTCTCTCTCTCTCTCCCTTTCCTTCCTTCCTTCTCTCTCTCCCTTCCCTTCCTTCCTTCTTTCCTTCCTTCCCCCTTCCTTCCTTCTCTCTCTCCCCTTCTTTCCTTCCTTCCTTCCTTCGTTACTTCCTTCCTTCCTTCTCTCTCTCCCTTCCCTTCCTTCCTTCCTTCTCTCTCTCTCCCTTCCCTTCCCTCCCTTCCTTCCTTGCCTCCTTCCTTCCTTGCCTCCTTCCTTCCTTCCTTCCTTCCTTCCTTCCTTCCTTCCTTCCTTCCTTCCTTCCTTCCTTCCCTCCTTCCCTCCTTCCCTCCCTCCTCCCTCCTTCCTTCCTTCTCTCTCTCCCTCCCTCATCTCTCTCTCTCTCTGTAAAACTGAGCTTTCTGTTCTCACAAACTGAGAGAGGTCTTGCTAATCCAAAGCATGACAATCAGAGCAACGTGTGAAGCCCAAAGAGCTGCAGAACTCCCCTCCATGGCTTCCAGCCCCGGGGGTGGTCAGTGGAAGTAACTGGAGCCTGGAGCTTCAGAGGCCAGTGTGGAGGTTGGAAAGGTTGTGGTCAGGAGAGAGGAATATATCTGGTCCCTGCAACAGACACCCCTGCAGTTTTATCCTGAATCCTGGGTAATTTCCCCAGGTCCTGGGAAGCCTAACAAAGCCCCTACTCAGATGTTGGATTGCAAGTCCTTTTTGTTTGTTTGTTTTTTAAATCCACTTTAAATATGTCTGAAAACCACACACAGAGTGACTGCTGCACAGAAGAGCAAATGGTTCATGCCTTCTTTGCTGCCACCAACAAGCCAGTTACCTACTTCTCTGACATGGGACCCTTGGCTGGAGCTCACTGGCTGCCTTCCTGCCACCTCTAAGCCTCTGCACTTGCTGTTCCCTCTACCTACGTGCTTTTCCCTGTGATTCTTCCTCATCTGATTTCCTCAGATTATCTTTGCTCAAACAACAGGCAAGGGCTGGGCCTTAATCTCACACCTGTAATCTCAGCACTTTGGGAGGCCAAGGCAGGTGGATCACCTGGGGTCAGGAGTTGGAAACCAGCCTGGCCAACATAGAGAAACCCCATCTGTACAAAAAATATACAAAAAATTAGCCAGATGTGGCGGCGGGTGCCTCTAATCCCAGGCACTTGGGTGGCTGAGGCAGGAGAATCACTTAAACCCAGGAGGGGGAGGTTGCAGTGAGCCGAGATCGTGCCACTGCACTCCAGCCTGGGCAACAGAGCAAGACTCCGTTTCATAAAAACAAAGAAACAAATAAACAAACAGAAAAAACCAACAAAACAAAAAACAAGAGGCAAGAAGTTCAGTGTGCAGAATCTCTGAGAAAAACCCATTGTTGTTAACTCCAGGTCTGCCCTTTTTGAGCAGGGTGACATTAGGCAACTGATTTGATTTCTTTTAGATGAAATTTCCTCACTCCCTGCTTATTCAACCACAGTACTGAGGACATTTGGAGCTGGATTATCTCTCTGGTGGTGGCTGTCCTGGGCATTTTAGGGTGTTGAGTAGCATCCCTGGCCTCTCCCCACTAGATACCAGTAGCACTCCCACCCCACACCGGTTGCGACAACCAGAAATGTCTCCAAGACACTGCCACATGACCCCCGGGGGCTCAGAATTTCTCCCCTTCCCCCTGTGTTTTCCTATGGAGGTGGAACATGTTTATTTCTTTGCTCACCATTCTGCAATCTCTCTTCCCCCACCACAAGGCAGGGACTCAGAATCTCCATCACCATCCTCCCATCCTCCCACGGTGGAGAGAGCTCTGGGGACTGTCCTGAGCAGCGGATTCTTGGGTGCCACGTTCTGTTCCATTCCTGGGGATTTATCTCTCTGCTGAGTGATGGGTACATGAGAACTCTCTGTATCACCCTTGCAACTTTTCCGTTTTGTTTTTATAAAAGAAAAAAAAGAAGGCTGGGCACGGTGGCTCACGCCTGTAATCCCAGCACTTTGGGAGCCCGAGGCGGGTAGATCACGAGGTCAAGAGATTGAGACCATCCTGGCTAACACGGTGAAACCCTGTCTCTACTAAAAATACAAAAAAAAAAAAAAAAAATTAGCCGGGCATGGTGGCAGGCACCTGTAGTCCCAGCTACTCGGGAGGCTGAGGCAGGAGAATGGTGTGAACCCTGGAGGCGGAGCTTGCGGTGAGCCGAGATCGTGCCACTGAACTCCAGCGTGGGCGACAAAGCAAGACTCCATCTCAAAAAAGAAAGAAAGAAAAAAGTAAAAGGTGAGAGATATCACCCGATGACTGCTACCAAAACACTCTGTGGCTGGGAGAGGAAAATACCAGGAAGGGTGAATGTGGTCGGTTGAATGATGCCTTTCCCTTCCCCTAGAGATGCCCACATCGTAATCCCTGTCACCTGTGAATTTGGTACCTCACTTGGCACAGGGCTCTTTGCAGATGTGATTAAGTTGAGGATCTTGAGATAGGGGGATGATCCTAGATTATCTGGTGCACCAGATGCCATCACAGGGATCCTTTTCAAGGAAAGAGGGAGGCGAGAGATTGAAGTGCTATGGCCAAGAAAAAGGGGCAGCCTTAAAAGCTGGATTCTCTCTGGAGCCTCCAGAAGGAACCAGTCTTTGTGACATCTTGATTTTAGCCCTGTAAGACTCATTTTAGGCTTTTCACCACCAAAACTGTAAGAAAATAGGCAGGGCATGGTGGTTCATGCCTGTAATGCCAGTGCTTTGGGAGGCCAAGGTGGGACGACTTCTTGAGGCTAGGAGTTTTGAGGCCAGTCTGGGCAACATAGCAAGACCCCATCTCTAAAAAAAGAAGAAAGAAAAATTAGCTGGGCTTGGTGGCACACATCTATATTCCCAGCTACTTGGGAGGTTGAGGTGGGAGGATTGCTTGAGCCCAGGAGTTCGAGGCTGCAGTGAGCCACGATTGCACCATTGCACTCCAGCCTAGGCAACAGAGTAAGATCCCGACGCAAGAGAAAATAATAAATGTATGTCATTTTACATTTGTGGGCATTTGTGACAGCAGCAATGGGAAATGGAAACAGTGAGAAACCCAGCATCTGGGCCTGGAAACCCCCTCTGGGCGGGTCTCTAGCCAGGGGCCAACAGGAGTTGGAGTAGGGGCTTGGTGAGAGGTGGATACGGGGCCCCAGCATCCTGGTGGCGTTGCTGTGGCTTCTGGGGACACCTGCAGTGGCTCCCTTAGACCGTGGCGGTTTGTTCCTTCCTAGACATCCTGGATACAAGGGGCCTGTACTTTCGAACCCAGAGCCCAGGGACATCCCCCGTGGTTCCCTGTTATCCTCTGGACGTCTGTCCTGCTACTATGCACTTCTCCCCAACTCCTGGTACACAGTGGGAGTTCAGGGGCCGTCTCATTTGTACCGCATAACATCACGGAGGTCCAAGACGCCATGCAATATTCTGTTTAGGATTTCAGAGGCACAGTCGGTTACATCCATCTTCTTTTTGTCTTTGAGACAGAGTCTTGCTCTGTCGCCCAGGCTGGAGTGCAATGGCACGATCTCAGCTCACTGCAACCTCTGCCTCCTGGGTTTAAGCGATTCTCTTGACTCCGCCTCCCAGGTAGCTGGGATTACAGGTGCCCGCCACCATACCTGGCTAATTTTTTGTATTTTTAGTAGAGACAGGGTTTCACCATGTTGGTCAGGCTGATCTCTAACTCCTGACCTCAGGTGATCTGCCCGGCTTGGCCTCCCAAAGTGCTGGGATTACAGGCGTGAGCCACCGTGCCCGGCCTGCTTCCATCTTCTTAGCCACTCTTCCCTCAGATGAGACCATGAGATTAGGAACCTGTTTCAATTCCCATCAGAATTTCCCAACAGAGCTGGGGCTTTGTGATGCGAATATGTTCAGAGAAGGAAGCAGAAATGAAGGATGTTATCAGAAAAGGAGGCTCAGGGCCGGGCGTGGTGGCTCACGCCTGGAATCCCAGCACTTTGGGAAGCCAAGGTGAGTGGATCACCTGAGGTCAGGAGTTCGAGACCAGCCACGCCAACATAGTGAAACCCTGTCTCTACTAAAAATACAAAAATTAGCCGGGCGTGGTGGCGCACGCCTGTAATCCAAGCTACTCGGGAGACTGAGGCAGGAGAATCGCTTGAACCCGAGAGGTGAAGGTTGCAGTGAGCCAAGATCATGCCACTGCGCTCCAGCCTGGGTGACAGAGCAAGACTCCATCTCAAAAATAAATAAATAAATAAATAAATAAATAACAGAAAAGGAAGCTCGGTAGTTTTTAGGGGCTGCTGGCATTTCCAAGCTTTAGGCATTTTGCTTTGAGTCTTTTTCTGTCTTTCGAGTCATCCTGAAGTGGAACCGAGAGAGGACTGAGTGGGTGGAGGGGGTGGTGGTGGGGACGGCTGTCTGCTCTGCTGGAATTGAGAGTCTGGGAGATCACTGTGGTGTTTTTGGAGTGATTCTTAACCCCAGATATAGACAGTGACACAAGGGGCATAAATACGAGGAACAGTGACCTTCCCTGGTGTCCTTGTTTGAAGCATTTGACCATCTGGGCGAGGCCTGGGAGCGTCTGAACTGGCTGGTGCTGCCATGAACAAGCACAGACTCAGAGCCCGTGGTCCTGGGTTCAAATCCTAGTTCTTCCACTTCTTTGCTGTGTGACCTTTGTCTACAAAAAATAAAAATTTATCCAGGCACAGTGGCGTGTGCCTGTAGCCCCAGCTACTCGGGAGGCTGAGGCAGGAAGATCCATTTAGCCCAGGGGTCGAGGCTGCGGTGAGCTATGATTGCACCACTGCACTCCAGCCTGGGCAACAGAACCAGACCCTGAAGAAAGAAAGAAGGTGGGGAGACAGGGAAGAAGGAAGGAAGAAAGGAGGGAGGGAGGGGGGAAGGAAGGAAGGAAGGAAGGAAAAAAAAGGGAGGGAACAAGGAAGGAAGGAGGTGGGGAGGGAGGGAAGAAGGAAGGAAGGAAGAAGGGAGGGAGGGAAGGAAGGAAGGAGGGAAGGGAGGAAAGGAAGGGAGGGGAGGAAGGAAGGAGGAAGGAAGGAGAAGGAGGGAGGAAGGGAGGGAGGGAAGGAAGGAAAGGGAGGGGAGGAAGGAGGGAGGGAGGGAGGAAGGGAGGGAGGGAAGAAGGAAGGAAAGGAGGGAGGAAGGAAAGAAGGAAGGAAGGGAAGAAAAAAAGGGAAGGGAAGGACCTTTGGAACTACTGAACATCTCTTTCCTCATCTATAAAAAGAGGGATAAGTCATCATCATATCTTCCTCTATGGTCATTGAGTGGTTGAAATAAGACAGCATTTGCAAATCCCCTAGTGCATACTTGGCTCCTAATTTTGTTCCTTGGGCTGCAGCGATGATAGAAGTTTAAAACCCCCAAATGCTGTGTTGAAATCTCTCACGTGGACAACCATCCCACCAGCAGAGAATGTCATTTTTCCATCCTGGGTAAACAGGGTAGAGAAGAATGAGGACCTCAGGCCAGGTTAGAGAGACCTCGCTTGGTGACCTTGGGAAGGCTTTTAACTTTTAACTTTAATGCTAACGTCTGGTTCCCTCCGGTTAAGCGGTCGGCGGCCCAGCCGTCATGTCTTGAAGTTTCTGTTGCCTTCCATCATGGGTTTATTTATTCAGCAAATGTTTATGGAGGGCCAGCACAGCGGGGAATAAGAACTAGAGTTCTGGGAGGACGTGTGAAGAAACAAGTTCGAAGCCCCAGGGAGGAAAGAGGTCATTGCCTCCCTCCGGGGAAAATGTCTCTTCTCTTACCTGGTTCACTTCTTAAATGGAATTTCCCCCTTCAGATGAGTAAGGAGTTTAATCATGAAGAGAAAACGCCTTCATCACATAGCCATCCTTAAAAGGCATTTATTTTGAAGCTGGTTCATAGACTTCTCACCCAGGTTGCTAACAGCCAACCTGTCTGGGTTTTGGGAATTTAAAGTGTCTATATCCCATTTCTTTTTTTTTTTTTTTTTTTTTGAGACAAAGTCTTGCCCTGTCACCTAGCCTGGAGTGCAATGGCACGATCTCTGCTCACTGCAACCTCTGCCTCCCGGGTTCAAGCGATTCTCCTGCCTCAGCCCTCCCGAGTAGCTGAGATTACAGGCATGCACCACCACGCCTGGCTAATTTTTTGTATCTTAGTAGAGATGGAGTTTCACCATATTGGTCAAGCTGGTCTCGAACTCCTGATTTCATGACTCATCCGCCTCAGCCTCCCAAAGGGCTGGGATGACAAGCGTGAGCCGCTGTGCCCAGCCAGTTCTGACTTTTTAACTTGTGATCTGACTTTTCCTGTCTGAAGTCTTTCTCTGCTGGACATGAGTTGTTGAAGGTGTTGCTTTTCTTTGTAGACAATTAGAGGAGCCCATGCACTGGGCTATGGACGATAATACTTTGAAGATGTGCAAACGATTTGCAACCTTTGTTGCAGAAATCATCCCTCTGAGATGCTGTTTGGCTTAATAAATAAAGGACCTGCAAGAGAGAATTTATCTTGAGCATTCCTTGGGGAGAGAAGCAAAGGGAAAGTGAATGCTGCATAGTAATTCTTTGCATACTTTATGGAGGGTGGGTTCCTGCAGTGTCCTGTAGTTTTTTTTTTTTTTTTTTTGAGATGGAGTCTCGCTCTGTCGCCCAGGCTGGAGTGCAATGGTGCGATCTCGGCTCACTGCAAGCTCCGCCTCCCGGGTTCAAGCGATTCTCCTGCCTCAGCCTGCCAAGTAGCTGGGACTACAGACGCGTGCCACCACGCCCAGCTAATTTTTGTATTTTTAGTAGAGACGGGATTTCACCATGTTGGCCAGGGTGGTCTCGATCTCCTGACCTCGTGATCCGCCCGCTTCGGCCTTCCAAAGTGCCGGGATTACAGGCGTGAGCCACCGCGCCCGGCCCCCTGTAGTGGTTTAAAGCATCTTCACTGTTATTCTAAGCCTCACATTTTAAACAGAGCTGGAAAAGGACTCTAATTGCTGGCCTGGGATCCTTGTGTGCTGTAGGATTTCACTGAGGGGGCGGGGCTGAAGAGGGCTGCTAGAGGGTGGTACAGAAGCAGATGGAACTTTCTCTCTGGCTGGTAGGTCACACCTATAATCCCAGCATTTTGGGAGGCTGAGGTTGGTGGATCATCTGAGGTCAGGAGTGCGAGACAGCCTGGCCAACATGGTGAAACCCCGCCTCTACTAAAAATACAAAAAATCAGCAGGACGTGGGGGCAGGTGCCTGTAATCCCAACTACTTGGGAGGCTGAGGCAGGAGAATTACTTGAACCCCCGAGGCAGAGCTTGCAGTGAGCCGAGATCATGCCATTGCACTCCAGCCTGGGCAACAAGAGTGAAACTCCATCTCAAAAAAACCCAAAAATAAATTTAAAGAAAAATTTTCTCTCTGATTCTGCCTGCCTGCTAGGCTGGAAGCACCATGAGGTCAAGGTCCACGATGTCTTGTCACTATTGAAGAGCCCCCAAAACATGGCAGACCCTCAGCAAATCTTGGACAGGTGAATGTGCGTTCGATTCAACATATGTCTACTAGGTGGGAGCTGAGCAGGAATTGCAGGGCTTGGGTCCCGGGGATGATGGGGAATGGCCGTGTGACTGCGGGGAAGCCAGGAGAGTGGGGCGCTGGAGCCCCCAAAGCTATAAATCAGGGCCTGATGAACAGACAGACAGATGGATCAACTCAGCCATTTCAGCCCCATCCGCTTTGATGATTTCCCTCTGGCTCTGGCAAGGGTCTCGCTCACCAAGTGGTTCTCACCCTAAGGTGGATCTGGATATTTCTGGGGACATCTGTGGTTGTCACACATCAGGGCGCGGGGAGATGCTCCTGGCATGGAGTGGGTGGAGGCCAGGGATGCTGCTCAGCACCCTGCAATGTACAAAACGGCCCCACTCCAGATGAAGATCCGACTCTGAATACCACCAGTCCTGAGGCTGAGAAACCCTACTTTAAGATAACAGTGACAGGAGAATTATCCACCCCAGAGTCTGAGTCTGTGACTTGGGAAACGGCCCCGGCATTACCAGGTGTTGAATTCGTGAGAATAAAAGGAGAAGGCGTGTAGCCCGTGACCCAGTCCTGCCCCAGACAAACCGATATTCCCTCCAGAGCTCTATTTGGCAGAAGAAGTGTTTTCGTTGCCTCTTGCCCGTGGTATCTCCCCGATAAGCGTTGTGGATTGTTCCAGATCGTGTTGACGGAGACAGCTTCCTACTCCGCGGCTGCCAGCCCTGACCCTGCAGCTTTCAGTCTGTGGGAGTGGAGGCAGCTGTTGAGCAGTTTACTCTGTCCCTGTGTAAATGGGATTGTGCATGTTTTGGTTCCTGAGGGGTCATTGATGGTGCACTTTTCTTTTGTTGTTAGTCAATTTAATTTGTTACTAATAATAAAATCCGGAACTTACCTGACCCCAAAGTCCCAGGTCGTTAAGAATGGTTGGTGGAATGCACGTCCTTTTCAAATACCGGCTCCTTTGGAAAACACAGAGGATGGAGTGAAATCCTTACCTGGATTGTACTGGCAGTTGGATGACAGCATCATCTCCTGAAAATGGAATTTAGCTTATTGCTAAATAAGACAGCGCAGTGCCTTACACCTGTCATCCTGGTGCTTAGAGAGGCCAAGATGGGAGGAATTCTTGAGGGCAGGAGTTCAAAACCAGCCTGGGCAATACAGAAAAAGCCTATTTCTACTACAAATATAAAAATTAGCTGGGTGTGGTGGCGTGCACCTGTAGTCGCAGCTACTTGGGAGGCTGAGGCGGGAGAATCGCTTAAGCCCAGGAAGTCGAGGCTGCAGTGAGCCGTGACGGTGCCACTGCACTCCAGTCCGTGCAGGAGAGCGAGATCCACTTTCAAACAAACCAGCCAACCAACAACCAGACCCCAAGGCGACAAATTCCGGAATCACCTGATTGTATCAAGAACAGTTTGATCAACACCTGTAATCCCAGCACTTTGGGAGGACGGATCACTTGAGGTCAGGAGTTAGAGACCAGCCTCGCCGACGTGGTGAAACCCTGTCTCTACTAAAAATACAACAATTAGCTGGGCATGGTGGTGGGTGGCTGTAATCCCAGCTGCTCGGGAGGCAGAGGCGGGAGAACTGCTTGAACCTGGGAGGCAGAGGCTGCAATGAGCTGAGACTACACCACTGCACTCCAGCCTGGGCCACAGAGCAACACTCTGTCTCTCTCTCTCTCCATATATATATATATAACTTATCTTGAAGACTGTTTTGGCACACCTTAACTTTTATGCCAGAGGCGAGTGCTTGCTTGTGTCACCCTGGTTCCAAGAACCTGCACAGTTTTTCCCAGCCCATTCTACAGATAGGGAAACTGAGGCCCTGGGACACTAGGTTCCCCTCCAGGAGTTGCACAGTGAGGAGAAAGTGGAGCCAGGACTTGATGCCAAACACTGAGACTCCAGAACACATATTTTCTCGGCTCTTAGGTTTTTGTCAATTTCCTAAATTTGTGTGTGTTTTAGTGGGGCTGAGTTTCTCCTGTTAATTTGTTTATGGAGAGGAGACACTCCTGTTTACTTTTTTTTTTTTTGAGACAGAGTCTCTGTTGCCCAGGCTGGAGTGCAATGGCTCAATCTCGGCTCACTGCAACCTCTACCTCCCGGGTTCAAGCGATTCTCCTGCCTCAGCCTCCTGAGCAACTGGGATTACAGTCACACACCACCACACCTGACTAATTTTTGTATTTTTAGTAGAGATGGGGTTTTCCCATGTTGGTCAGGCTGGTCTCAAACTCCTGACCTCAGGTGATCCACTCGCCTCGGCCTCCTAAAGTGCCGAGATTACGGGTGTGAGCCACCCCACCTGGCTCTTGGCGTTCTCCCTTAATAATACTTCTTGAGGGTCATTTCGAATCTCTGTTTCTTCTGTGGTCACGTTCATTTGTAATTTACTTATTCAACCCACAACCAATAGACATTTCCAGCCCTTTGTTAGTATAAACAGAACTTCTCTTTGACTTTCACAGCGTTTTTGTTCTGGAGGTGCTATCCTTGATTGCTAAGACACCCACGACATTGCTCTTGGAGTTGGAGTAGGGTAGATGAAGTAGTATTCAAAGATGGGGGTGGTGCAAATGTTCTGTATTTGAACCTGTACATTAGTCAAGTGTTATTTTTACCCTCATGTACATCTATTATGGAATAAAATACATGACTTTGGCCAGGCGTCATGGCTCACACCTGTAATCCCAGCACTTTGGGAGGCTGAGATGGGAGGATAGCTTGAATCCAGGAGTTCGAGACCAGCCTGGGCAGCATATCAAGACCCCATCTCTGAAAAAAAAAATTAGCTGGGCATGGTGGTGTGTGCCTGTAACCCCAGTTACTTGAGAGCCTGAGGCAGGAGGATCAGTTAAGCCTTGGAGGTCGAGGCTGCAGAGAGCTGTGATAGGCAGCTTGGGTGACAGAGAAAGACCCTGTCTCAAAACAAAAAACAAAACAAAACATGACTTTTATGGAGTTGAGCTCAATGTTTGCATACACATGAGGAGCAGAAGCCGGAGGTTTCAAATAAATATCTGGCTTCTGCAGGTTGCCTGGAGAGAGGTGACAGCAATGCATTGGTCACCCAGCCTGGAGTGCAGTGGTGTGATCACAGCTCACTGCAGCCCTGACCTTCTGGGCAAAAGCAATCCTCCTGCCTCAGCTTCCTGAGTAGCTGGGACCACAGGTGTGTGCCACTATGCCCAGCTAATTTTATTTATTTATTTATTTAGAGATGGAATCTCGCTCTGTCGCCCAGGCTGGAATGCAGTGGCACAATCTTGGCTCACTGCAACCTCTGCCTCCTGGGTTCAAGCAGTTCCCATGCCTCAGCCTCCTGAGTAGCTGAGACCACAGGCATGTGCCACCATGCCCAGCTAATTTTTTTTTTTTTAATGGAGTCTTGCTCTGTTGCCCGGCTGGAATGCAGTGGCGCAATCTTGGCTCACTGCAACTTCCAACTCCCCTGTTCAAGCGATTCTCCTGCTTCTGCCTCTCGAGTAGCTGGGATTACAGGCACGCGCCACCATGCCCAGCTAATTTTTGTATTTTTAGTAGAGAGGGGGTTTCATCATGTTGGCCAGGATGGTCTCGATCTCCTGACCTCGTGATCCGCCCACTTCGGCCTCCCAAAGTGCTGGGATTACAGGCGTAAGCCACTGCACCCAGCCTAATTTTTGTATCCCTAGCCGAGACAGGGTTTTGCCATGTTATCTAAGCTGGTCTCGACCTCCTGGGCTCAAGCGATCCACCCGACTGGGCCTCCCAAAGTGCTGGATTACAGGTGTGAGCCACTGCGCCCGGCCACAGCTGTTGTTTTCTCACTGGCTTGAGAATTGTTCTCTTAAGCTGGTCAAGGTTATGATGGTTTGTGTGGCCTGTGCACGTGTGTGTGGTCAGATCCCATTTTTCTAAAGCAAAGTTTCTATTTGGGTATCTGCTGTTTAATTTTTCAGGGATTTTTTTTTCCCAGTTGCTAAGGAAAGTACGTTAAATGTTATCTTTGCATCCTGTAGAACTCTTTGTGAATAATACACAGCCACCAGAGGGAAGACAGGCTGAGGAAACAGATAGGAAGGAAGTTCAAGGGGGGGATTTCTATGTGAGAACCAAGAAACACCTTTGATCTTTAGATTTCAAAGTGGGAAATTCAAGGTAAGGTGGGCGTGGAATTAGGAATAAACCCAAGAAGAGCGAGTGGGCGGTTCCTCCTGGCAGCCACAGAATAGTTACGTGGCATGAGGTCAGTGGCATCTCAGAGGGTGTTGTTGTCTTTGACTTAGATGAGTTCCAAGAAGCAGAAGTTTGTGAGCCAAACACGAGGTGGTTTTCTGGGGGGTACATGGGCTGGAAGGGGGGCCAGCTCTTAACCACAAATCCCTTTCCATGCCCAAGGCCAAGCTCCTTGTAACTCTTTTCTTTCTTTGCCTCCCTCCCTCCCTTCCTCCCTCCCTCCTTTCTCTCCTCCTCCCATTTTTTCTCCTCCTCCTCCCTCCCCTCCTCCTCTCTTTTTCCTCCTCCTCTCTCTCCCTCCTCCCCCCTCCTCCCTCCTCTCTTCTTCTTTTTCTTCTCCTCTTCTTCTTCTTTCTCCTTTTCTCCTCCCACCTTTCTCTTTCCTCCTCCTTCCCTCCTCCTTCTTTCCTCCTTCTTTCTGTTTCTTCTCCTCTCCTTCTTCTTCTCCTCCTCCTCTCCCCCTCCTCCCCCACCTTCTCTCTTCCCTCCTCCTCTCCTTCTCTCTCTCTCCTTCCTTCCTTTCCTTCCTTCCTTCCTTCCCTCCCTCCTCCCTCCCTCCCTCCTTCCCTTCCTTCCTTCCTTCCTTCCTTCCTTCCTTCTCAAACAAGGTCTCATTCTATCACCCAGGCTAGAGTGCAATGGCACAATCATAGCTCACTGCAGCCTCAAACCCCTGTGCTAAAGTGATCCTCCTGCCTCGGTCCCTCAAGTAGTTTTTAAACTTGTTTGTAGAGATGGGTCTTGCTATATTGCCCAGGCTTGTCTCGAACTTCCGGTCTCAAGCAATCCTCCTGCCTCAGCCTCCCAAAGTGCTGGGATTACAGGTGTGAGCCACTGCCCCAGCCCATTCTCCTTTCTTTAGCCAGGCTAGGGAGACATAAGTGGGGAAACATATTTTTTTTGAGATGGTTGCTTTATTCTCGTGATATTTTCCCTCTTTCCAACTTCCTTGAGCCCTCCCCAGCCTCCTCTTGGTGTCTGTGTGTGGGTGCAGGGGCTTTGCTATACCTTCTGCTTTGGGTCTCATTCATTTTAATTTTTTGTTTTGTTTTGTTTCGAGATGGAGTCTCACTCTGTCACCCAGGCCGGACTGCAGTGGCACCATCTTGGCTCACTGCAACCTCTGCCTCCCGGGTTCAAGCGATTCTCCTGCCTCAGCCTCCCGAGCAGCTGGGATTACAGGTGCCTGCCACCATGCCTGGCTAATTTTTCTATTTTTAGTAGAGACAAGGTTTCACCATGTTGGTCAGGCTGGTCTCGAACTCCCGACCTCAGGTCATCCGCTTGCCTCAGCCTCCCAAAGTGCTGGGATTACAGGCGTGAGCCACCGTGCCCGGCCATGTGTCTCATTCATTTTAGTTGGAGCCCAAATTCACTGGTGGTTCAGGTTGCCAATCATTCTCGGCATTCTATAATCACAGACCTCAGAGAGCAATGCTCCCAATGGCCCTCAAATTACGGTTTCCTTAGGAGGCTATTTAATCTTGATTTCTGAGAGGAAAATTGGGGATTTTGTGTTTTCCCTTTTAGACTTGAGTGTTCTGTTACCGTGGATGAGCTCTTCTAGAAACTTCCAAGCAGTTTCAAAGGGGATTTAGATGTCATCGGGAAGTGTAGTTGACAATGTGATATTTGGGCTTTAGAAAAACAGCGTGTCACCTGTTTTATTTATTCCTTGATGACTGTTTTTTTGTTTGTTTTTGTTTTTGTTGTTGAGATAGAGTCACTCTGCCACCCAGGCTGGACTGGAGTGGTGCAATCTCTGTTCACTGAAACCTCCTCCGCCTGGGTTCAAGGAATTCTCATGCCTCAGCCTCCGAAGTAGCTGGGATTACAGAGTGCCACCACACCTGGCTAATTTTTGTATTTTTTAGTAGAATTTTCGTATTTTTGTACAATTTTTGTATTTTTTAGTGTCATCCTGTTGGCCAGGCTGGTCTCGAACTCCTGACCTCAAGTGATCCGCCCGCTTTGGCCTCCCAGAGTGCTGGGATTACAGGTGTGAGCCACCATGCCTGGCCTTCCTTGATGACTCTTTTGGGTTGTTTCCTTTTAGGAAAGGGGAGAATGCAGGGTTTATGGGAATGTGAAGAGATGGTGGGTTCAGATCCAGATGCACACATGGCAGTGTCTGGCTGTGATCTTCCTGGGCTCGTTTGTGGGATCCTGGAGGGCAGTTTTCGCCTCTTGTGCCTGGCCAGGGGCTGCTTGGCACAGGTCGAGTTCATATTTGCGTTTGCTGAATTGAATGGAGCAAGGTGATGGGTTGGACTGCCAGGATCAACTGCCTGGAATGATCAGTTACCAACTCTTGTCACCAGCAACGCCAGCTCTGCCTCCGGTACCTGGACGATTTGGGAGCAACACACAAAAGTGGGGACAAACACAGTTTTCCCAAGAATGCATCAAAGGGCGGGGGAAAAAACAAAAAACAACTACAGTTGCTCAGTGCACGCTTTGAATTCCATCATTTAATCCCGAGGTCAGCAACCTTTTTGACACCAAAGGACTGGTTTCGTGGAAGACAATGTTTCCACAGACTGAGCGGGGGCTGGGGGTGGGGGATGGTTTCAGGATGATTCAAGCCCATTATATTTGTCGTGCACTTTATTTCTATTCTTATTACATCGTAATAGACAATGGAATAATTGTATAACTCACCATGATGTAGAATCAGTGGATGAGCTCTTCTAGAAACTTCCAAGCAGTTTCAAAGGGGATTTAGATGTCATCAGGAAGTGTGGTTGACAACGTGATATTTGGGCTTTAGAAAAACAGCGTGTCACCTGTTTTATTTATTCCTTGATGACTGTTTTTTTGTTTGTTTTTGTTTTTGTTGTTGTTGTTGAGATAGGGTCTCACTCTGCCACCCAGGCTGGACTGCAGTGGTGCAATCTCTGTTCACTGAAACCTCCTCCTCCTGGGTTCTTGCGAATAGACAGTCCCATTTGGTGGTGACAAGGAGACAGTGACAGATCATCAAGCATTAGATTCTCATAAGGAGCGTGCAACCCAGATCCCTCGCATGCACAGTTCACAATAGGGTTCACGGTCCTATGAGAATCTAATGCTGCTGCTGATCTGCCAGGAGGCGCAGCTCAGGTGGTCATGCAAGCGATGAGGAGTGACTGTAAATACAGATGAAGTTTCCGTCGCTCGCCTGCCGCTCGTTTGCTGCTGTGCAGCCTGGTTCCTAACTGGCTGGTTTGAAACTAGACTGGGCAACATGGCCAAACCCCATCTGCTCAGAAAATACCAAAATTAGCTGAGTGTGGATCACAGGTGTGTGCCTGTAGTCCCAGCTACTTGGGAGGCTGACGTGGGAAGATTGAGTGAGCCCAAGAGGTGGAAGCTGCAGTGAGCTCTGATCACACCCACTGCACTCCAGCCTGGGTTATAGAATGAGATTCTGTCTCTCAACTCCCTGAGGGGTGGGGGACCCCTGGTTTAATCCATCCAACCCTCTCTTCCCCATGAAATAAAGGAAGTTGTGAGTGCTATTTTGTGCATCATCCCCTCTAGTACTCAAGTCAGCCCAAGGTACTTCGATGGTTCCCGTCTGCACATGGGGAAACCGAGGGACAGAAAGCAGACTCACCTGACCAGGAAGTAGCTGTGTCTGCTCGAAACTCAGGTCGGCCTGATACCATAAGTCCTTGCACTCCACGTGCTGGCGATTGAAGCTGTGGCTCGCAGGTCTGATAGGAGAGCCTCAGACAATGTCTCACTCTGTCACCCAGGCTGGAGTGCTGTCATGCAATCATAGCCCACTGCAGCTTTGACCTCCTGGGCTAATCGATCCTCCCACCTCAGCCTCCCGAGTAGCTGGGACTACAGGTGTGCACCACAATGCCCACCTAATTTTTGTATTATCTGTAGAAATGGGGGTGGGGGGGTCTTGCCATGTTGCCCAGGCTGGTCTTAAACCCCTGACCTCAAGTGATCCTTCGGCCTCAGCCTCCCAAAGTATCGGGATTACAGGCATGAGAGAGCCACTGCAGGAAGCCAAGAGAGCAGATTTGGACAATGTAGAATTTCTCCGCGCTCCTCCTACTGTCCACATCTTAGGCCTGGCTGCTGCGGGACTGACAGGCATGGCTGGCTGTCCATCTGTTCCTTAGTTTGATTGCATAGCAGAGATGAGGAAGGAAGGCCAGAACTGAGCTAGAAAGTTGGCATTTGGCGCTCTGGTTTTTCAGTGCAAGAAAGTAACACTTTGGCTTTTATAGAATAACCTTCTGAGGAAATTAACAACCCAGGCGTTTCAGCCCCCTGTGAACTTGATTGGAGCGTGGGCACAACTTGTAACGAAATGTTCTTGCATGCCCAGTGCTAAAGATTTCTCTCTGTCTACCCTCTAGGCTGTGGAATGGTGTGTTCTAACCATTAGCTTGTATCTGGAGCTCAGATGGTGCCAGACACTCCGTAGGAGCTCAGATCTGTTGATAGAAGCCACTAGAGAATGGGACAAGCAACAGGAGGTGTTTTGCTGCCTAGTAAACTTTTTTCTTTTCTTTTTTTTTTTGAGACGAAGTTTTGTTTTTGTTGCCCAAGCTGGAGTGCAGTGGTGCCACCTCGGCTCACCGCAACCCCTGCCTCCTGGCTTCAAGCGATTGTCCTGCCTCAGCCTCCCAAGCAGCTGGGATGACAGGCACACGCCACCATGCCCGGCTAATTTTTTTTTTGTATATTTAGTAGAAATGAGGTTTCACTATGTTGGCCAGCTGGTCTCAAGTTCCTGACCTCAAGTGCTCTGCCCGCCTTGGCCTCCCAAAGTGCTGGGATTACAGGCACGAGCCACCGCGCCCGGCTCTACCCATCTTTCTTACATGATGATATTCAGCAGCCAGTCTGATAGGGGAGCATTGTTTGTCTTTTTTTTCCTTATTGCATTTTCCCCGCATAGGTGCCGGGGCTCAGTAGCATAAATCCAGGTAGAGCTGGGAAGTTCCAGGTGTCTGGGCTGTTTGCTCTGGTGGACGAAGAGCAGCTGCAAGGTGGGGCTGATTAGCCAGTGAAGTCTGAGGATCCAGAAAGAAACTTATTCCTTTCTTTTGTTGAAATCAACATGACCAGGAAATGGATCTTTCCCCCAATCAGAGAACTTCACATGTTTTTCTAATAGAATAGCAGTGTCTGAGGTGTATACACGGGGAGTGGCCCCCCTGGGAAAACAAGGCCATGAGGTTCCTGGCATGGAGATGACACACGAAGCCTCTCGTAACTTCTAGAGGGGAAAATAAAGCAGTCATTCCAGGCTGGGCACGGTGGCTCACGTCTGTAATCCCAGCACTGTGGGAGGCCGAGGCAGGTGGATCACCTGAGGTCAGGAGCTTGAGAACAGCCTGGCCAACATGGTGAAACCCCGTCTCTACTAAAAAAAAAAAAATTAGCTGGGCGTGGTGCTGGGCACCTGTAATCCCAGCTACTCAGGAGGGTGAGGCAGGAGAATTGCTTGAACCCGGGAGGCGGAGATTGCAGTGACCCAGGAGCCTGTAATCCCAGCTACTCAGGAGGCTGAGGCAGGAGAATTGCTTGAACTCGGGAGGCAGAGATTGCAGTGAGCCAAGATCACACCACTGCACTCCAGCCTGGGTGACAAGAGTGAAACTCCATCTCAAATAAAATAAAATAAAATATAAAAATTAAAGCAGTCATCCTGGCTTTTAGGAACCCACAGAATCAGGAAGTAAGCTAAAAGTCGTCTCCCTTTTGTCACGATGGAATCTGAAATAGGTGCATTTTCCTTCTGACTTAATGATTCTGTTTCACGGTGCCTCTGCAGAAATTCAGTACGTCCCCATGGGCACTTGTGTCCTTCAGGAGTTGAGGAAATTTTCTCCATTCCCTGTCCCTGTCCCTAGACTCTGCCAGCTCGTGCATGTAGCAGCTCCCGGGAAAATTGTCAGCCTGTGCACACTCAAGACCGCCATATACTTGTTATTGACAAGCCATCAGTCATGTGAGCGGAACTTTTTTATGGTTGAGATTGTCCCCAGGGAAACCCGCCTTGCAGTTCAGACCTTCCACAGAGATCGATTCCAAACTCTCATCCCGTTCCCACTTCCTTGTTCTCATGGAGGCTGCGGTTCTCTCTCTCTGTGCCGCTTACAAATTGTCATACCTATTTCCAAAAATGACACAGAAAACTTCAACATGTGGCTAAATCTGAACAGAGAAAAATAAGCAAAAAATTCAAGGCACAAGGCATTTTCAGGGAGAGGGAGAGCTTTTGCATGGTTTGAAGGAATGATCTTTAATGAGTTGAGGGTCACCTAGAATAGAATTAAACTGTAGAGAGCAAATTGTTGGAAATGCAAGGAGAAACTTTGCAGAAGACTCCAACACAGCCTTGATCTGGGAGATAAGACTCAGGTAACAAAAAGTTTGAATAACATGGTTAATAAGATTGTGGTAACAGATAGGACTGAACTTTGCACTCTGCAAACAATATACATTTTAAAGTGCTCTTGGAATAGTTAGAAAAATTAATCATCTGTTAAATCTGAAATAAATTAAAAAAAAAAAACCCAAACCAATACATTCCAAAAAAGCAGACATTGTACTGGTTCTAATCTCTGGCTGCAAGTAAGCATAACTGGAAATTAATTTTTAAAAGCTTAACTGAACAAGCATGCAAGAGAGACTCCTACCACTTGATAATTAAAAAGAAAATGAAAACCAAAAAAACGAAAACAAAAAACCCAAAAAGGGCTGGGCACCGTGGCTCACGCCTGTAATCCCAGCACTTTGGGAGGCCGAGGCGAGTGAATCACCTGAGGTCGGGAGTTCGAGACCAGCCTGGCCAACATGGTGAAACCCCATCTCTACTAAAAGTACAAAAATTAGCTGAGGGTGATGGCGCATACCTGTAATCCTAGCTACTTGGGAGGCTGAGGGAGGAGAATCGCTTGAACCCCGGGGGCAGAGGTTGCAGTGAGCCAACATGGTGCCATTGGACTCTTCTAGCCTGGGCAACGAGAGCTAACCTCCATCTCAAAAAAACATAAAACAAAAAACAAAACAAAACAAAAAACAAAACAAAACAAAAAAACAACCAACCCATAAGTCTTAAGTTGGAGGATTGAAACACTGCAAGGATAGACTATTTTAAGATGACCATGATGTGAACATAGAGACAAAGGCAGAGCTTTAAATGATTATAGAGGAAATTTGCTTGATAATTTATTATAAAAATATAGAGAGAAATCACAAAAATGAGACGATGAACACTGGAAATAATAAATTAGCACAGACGAACTGATTAGAAAACAAATAGAACTGACAAAATCAAAAAGCTGGATCTTTTAGAGCGATGCTGCTCACCAAGGTGGCCACAGCCCATGTGAAAATTAAATTAAACATGCATTTTCTCAGTCGAATGAGCCAAGTTTCCAGTGCTCAGGGGCCATGTATGGTTAGTGACTACTGAAATGGATAGAACAGATACAGAACTTTTCCATCGCTGCTGAACGTTTGTTGGACAGTGCTGTTTTAGAGGGAGGAATCAATAAAACAGAAAAACTAAGACAAAGGAGGGGGAGAGAACAAATATTGTAGATAAAATTAAGAATGAAGGTCTGGTGCGGTGGCTCACACCTGTAATCCCAGCACTTTGGGAGACCGAGGCGGGAGGATCACAAGGTCAGGAGATCGAGACCATCCTGGTTAACACGGCGAAACCCCGTCTCTACTAAAAATACAAAATGCCCAGGCTGGACAGTGACACGTCACTGCCTCCTCAAGTTCAACAATTCTCTCAGCCTCTCAATAGTGGATTACAGCTAATTTTTGTATTTTTAGTAGAGAAGGGATTTCACCCTGTTGGCCAGACTGGTCTTGAACTCCTGACTTCAGGTGATACACCCGCCTCAGCCTCCCAAAGTGCTGGGATTAAAAACAGATGTCATTTAAATCCATAAAAAATTGTAAAGACAGCTCTACTAACAATTTTGGAAATATTAAAAATAACTTCATTTACTGATTCAAGTGTTACTTTTATTTAGATTAATTGTTTCTCTTTAGCAGAAATTAAAGCTCTGAATTTGCCCCAGAGAATGGGTATGCCATTCTCTCTCATAAACTGTACTCTCTCATTATCAGTAATTTCTGAATAGCCTGTAAAATTTATATGGACTCAAAAAGCAGGAAATATCAGTAGTTTGAAACTCAACAACTTTTAAAAAGTTACTCCTGTACTTAATTGCATAAAATGTGTATTGCCTACGTGAATGAGAATAAAAACTTCCAATATGCCCCCAACAAACAGGGGTTTTTGCACCTTACCATGAGTAGCTTTCTGGAGCAAGCCGGAATGGTTAGAGGTGTGACTCGGCAACCACAAACACAACCATTTTTGTGTGGAAGTGTGGCTCTTCAGGCTTTTTTTTTTTTTTTTTGAGACAAGGTCTCACTCTGTTACCCAGGCTGGAGTACAGTGGCGTGATCCTAGCTCACTGCAGCCTCAACTTCCTGGACTTGAGCAATCCTTCTGCCTCAGCTTCCCAAGTAGCTGGAACTACAATCGTGTGTCATCAGCTAAGTTTTATTTTTTTAATCTTTAATTTTTTTTTTTAAGAAATAGAGATGAGGTCTTGCTCTGTTGCCCAGGCTGGTCTTGAACTCCTAGGCTCAAGCAATCCTCCCACCTCAGCCTCCAAAGTGCAGCCTCTATATCTTGAACTCCACACCTCAAACCCAGATTGTCCACATGTGAGCACCTGTCTTTTTGGTTTGCTGTTTCTCTCGTGAGTTGTATCCAGTTGCCCAAGGTGGAAAGTTGGGCGTCATCCAGCAGATGAGTCCTGACAACTCCACCTCCCCGATGGCTTCAGAAGCCAGCCTCTTCTTTTCTGTTTCCTCTGCCTCTCAACTTCCTCATCCATCTACCATAAGCCAGAAAAATGACCCCCAAAGGTGAATCCGATGGTGTTCTTTCTGCCTGACATCTTTCTTTGGCTTCTCCTGTGGGGTAAAGTCCAAGCCCCTTGGTTCCCTGTCTTTCCTCTCTGGTCTAATCTTCTATTCCTCTCACCCTGTACTTTGCCCTTCATCAACTCTGAACTGTTTATAGTTCTCTGAACATAGCCCGAGTGATTCACACATTTGCATGTACTGTTCCTCTCCTGCTGTGATAAACCGACAGTCACCTAATCCCCGCCCCTCCGTTGCATTTTTTTTCCTACAAGATTTATTATGCACCTACTGTGTGTATGGCTCTGGGATGCTGTAATAAGCAAGACAGACACATCTTTCCCTTCACGGGGCACATGTGTCTCGTGCATACTGAGAGGGCAGGGACAGGGTCTCCATCCATTTCTGCATTCCAGTGCCAAGAGGGTGTCAGATCTGGGTGGGTCGAGGTAGGGAACAGGTAAACATAACTCACAGTGTAATGCCATGTTACAGCCAGGCTGGGTTCCTCACTCCCATGCTGGCAGCGCTTTGGGAAGCCAAAGTGGGAGGATTGCTTGAAGCCAGGAGTTTGAGACCAGCCTAGGCAACATAGAGAGACCCGCTCTCAAAAAAAAAAAAAAAAAGCTGTGCGCAGTGGCACGCTCCTGTAGTCCTAGCTCCTTGGGAGGCTGAAGCAGAAGGATCACTTGAGCCCAGGAGTCCTAGACTGCAGTGAGCTATGATGGCGCCATTGCACCCCAGCCTGGGCCACAGAGTAAAACCCTGTTTCAAACAAACAAACAAATAAACAAAAAACATCAAACAAACCCGCACTCCCCCAAACTCCATACCACACCCTCTCCTGGTCTCTCTGGGAGACCTGGGTTCGAGTTCTGGCAGAGCTGGTTATTGGCAAAGTAGCCCCTCCATTCCTCAGTTTCTCCAATTCTAATGGGGATGATTGCTTGAATAATTGAGTTAATATGACCTCACTGATGGATTGGACCGTGTGTGCTGCAAACAGAATACACACTTTAAAGTGTATTCATGCCTGTAATCCCAACACTTTGGGAGACTGAGGCAGGAGGATCACTTGAGGCCAAGAGTTCTAAACCAGCCTGGGCAACGAGTCCCCATGTCTACAAAAAATAGAAAAAATTAGCCAGGCATAGTGATGCACGCCTGTAGTCCCAGCTACTCAGGAGGCTGAGGTGGGAGGATGGCTTGAGCCCAGGAGTTTGAGGCTGCAGTGAGCGATGATCACACCACAGCACTCCAGCCTGAGGCGACAGAGTGAGACCCCCCTCCCCCCAAAAAGTGTATTTACGGGGGTGAATGTTAAATGAGAATGTCCACTCGCTGCCTTGGTTTACTGGAACTGCAAATTCAATGGGGACACACAAGTTTTCAAATGCATGCGGAATACTGGCTGGAGGTTACCCCAAAAACGTAGCCTGTGGATTTTAAGAATGTATTTATGAGTATGGTTCTCGTTTTCTGGGTGAGTGGTGGGTGAGAATAGAGGGTGCACTGGCCCGGGGAGTTCGGAGATGCGGACCCTCCCCCCTGCAATGTGGGGGATTTTGCTGTGTGACCCTAGTGAGCCGCTGCCCCTTTCTGGGCCCCTCCCGAGGGAGGCCTGGGGTCAGGGGGCCCCTCGGCAGTCCCGGGCGCTGCCACGCGGTGACCCGATCTCCTCCCGGGCACACGCCCAGCGCCGCGCGCAGCCTAAGCCACCCCGGTGGATGCTTGATGAGCCCTTGCGAGCTCGGTTTCTCCTTTTCCCTAGCTTTTTCCAAAGTTCCATCCGTGGCAGACTCGACCTGCGGGGTCTGCAGCCACGAGGGGCCCTCGCAGGGCGCCCCTTCCTCCGGCCGGGACCGCCCGGCGGCAGCCACTGCCCGAGCGCCAGTCTGGGGAGCGGAGCCCGGCGCTCCCGGGGGGCGGGGCCAGCGCCCCGGCAGCACGCCCGCCCATTGGCGGAGCGCGAGGGCGGCGCTGCGGCCGCCGCAACTGCCCGGTCCGGATTCCCCGGAGCGGAGTGCGCCCCGGGCTTTGTGCTGCGCTGAGGCCTCCGGCTCGAGGGGGCGGACCCTTGAGCGCCCAGGGCTCCCTCCCTCGCCCCCATGGGCACACACGCAGACACGGGCACACACGTAGACACACACACACGCCCATCATGGACACACACACGCTCTCCCACCATGGACACACACACACTCCCACCATGGGGACACACACACCCACACACACACACACACACACACACACACGCACTCTCCCACTCTGGAACCGACCAATCCTGGGGCTGCACAGACACACACACACCCGGGACCCCGCCTCCGTCCGGGCTTCTGGGTACGCGGTATATCTCTGAAGAGATCCGCAGCATGCAGAGGGCCCGCCCCCGTGGACAGACTCACTCCCTCCCCACTCACTCTCTCACCCGCTTACTCACTCACTCTCTCTTTTGCTCCCGAAGCGGGAAGGCCCTCTGGGACTCCGTTCCCATTCTACCCTCTATATGCGCCGTATGTCTCCAAAGAGCTGCGCGGTTCTATTCCAAAGGCGTCAGGGCGCGTGTGGCGGTATTGTCAGGCAAGGAAAAGGGGCGCTTCCCCGCTTCAAGGACACGCGCTCCTGCAGTCGTCGCTGCTGACCACGAAGCTGTCAAAAGTTCACCTCCTTGGCTGCCCCCAACCCCTGCCCCTTTGCCATTAAATCATTTACTAGATTCCAACGAGAGGAATTTGGCTCCGGGGACTCGAACCTCTGAGGTCAGGGTCCGGGGCCAGTGTGGGAGAGAAAGGCCTTGAATGGAAACAAAATAAATTACTTTAAGGAGTTTATAAAACTCACACTTACAGGGAGAGCCGCGGGGCCCTGTGGTCAGTGTACCAGCAGGCCCATGACGCAACTGTTCCGTTTGGAAATTTCTGGAAAGCAGTAATTTTTGGAATCATAAATCTTGAGTATTTTTTTTTTAACTTTGGAAAGTTTTTTAAACTTTTTTTTTAAGTTTTTTTTAAACTTTGGAAAGTTTTAAGCTTTGGAAAGAATGTAACAAAATGTTATTAACATATGTGGAGCTATCGAATCATTAAATGGTGGTTTCTGTATTTTCTGTTTTGTTTTTTATCACATACCTTCTTAATTAAGAAAAACCCAAACTAATTTGAACTTAAAAAGGGAGGCAAAGAAAAAAGTGTCAGAGTGACTGGATTTTTGTGCGCAAGTCATTTAACAACGCAGCGCTGCGTCTCCTATTTCTCTGGATTTTAACCTTGCTTTGGACAAATTGGTCGCTTTTTGTTTTGATGTAGTTTCAAGTTTACAGAAAAATTGCAAGATTATATCTAGATCGATCAATTGTTTACGTTTTATTCTACTTGTTTTATTACCTTTCTAATATATTTATGCACACACATTATATACATTTTTTCCCCTGAACTATTTGAGAGTTAGTTGCAGGCATGATACATACTCCTTAATTCTTCAGTGGATATTTCCTAAGAACAAGAAAGTTCTCAGGCCAGGCGTGGTAGCTCATGCCTGTAATCCCAGCACTTTGGGAAGCCGAGGTGGGCGGATCACCTGAGGTCAGGTGTTCGAGACCAGCCTGACCAACTTGGGGAAGCCCGGTCTCTACTAAAAATACAAAATTAGCCGGGCGTGGTGGCGCATGCCTGTAATCTCAGCTACTCGGGAGGCTGAGGCAGGAGGTTCGCTTGAACCCGGGAGGCGGAGGTTGCAGTGAGCTGAGATGGTGCCATTGCACTCCAGCCTGGGCAACAAGAGTGAAACTCCGTCTCAAAAAAAAAAAAAAAGAAAAGAAAAAAAGAAAGTTCTCTTACACAATGATGGTACTGGTGCTCAGGAAATAAACATTGATACAGTATTTTAATCCACTGTCTTCTATAATCTCATCTGTTGTCTCAATATTGCCCTATATAGATTTTTTTTTCCTAGGCGAAGGTTCCAATCTAGGATCACACTTTGCATTTGAATGCTGCTGTCTCTTAAGTCGGCACAATTCCTCAGTTTTCTGTGTCTTTCCCAGCATTGGCTTTTATTTATTTATTTATTTATTTATTTTTAACTTTTTTTTTTTTGAGGCGGAGTCTCACTCTGTCACCCAGGCTAGAGTGCAGTAGTGAGATCTTGGCTGACTGCAACCTCTGCCTCCTGGGTTCAAGTGATTCTCCTGCCTCAGCCCCCAAGTAGCTGGGATTACAGGCGTGCACCACCACACCCAGCTAATTTTTGTGTTTTTAGTAGAGAAAGGGTTTCACCATGTTGGCCAGGCTGGTCTCGAACTCCTGACCTCCAGTGATCTTCCTGCCTCGGCCTCCCAAAGTGCTGGGATTACACGTGTTAGCCACCACACCCGGCCAACATTGGCATTTTTGAAGCGCACAGGCCAGTTATTTTATAGAATGACCTCAAGCTAGGGTTAGTAATATATGGAAAGAAAGCTACACAAATATTTTGTCTTTTTCATTGCCTCATAATGGGAAATACATGTTGTTGCCTTGTCCCACTATTGTGGGCAATGTTACTTGAAGTATTTTTAACTAGAATTTTTAAGAAGAAATACATTTCCTGTAAGGCTCAGTACCCAAGACATGCATATACCTGAATGAAAAGTTTCCCACAAGATTTACTCTTGCCATTTTCTTGTACTGTGGGATTTTTTTCTTTTTCTTTTCCCCCTGCAGGAGGGGGTGCTGCTGGGGGCTGAGGACAATGTTAAACCTGAACGTCTCAAGGACAGGGGATGGGGTTTCTGTATCATCTTTGCTCTGATGCTTGTTCAGTTAATACGAGAACAGGTTTCCTATGATTTGGCACACTGGGACATTTGACACGTTTGTTGAATGAAAAAAAGAAAAAAGAGAAATGCTAACAATTTGTTGAATAGTCCATAAAAGAGCAAAGCTGGCTTGGCGCGGTGGCTCACACCTGTAATACCAGCACTTTAAGAGACCAAGGCAGACAGATCACTTGAGGTGTTTGAGACCAGCCTGGCCAACATGGTGAAACCCCTTATCCACTAAAAAAAAAAATCAGTTGGTGTGGTGGCGCATGCCTGTAATCCCAGCTATTCAGGAGGCTGAGGCAGGAGAATCGCTTGAACCCAGGACATGGAGGTTACAGTGAGCCAAGATTGCACCACTGCACTCCAGCCTGGGTGACAGAGATTTTGTCTCAAAAAAAAAAAAAAAAAAAAGGCAAAGCTATTATTAAAACACACTCCACACTTCACCGCTGAGCCCCATATTGATTTTGTAATAAGGCAAAGATAATTTTTTTTCTTTTTTTGAGATGAAGTCTCATTCTGTCGTCCAGGCTGGAGTGCAGTGGCACAATCTTGGCTGACTGCAACCACCGCCTCCTGGGTTCAAGCCATTCTCCTGCCTCAGCCTCCCGAGTAGCTGGGATTACAGGTGCCCACCACCATGCCCAGCTAATTTTTGTATTTTGAGTAGAGACAGGGTTTCACCATGTTGGCCAGGCTGGCCTCGAACTCCTGACCTCAAGTGATCTTCCTGCCTCAGCCTCCCAAAGTGCTGGGATTACAGGCGTGAGCCACCACGCCCAGCCAACAAAGATGATTTTAAGAGAACCTTTGTAAAAGCTCTCACCGATGCCTGTCAGCTGTTTTATGCGGTCATTATTAGAATATTTGGGAGTAGAATCATGTAACTGATCAACAACATTGTTTACTGTCTAGCAGAGGCTTTTGAAAAATGTATTTCCTGGCTGGGCATTGTGGCTTATGCTTATAATCCAAGCAGTTTGGGAGCTCGGGGAGAGTGGATCTCTTGAGCCTAGGAGTTCGAGACCAGCCTGGGCAATATTGTGAGACCTCATCTCTACCAAATATATATATATATATACACATACAAAAATTAACCAAGCATGGTGGTGTACGCCTGTAGTCCCAGCTACTCAGGAGGCTGAGGCAGGAGGAGCACTTGAACCTGGGAGGCGGAGGTTACAGTGAGCCGAGATCACACCACTGCACTCCATCCTGGGTGACAGAGTGAGACACTGTAAATAAATAAATAAATGAAAGAAGCAGCTACTTGAAAAAAATATGTATTTCCAAATATATGTCAGTTTTGACAGGATAGTACACATACATAGTAAAATAAAAATAACATAAGGCAGTTTTTGTGTCCCTTTCAGAGGGACATATGTCCCATGTGTCCTCCCCCGCATCCGCCCCCAGTTTTTTGTTTGTTGTTTTATGAGATGGAGTCTCACTCTTTCGCCAGGCTGGAGTGCAGTGGCGTGATCTCGGCTCACTGCAACCTCCGCTCCTCAGGTTCAGGTGATTTTCCTGCCTCAGCCACCCGTGTAGCTGAGACTACAGGTGCGCAACAGCATGCTCAGCTAATTTTTATATTTTTAGTAGAGACGGGGTTTCACCATGTTGGTCAGGATGGTTTGGATCTCCTGACCTCGTGATCCGCTCACCTTAGCCTCCCAAAGTGCTGGGATTACAGGCATGAGCAGGAGAATCGCTTGAACCTGGGAGGCGGAGGTTGCAGTGAGCTGAGATCGTGCTACTGCACTCCAGCCTGAGGGACAAGAGCGAGACTCCATCTTGGAAAATAAAAGAAAGAAAAAAAAGAAATACTGCATAAAATTGCACTTGCCTGTTGGTGCAAGATTCCTTCCTTTGCTTTGAACTGCCTCCCTGAAGCAAACTGGTGTTTCTGTGACTCCCTCTGTCTAGGGAAGGGGTCCTTTAGTGGGGATATTGTCTTTCTTGGGGAGAGTCTACCAGAGGACTCTGACACAGCGATCTCCTTTCTCCTCCATCAATTTAGTTAGATTTTAGTCCCTGATCTTCTCAGCAGCGTATAGTGAAAAAGCCACCGCAGCTGAAAGTTTCAGTAAGATGATGGTTGCTTCTGTTTGCTCACGCGGGAGCTTTTGGGAGGTTTAGGGAGAACTGGGGGAGAATTGGGACCAGCAGTTCAATGTGGCTTTGAAGGGGAGACAACGGATGGACACAGAACTTGCATTTTTGGAGAGGGGAGGTCTGGGTAGATGTTCCCTACATACACAGCATGTGCTTGTGTGCAGGTGTGAGGGAGTGACAGCTCCTGGACAGTTTGGCATTTTCCTGAAAGTCTGCCATCTTCTCTGGCAGACACAGCCTGGGCTGCTGACTGTCCCTACCCCAAACCAGAAGTTGGGCAGGAACAGACACTTGGGCTCGTTATGTGTCAATGAGGGGGATCAGGTCAGGGGCACAGGGAGAGGAAAGTCAACCCCATCCTCCACTGGGGCTGTTTCTCATCTTGCATGACACGTGGCTTTCATAATGTCTTCACTTTGTGGTCTGTCTCACCAGAAGAAGCTGCTGTTTTGTGGCTACTTCACTTGTGTCATGCCCTTTCCCCACTCTGGGCTGCTTGTGATTTTCCCTTTCTTTCTTTCTTTCTTTCTTTCTTTCTTTCTTTCTTTCTTTCTTTCTTTCTTTCTTTCTTTCTTTCTTTCTTTCTTTCTTTCTTTCTTTCTTTCTTCTTTCTCTCTTTTTTCTTTTCTTTTCTTCCCTCCCTCCCTCCCTTCCTTCCTTCTTTCTTTCTTTCTTCTTTCTTTTTCTCTTTCTTTTCTTTCTCTGTCTCTTTCTGTCTTATCTTTCTTCTTTCTTCCTCTGTCTCTTTCTTTCTTTTCTTCTTTTTTCTCTTTCTTTATTCTTTCTCTCTTTCTTTCCTTCTTTCTTCCTTCCTCCCTCTGTCTCTCTTTCTCCCTCTTTCGTTTTTCTCTCTCCCCTCCCTCCTTCCCTCTTTCTTTCTTTTTATCTCTCTCCTTCCCTCCTTCTTTTCTTTCTCTTTCTTTTCTCTCTCTCTCCCTTCCTCCTTCCTTCCCTCCTTCTTTCACTCTCTCTTTCCTCTCTCTCTTCTTTTTAAAGATAGGGTCTTGCTTTGTTGCCCAGGCTGGAGTGCAGTGGTGCAGTCACAGCTCACTGCAGCCTCAAACTCCTGGGCTGTAGCAATCCTCCCACCTCAGTCTCCCAAGTAGCTGGGACTATTGGTCTACTGGTGTGCACTATCACACCTGGCTAATTTTTTTATTTTTGTAGAGACAGGGTCTGGCTATTTTGCCCAGGCTGGTCTTGAACTACTGGACTCAAGAGATCCTCCCATGTTAGCCTCCCAAAGTGCCATTACATGCACAAGCCACTGCGCCTGGCAGGCTTGTGATTTCCATGTGGAGCCTTTCACATTCTCTCTAACAATCCCAGTTCAGAGGAACCAGCATGGGAGCAAGAGTATGTGGAAACGTCCAGCACCAGTTTAGAGGACTCCCCCTCAGCTAGCGGGTGCAGTGGCCACCCCGAGTGGCTTTTCTTTCTTTTCTTTCCTTCCTTCCCTCCCTCCCTCCTTCCTTTCTTTCTTTCTTTCTTTCTTTCTTTCTTTCTTTCTTTCTTTCTTTCTTTCTTTCTTTCTTTCTTTCTCTTTCTTTCTTTTTTTCTCCCTTCCCTTCCCTCCCCTCCCATCCCCTCCCCTCCCCTCTCTTTTCTTTTCTTTCTTTTTGAGACAGAGTCTCACTCTGTCTTCCAGCAGTGGCACAATCTCGGCTCACTGCAACCCCCACCTCCCGGGTTCAAGCAATTCTCCTGCCTCAGCCGCCCGAGTAGCTGGGATTACATGTACCCACCACCACACCTGTATAATTTTTGTATTTTTAATAGAGACGGGGTTTCACCATGTCGGCCAGGCTGGTCTCAAAGTCCTGACCTCAGGTGATCCGCCTGCCACGGCCTCCCAAAGTGCTGGGATTACAGGCGTGAGCCACTGCACCTGGCCTCTGTTTTTTTAAAATTGACAAATAATAATTGTATATGTTATATATTTATGGGGTACCATGTGATGTTTTGATATCTGTTTACCTTGTAGAATTATTAAATCATGCCAATTTAAAAGCTGTTGCCTCACATACTTATCATTGTTTTATGGTTTAAAAAATCTACATTTTTAGCAATTTTGAAATGTCTAGTGCACTGTTACTTAATACAGCAACCATTGTGTCCAAAACATAACTAAAGCTTATTTCTCTTATGTGAAGTTTTGTATTGTTTGATCAACATCTCCCTACAGAGTTGGAAACACCTGGAATGGGCTTATAGTGTTCGAAGGATAGTCTTCAAAGAATTGGTTGGGTGCGGTGGCTCACGCCTGTAATCCCAGCACTTTGGGAGGCCAAGGTGGGTGGATCCCAAGGTCAGAAGTTCAAGACCAGCCTGGCCAATGTGGTGAAACCCCGTCTCTACTAAAAATACAAAAATTAGCTGGGCATGATGACGGGCGCCTGTAATCCCAGCTACTCAGGAGGCTGAGGCAGAGAATTGCTTGAACCCGGGAGGTGGAGGTTGCAGTGAGCCGAGTTCGCACCATCGCATTCCAGCCTGGACGACAGAGTGAGACTCTGTCTCAAAAAAAAAAAAAAAACCACCAAAGAACACAGGTCTGCACGTTTATTTAACCCATTAGTGAGGGAACAGCAGGATTATAAAGCCAAAACATGTATAGTCACTGAAATAAGAAGGCAATGTTAGCTGTGAGGCTGCTTAATGTCCCATAGGACAATAAAACTATAATCTTTGGGGATGATTTTTTTCTTTTTTTTTGGCAGGGAGAGATGAGAATCTCACTCTGTTACCCAGGCTGGTCTCGAACTCCTGGGCTCAAGCAATCCTCCTGCCTCAGCCTCCCAAAGTGCTGGGAGTACAGGCATGAGCCACCATGCCCAGCTGAGAGTATCTTTTCTCTGAGATGAAAATAATTTGCAGCATATCTGTCTGTAAGTTAACACTAATTTCCTTGAGTCTAGTCCCTAACAGAAATAGTAAAATCGGCCAGGCATAGTGGGTCATGCCTATAATCCCAGCACTTTGGGAGGCCAAGGTGGGCAGATCACTTGAGGTCAGGAGTTCGAGACCAGACTGGCCAACATGGTGAAACCCAGTATCTACTAAAAATGCAAAAATTATCCAGGCATGGTGGCGGGTGCCTGTAATCCCAGCTACTCAGGAGGCTGAGGCAGAAGGATTTCTTGAACCTGGGACACAGAGTTTACAGTGAGCGGAGATGGCACCACTGTATTTCAGCCTGGACAACAGAGCGAGACTCCGTTTCAAAAAAAAAAAAACAAAAAAAGAAATAGTAAAATCAATTACAGGTACATTTAACTAGTGCAGGTTGATAAACTATCTGGCCCATCACTTGCTTTTATAAATAAAGTTTTATTGGACCCAGCCATGCCTCTTCATGTACATATGTCTGTGGCTGCTATCATGCCATCATGGCAGAGTTAAGTAGTTTCAACCGACACCATATGTCCTGCCAAGCCTCAAGTATTTGCTTGTGGCCCTTTACAGAAAAAGTTGACCAACTCCTGTGCTGACAAATGAAATAGCTCAGATGGGCCTGTCAGATAGGGCTCCAACACAGCATTGCAAAGTCCCGCAGCCTCTGGCCTTGTTTGCAATGGTTGGATAATTTTTCTTCCCATTGTCTAGGCCGGAAGGAATTATGTGTTTGAGAGGTTTGTGTTAGGCCATTGATGACGCCTCTTTTGAATGAAAGGGCTGACCCTCTGAAGTGGCTCCAGCCCAGGAAACAAGCCCCTTCCTCTGTGTGTGTGTCCTTGCCAGAGTGCTGGAACTCTGTGGGCCCTGGATGATTGTTGTCTGCCTTGTATATTGCTTCCTCCAATTGAATTTCAGCCCTCAGGTTCCCACAGACAGATCAGTGTTAATGATGTTGATAATTATGATAATTATAGATACCCTCTAGTTAATTTCTATCAAGCCTAAAAATGTCTATCAAAGAATCTGACGTGTTACCGACGTCATCCTGTTTATTTCTTGCAACAATCTTAAGAAGGAAGGAAGGGACTCTTATTAACAATCACCCCCCCCTTTTTTTTTTGAGATGGAGTCTCGCTTTGTCACCTAGGCTGGAGTTCAATGGCACAATCTTGACTCACTGCAAACTCCTCTTGCATTCAGGCGATTCTCCTGCCTCAGCCTCCCAAGTAGCTGGGATTATAAGCAAGCACCACCACACCTGACTAATTTTTGTATTTTTATTAAAGACAGGTTTTACCATGTTGGTCAGGCTGGTCATCTTGAACTCCTGACCTCATGTGATCCACCCGCCTCAGCCTCTCAAAGTGCTGGGATTACAAGCATCAGCCACTGTGCTTGGCCCTATTAGAACTTCCTAAATTCTTGGGTTTTTTTTGTTTGTTTGTTTGTTTTGACAGAGTCTCACTCTGTCAACCAGCCTGGAGTGCAGTGGCGTGATCTCAGCTCGCTGCAACCTCCACTTCCCAGGTTCAAGTGATTCTCGTGCCTCAGCCTTCCGAGTAGCTGGGATTACAGGCACCTACCACCATGCCCAGCCAATTTCTGTATTTTTAGTAGAGTCGGGGTTTTACCATGTTGGCCAGGCTGGTCTCGAACTCCTGACCTCAAATAATCCACCCACTTCAGCCTCCCAAAGTGCTGGGATTACAGGTGTGAGCCCCCGCGCCCGGCCCCAAGATAATTTTCAGGAGTGATCCATGCCATAAGGAAAATGTAATGAGATAACGTGTTAGCTTATGAATGGAGAAGGAAGGGCAACTTCTGCTGGGGAAGTCGGGGAAGGTCTGTGTAAGGACCTGAAGGATGCAAAGGAGTAAGTCACGAGGGGACAAGGGACCAGGGTGTTCCACCCAGAACAGCTTGTGCAAGGTCCTAAGGTAGGGCTGCGCCTGGGTGTGTGTGGGTGGGAGGTGCAGAAAGGAGGCCAGCCTGGGAGAAGGATTTAGCAAGACTGGCAGGGATTAGACCCCCCAAGGCCTGTAGGGATTCGCTTTTATTCTGTATGCCTGCACTGTCTAGTGTGGGAGATGGTAATCATCTGTGGCTAGTAAACATTGGAATTGTGTCAGGCACAGTGGCTCATACCTGTAATCTCAGCACTTTGAGAGGCTGAGGTGGGAGGATCGCTTGAGCCAGGAGTTCGAGACCAGCCTGGGCAACATAGTGAGACCCCATTTCTACAAAAAATTAAAAACTTAGCTGGGCGTGGTGGCGCATGTCCATTATTCCAGCTACCCAAGAGGCCGAGGTGGGAGGATCACCTGAGCCCAGGAGATTGAGGCTGCAGTGAACTGTAACTGCGTCACTGTACCCCAGAGCCTAAGTGACAGAGCCAGACCCCATCACACAGACACAAAAGAAATTGTTACACATTTTATCCATGTGACAGAATATTACATGTATACCATAAATGTGTAAAATATTGTGTATCAATGTAAAACTTTTTAAAAATTTTAAACTGAAATTAAAATGAAATGCAGTTAAAAGTTTTGTTCCTTGGTAGAAATTGGAGCCCTGGTACACTGTTGGTGGGAATGTAAAATAGTGCAGCTAAGCTGGGCACAGTGGCTCACACCTGTAATTCCAGTACTTTGGGAGGCTGAGGTGAATGGATCACTTGAGGTCAGGAGTTCGAGACCAGCCTGGCCAACACGGTGAAACACCATCTCTACTAAAAATACAAAAAAATTAGCGGGGCGTGGTGATGGGCACCTGTAATCCCAGCTACTCGAGGCTGAGGCAGGAGAATTCCTTGAACCCAGGAGGTGGAGGTTGCAGTGAGCCGAGATTGAGTCACTGCACTCCAGCCTGAGTGACAGAGTGAGACTCCATCTCAAAATAAATTAAAAAAAAAAAGAAGAAATCCTATATTATTCCACTTATATGAGGTTCCTAGAGTCATCAGAGTCACAGAGACAGAAAGTAAAATGGGATGCCAGGAGCAGTGCTCACGCCTGTAATCCCTGCACTTTGGGAGGCTGAGCCAGGAGGATTACGAGGTTAGGAGTTCAAGACCAGCCTGGCCAACATGGTGAAACCCCATCTCTACTAAAAATACAAAAATTAGCTGGGCATGGTGCTGGGCATCTGTAATCCCAGCTACTCTGGAGGCTGAGGCAGGAGAATCACTTGAACCCGGGAGGCGGAGGTTACAGTGAGCTGAGATCGTGCCACTGCACCCCAGCCTGGGCAACAAAGCAAGATTCCGTCTCAAAAAATAAAAATAAAAAAAAAGAAAAGAAAAGAAAAAGAAAGTAAAATGGGAGGTGCCAGGAGTTGGGGAGGAGGGTGAGTGTGGCTGTTTCATGGGGGCAGAGTTTCAGTTTGGTTAAGATGAGAAAGTTCTGGAGATGGGTGGTGGTGATGGTTGCATAGCCACATAAAAGTATTTAATACCACTGAACTATACATTTAAACATGATTACAATGGTGAATTTTATGTTATGTGTATTTTACCACAATTAAAAAAAAAAATTGGATTTCCTAGTTGCACTAAGCACATCCAGAAGCCACAGGGGAGAAGTGGCTACTGTGTTGGACGGCCCAGATAGAGAACATTGCCCTCATCGCAGAAAGTTCGACCAGACAGTGCTGTTCATATATGGATGTAGCTTCTGGGGCCACTTCTGTTCCCTGAGTTTGGCCGGTGGGATCCACTGTGCTGAGAATCACAGTCTGGGGATTTAGGGTGAAGAACACTCCCCAACTTTCTTTCTTTTTTTTTGTTTTGTTTCGTTTTTTGTTTTGAGACAGAGTCTCCCTCTGTCACCACAGCTGGAGTGCAGTGGCATGATCTCGGCTCCCTGCAACCTCCGCCTCCCAGGTTCAAGTGATTCTCCTGCCTCAGCCTCCTGAGTAGCTGGGATTACAGACGCCCACCACCACACCCGGCTAACTGTTTGTATTTTCAGTAGAGACGGGGTTTCACCATGCTGGCCAGGCTGGTCTCCAACTCCTGACCTCAGGTGATCCACCCACCTTGGCCTCCCAAAGTGCTAGGATTATAGGCATGAGCCACCACACCCAGTCTTTTTTTTCTTCCTTCCTTCCTTCCTTCCTTCCTTCCTTCCTTCCTTCCTTCCTTCCTTCCTTCCTTCCTTCCTTCCTTCCTTCCTTCCCTCTCTCTCTCTCTCTCTTCCTTTTTGACAGAATTTTGCACTGTCACCCAGGCTGGAGTGTGATGGCACGATCTTGGCTCACTGCCACCTCCATCTCCCAGATTCAAGTGATTCTCGTGCCTCAGCCTCCTGAGCAGCTGGGATTACAGGTGTGCACCACCACACCCGGCTAATTTTTGTATTTTTAGTAAAGACAGGGTTTCATCATGTTGGCCAGGCTGGTCTCATACTCCTGACTTCAGGTGATCCACCCACCTCGACCTCCCAAAGTGCTGGGATTACAGGCATGAGCCACCACACCAAGCCACATTTGCATGTTTAAGTAACTAACGTGTCCCCTCCATTAGACCTTGTGCTCTCAAAGGCAGGATCTGCAGCCAGTTTTTCCCCATAGTGGCCACAGTATCTAGATTAGCGCAAGCAAATGTCTGTTGAAGCAATCAGTGGTTTGGGGGCAAGTTACTTAACCTCCCTGTACCTCAGTTTCCCCATTAGTAAAACAAAAAAATAAAGGAGATACTTCACACGTGGGGTGCAGCAGCGTGCTGGAGTTGGTTTGCTAGAGCCAGTGGTGAAATTTTCAGGCAATTTGTGAGCCATTTGTTACACATAGATATTCATAAAAATTACATAAACCTACAATTAAATTACATTAAAAACAAAAGTTTTTAAATTAACAAAGGTTTTTAAAAGTAACAAATACTCAAAACTCACTATCTCCTAATATCATAGGATGTTTTCCTATTATTTGTGCTGTTGAGGTTATTTATTACTTTTGTGTCAATAGTAGATACATTTTGTGTATGCTTATAAATACTATTTAAAGGAATGCTACTATGTATCTTTTGCCAGCTCTATGTTTAGTAACTTCATGTTGGTAGCCTGAAATCCACCAATGGTGGGAATATTTACACCATGGAAATTGGCAAATGCTATATAAATCTGGGCCCCCTTGGGCCCCTCCCTCAGGCAGCTGTTAAACATTTACGAGCACACCAATGGTTTGGAGGCTTAAACCAGTTAATAGATGTGTCTGGCATGTTGGTAATGATGTAGAAGTGCCGCTTTTATTGTTAGTATTTGGTTGGCTTTCACTGTCTGATCCAGAATTGCTGCATATGCAGACAGGAATTGGACAAAGCCATTTATTTATTTATATATTTATTTCTCTCTCTCTCTCTTTCCAGTTTGCCCGACCATCTGTAAGTCACATGGCTGCACTGCCGAAGGCCTCTGTTGCCACAGCGAGTGCCTGGGCAACTGTTCTGAGCCCGATGACCCCACCAAGTGCGTGGCCTGCCGCAACTTCTACCTGGACGGCAGATGTGTGGAGACCTGCCCGCCCCCGTACTACCACTTCCAGGACTGGCGCTGTGTGAACTTCAGCTTCTGCCAGGACCTGCACCACAAATGCAAGAACTCGCGGAGGCAGGGTTGCCACCAGTACGTCATTCACAACAACAAGTGCATCCCTGAGTGTCCCTCCGGGTACACGATGAATTCCAGCAAGTGAGTTCTGGATGTGGGTCTGGGGGGCAGCTGAGAGGAGAAGGAATATGGAGTTGGTTGTGACGATGCCACTTGTTAAAACTGTGTGCAAACCCAGGGATAATTGGCTATGAGTGAGGTCTCTGCTCTCAGATGCTACTTTTGCACCCTGTTTTGGTCCTGGGCTTGGGAGCAGGAGTTGACTACCTTTTTCTCTAAAGGGCCAGATAGTATATACTTCTGGCATTGTACCCACCATTCTTTTTTTTTTTGAGATAGAGTCTTGCTCTGTCGCCCAAGCTGGAGTGCAGTGGCATGAACCCAGCTCACTGCAACCTCTGCCTCCTGGGTTCAAGCGATCTTCCTGCCTCAGCCTCCCAAGCAGCTGGGACTGCAGGTGCCTGACACCATGCCCAGCTAATTTTTGTATTTTTAATAGAGACAAGGTTTCGCCATGTTGGTCAGGCTGGTCTCGAACTCCCAACCTCAGGTGGTCCACCTGCCTCGGCCTCTCAAAGTGCTGTGATTGCAGGTGTGAGCCACCGCGCCCAGTCTGGCATTGTGGACCCCAGTTCTAAGCCTTCTGTGCTTGGCTTCAGAACAAGAAAATATAATAAGAACAGAGTCCTTGGTTTTACCTAAAATCCTCCACGTGGCCTGTCCTCACTGATGTAGCTTCATCATTGTCACATCAAGGATATACCAAGGTCTTTTGTGTCTTCCCTGACCTGTAGCCTGGTGGTGTGCCAAGATTAGCCCAGAACATACTGTCTCCAGGAGGAAGAGACTCACTTCTGCATTATTCTCAGGGCTTTGCTGTTCTCTGAAGGACAGTATAATCAAACCATTTCCTGCCGTTTGGGTGAGAAATAGCAGGGTTTTCTCTCTTCGGCATTGAGTCAGATTTCCTACGCACATCGCAGACTTTCTGTTCGTACTGTTAGCTTCTTCCATGAGCTATTTTGGGGCCGTAACTGAGTTGCAAAAATCTGTTTCCTGGTTTTTGTATTGAGGTTTTATGTTTTGTTTTAAAGAACACACACACACACCACAAAACAACACAAAAACAAATCAGAAACAGACACACATCAAGAGGCCTTGAGTTGACCTGCTTACGTAAAGTATCTTCCTCTTCAGACTTGAGAATTAGCCAAGCGAGAGTGTTGTGGTGGGAAATTTTATTTCCCTGGGTGGAGAGGGCGGGAAGGAAAACAAGCTGTAATTTCAGTTCTTATGACTCTTTCTTTGAGTGTTTGTGAAACCTGCAAGTACAATATGTTTTGTTTTGCTTGTTGTTGATAAAAACCTACCAAAAAAACCTTTTGGCTTTATTGACCAAAAGGGTCTGTAAATCACCTTTGCATACCAGACAGACTTTTCTTTTAGGTTTTTTTTTTTTTTTTTTTTTTTTTTTGGACAATGTATTCCCAAGATTGAGGAAATGACCATATTCTTTTTGATTCATTTCTTTCTTTCGTTTTAAAATCACAATTGAAATAAAAAAATAAGGGTTAATATCTTCTGGCAAGACGTTTGTTTAAAAGATGTTGGCCTTAAATAAAAGGCATTTTTCCCTTACCTTAACTATGGCCTGAGAAATATAGCAACCTCCTTTGATTTTCTCACCGATGATGCAGAAGATGCTTAAACAGAAACCCTGAGAAATTGACAGCACATCCTTGGCATCTGGGACCTTTCCTGAATGGAAGAAAACAAAGGAGAGGATAGTGCATTGTCACAGTAGTTTATTGCGTAGGTTTAAAAAAATTAATATTTTTATTTCTGAAGCTTTTAGTTAATTTATTAATTTATTTGTTTTGAGACAGAGCCTCACTCTGTCACCCCGGCTGGAGCACAGTGGCATGATCTCAGCTCACTGCAACCTCTGCCTTCCAGGTTCAAGCCATTCTCCTGCCTCAGCCTCCCAAGTAGCTGGGATTAAAGGTGCGAGGCAACAAGCCTGGCCAATTTTTTTTGTTTGTGCTTTTGTTTTTTTCAGATGGAGTTTCATTCTTGTTGCCCAGACAGGAGTGCAATGGTGTGATCTTGGCTCACCGCAACTCAGCCTCCCGGGTTCAAATGATTCTCCTGCCTTAGCCTCTAAGTAGCTGGGATTACAGACATCTGTCACCATACCCAGCTAATTTTTTCTTGTATTTTTAGTAGAGATGAGGTTTCACCATGTTGGCCAGGCTGGTCTTGAACTCCTGACCTCAAGTGATCCACCCACCTCGGCCTCCCAAAGTGCTGGGATTACAGGCATGAGCACCTGCACCTGGCCTGAAGCTTTTCTTTTTATCTTATGAAAGACTTTATAGTACTGTGACATTTTCTAATGTGGTTTGATATCAAATAGGGCCAGATGTTTTCTTCCATTCTGGTGGCTTATCTGGGATGGAGTTCTTGATGTTTTCAGAGCAGAGTTCTGGGAACTCATGTTAAAAGGTCTTGGCCAGACACAGTAGCTTATGCCTGTAATCCCAGCACTTTGGGAGGCCGAAGTGGATGGATCATCTGAGGGCAGGAGTTCGAGATCAGCCTGGCCACCATGGTGAAACCCCGTCTTTACTAAAAATACAAAAAAAAAAAAAAAATTAGCTGGGCATGGTGGTGCATACCTGTTATCCTAGCTACTCAGGAGGCTGAGGCACGAGAATTGCTTGAACCAGGAGGCAGAGGTTGCAGTGAGCTGAGATCATGCCATTGCACTTTAGCCTGGGTAACAAGAGTGAAACTGCATCTCCAAAAAAAAAAAAAAAAAAAAAGGTCTCACCATCTACCGTCGTTCCAAAGTACCTGCTGGGATGTAATAGCACAGTGCTGCTTCCTGAGATGAGGAGGACCAGATATTTGTGATGAATAAATTTTCAGTGAGTATGGGGTATCCATTGGGAAGGGGAGAATTACCTAAAATCCTTGGCTCTTCTTGGCCTCTCTCACTTCTTCCTATTAAGCTGAGGTCTCAAATTTGTCTACAGCTCCATCTATTTCACCATCATGTCTGACCCAGTCCCCTTGAACAATCTCTTTGCTCCTGCTTCCATTCTAGTGACACTGGTTAAAAGTGGCCACCTGGGCTGAGTGCAGTGGCTCACGCCTGTAACCCCAGCACTCTGGGAGGCCAAGGTGGGTGGATCACCTGAGGTCAGAATTTCAAGACCAGCCTGACCAACATGGTGAAACCCCATCTCTACTAAAAATACAAAAATTAGCCAGGCGTGGTGGTGGGCGCCTGTAATCCCAGCTACTCAGGAGGCTGAGACAGCAGAATTGCTTGAACCCGGGAGATGGAGGTTGCAGTGAGCCGAGAGTGTGCCACTGCACTCCAGTCTTGGCGACAGAGTGAGACTGTGTCTCAAAAGAAAAAATAAAAGTGGCCATCTGATCATATGCCATGTCCTTCCCTAAAACCTCCAGTGGCTCCCCAAGACCAGTAGACAGAATCCAAACTCCTCATTGGGAAGGCTCGGCCAGTTCTCATGCTTATTTCATTGCGGTGCCCCTTGGCCGTGGCCGTTACTGCAGGAGCCTTTCCTGCAACTTGCTACATCCGCTTTCCTCTGTGCCTTTGCACTAGCTGTTTCCTCTTCCTAAAATGCTTGTCCCTGCATTTGGGAATGATCCGCTTTTTCTCCTGGTCATCTAGATGGCAGCTTAAAAGTTACCTCCTTGGCAAATCCTTCCCATCTGAGTCAATCACCCGTGCACTCTCTGTCACATCATTTAGTTTTAACTCTTTGATTTGTCACTAGCTGATATTTTTATTGTCATTTTTTTTTTTTTTTTTGAGACAAGGTCTTGCTCTGTCACCCAGGCTAGAGTGCAGTGGCACCCACATGGCTCACTGTGGTCTCAACCCCCTGGGCTCAACAGACCCTCCTGCCACAGCCTCCTGAGTAGCTGGGACTATATAGGCACACACCACCACACCTGGCTAAAAAAAAATTTTGTAGTGATGGAGGTCTTGCTGTATTCCCCAGGCTCGTCTTGAACTCCTGGGTTTAAGTGATCCTCCCACCTTGGCTTCCCAAAGTGCTGAGATTACAGGGCCTGAGCCACTGCACCTAGCCTTTGTTGTCAATTTATTTACTCTCCCCAACCAGATGATAAGCTTTGTGAGTGTATCAGCTAGCTCCTGTTGCGTAACAAAACCACCTCAGTGCTTAGTGGCTTAAAACACTCCTTTAGGAGCTCTGATGATTTTACGTGTTGACTGAAGGTTTGTCTGGCCTGGGCCTGTTTAGCTATGGCTGATGGTTTAGGAGAGCCTCTTATGTCTTAGATGGTCAGTGGGGGTCTCTCACCCCAGCAGCCAGGAAGGGCAGACCTCAATGTTCAAGTGCTTTTCAAGCCTCAGCTTGTGTCACGTTTGCAAATATTCCATTGGCCAAAGCAAGCCATATGGCCAAGCCCAGATTCAGCAGGTGGGAACATAGACTCCACTTCTTGGTGGGAGAGGCTGCAAAGAGCTCATGGTCATTTATAATTTCCCACTGGGAAAGCATGTTATCTGCTTTGTTCACTCATGTATACCGGCAGCTGAGAACAGGGGTTGGCCAAGGGCCAGATAGTAAATATTTTCAGCTCTCAGGGCCATATGGTCTCTGTTGGAGCTACTTAACTCTGCCTTTGCAGTGTGAAAGCAGGGTTAGACGATACACTAACCAATAAATGTGGCCATATTCCAGTAGGATATTATTTGCAAAAACAGGTGGCCAACTGGATTTGGCTCCCAGCCCACTGTTTGCCAACTCCAGGCTTAGAGCATTGCCTGCCACATAATAAGAATAGAGGCAATAAAAGAAGTCAAACATTTGGTCAGTATTTTGTTTCTGCCTCAGCTGTTCTGCCACTACCTGGGTGTACAGCAACACCGTTCTGACACCATCCTTCTCCAAAGTTAGCATCAGACTCCACAAGTTTAAGGCTCAGCCCTCCCTGAGATTTCCCTTGCTTCAGACGCTGGCAGCATCTTGGGGATCCCCCAGCCACCCACACTTCTGACTAACTGGCTCTAAATTGGGGGATTCCCACAAACTCTTTGGGTTTGATAATTTACTAGAAGGAACTCACAGAACGAAAATAAACCTGGCCAGGTGTGGTGGCTCGTGCCTGTAATCCCAGCACTTTGGGAGGCCAAGGTGGGAGGCTCACTTGAGCCCAGAGTTTTGAGACCAGCCTGGACAACATAGCGAGACCCCATCTCTACAAAAATTGAAAAACATTAGCCAGGTGTGGGGGTGCATCCCTGTCGTCCCAGCTACTTGAGGGGGCTTAAGCAGGAGGATCGCTTGAGCCCAGGAGTTTGAGGCTGCAGTGAGCTAAGATTGTGCCAGTGCACCCCAGCCTGAGTGGCAGAGCAAGATCTTGTCTCAAATTTATAAACGCTGCTATACAATTATAGTTTTATTATAAAGGATACACATAGGGCAAGATCTGGGAGAGTTCTAGACTCAGAATTTCCATATTCCCTCCTTGTCGCAACAGCATGTATCACCCTCTTGACATACTGACATGTCCACCAACTGGGAAGTACTACTGAGCTTTGGTGTCCAGAGTTTTTGTTTGTTTGTTTGTTGTTTTGAGATGGAGTCTCACTCTGTCACCCAGGCTGGAGTGCAGTGGCTCAATCTCAGCTCACTGCAACCTCCACGTCCCAGGTTCAAGCGATTGTCCTGCCTCAGCCTCCCAAGTAGCTGGGACTACAGATGTGCACCACCACGCATGGCTAATTTTTGTATTTTTAGTAGAGACGGGGTTTCACCATGTTGGCCAGGCTGGTCTTGAACTCCTGACCTCGTGATTCACCTGCCTCAGCCTCCCAAAGTGCTAGGATTACAGGCGTGAGGCACTGCACCCAGCCCAGTGTCCAGAGTTTTAATTGGAGTCTCGTTCCTCAGGCATGATTGATTGAAATCATTGACCATGTGATTAAACACTGCCATTTCCAGCCCCCTCCTCTCCCTGGAGGTCAGGTGACTAAAAGCCCTAACCCTCCGATCACAGGGTTGTTCTTTCTGGTGACCGCCCCCCACCCTAATGTTATCTAGGCCCCCACCACAAGTCGCCCTGACATTCCTAGCACTCCTAACGAAAGCATTCCTATGACTCAGAAAATTCCAAGGGTTTTTGAAGCTCTGTGCCAAGAACTGGGATGAAGACCAGATACATACTTTATGATCCTACAGTCACAAAAATCATTCTGAAGAGTTGAATACCCAGGGGTGTGAGAACAACAGCAGCAGCAACAATGATGCCACCAATAACAAATGACCCTTGTAGCAACGGATAAAATTGTGTTCTGTGTGCGAAGTGCTTTTGTGGTATCCATCATTGAGTTCCCCATCACAAGCTGTGGTGTTGGTGGTGTTATTTTTCAGACGAAAAAATGGAGACTGTAACAGTTGGGAATCTTGTGGTTTCATGCACCAAACCGCAACTCAAACTGGCTTAACTGGCTGGGCGCGGTGGCACACACCTGTAATCCCAGCACTTTGGGAGACTGAGGCGGGGGGATCACCTGAGGTCGGGAGTTTGAGACCAGCCTGACCAACATGGAGAAACCCTGTTTCTACTTAAAAAAAATACAAAATTAGACAGACATGGTGGTGCATGCCTGTAATCCCAGCTACTCAGGAGGCTGAGGCAGGAGAATCGTTTGAACCTGGGAGGTGGAGGTTGCAGTGAGCCGAGATCGTGCCATTGTACTCCAGCCTGAGCAACAAGAATGAGACTCCATCTTAAAAAAAAAAAAATTGACTAACCAAGATTAAAGGAGTTTGTTGGTGCCCATAACCAAAAAGTTCAGGGAGTTGCTTCAGGTATAGCTGTATCAAGAAGCTTAAGCGATGTACCTGATCAGTCTCCTTCATCTTTATTTTCCTCTTTGTTGTTTTATTTTGAGGCAGCTTCTCCCTAACCCTTCACCCCATGCTAGCAAGATGGCAAAACGCTTAGACACTCCAGAAGGAAGACAATTTCCCCTTCCAGCATGTTCTAGCTAAACCCTCACTGCACTGACTTAAGGTCTGTACCCACCACCTCTGAGCCCCCACAGGAATAGATGCTGGTGCTCAGCTTGGCTTGGATCTTGTGCCCATCCTGGATCTGGAAGGGCTTTGGCAGCCAAGAACTGATCTCAGAGACCCCATGTTGGGGAGGACTGGTCCCCAAAGGACCCCTGGGGGCTGTGAGTCTGATGGCATCAGGCTGCAGGTTGGCAAAACCAAAGGCTGCCTAAGTCACTTGCCGTTAAACATGGGGTCATGTTATAGCCGTAGTTGCATTACATCCAACACAGAACAGCAAATGTCCTGTCTCCTTGGAGTAGCAGGTTGAATTCTGCCACGTTGGGGTAACAGTGTCAATTCTGCCACATCAGGCCCATCAGCTCAAGGTAACGGCACATTCTCATTACCATGTGCATTAGTCCATTTCTGCACTGCTATAAAGAATACATGGAACTGGGTAATTTATAAAGAAAAGAGGTTTAATTGGCTCACAGTTCTGCAGGCTGTACGGGAAGCATAGTGGCTTCTGCTTCTGGGGAGGCCTCAGGAAACTTACAATCGTGGCGGAAAGCAAAGGGGAGGTAGGCACATCTTACATGACTGGAGGAAGAGAGAAAGGGGGAAGGTGCTACATAGTTTTGTTTGTTTGTTTGTTTTGAGACAGATTCTCACTCTGTCACCCAGGCTGGGCTGCAGTGGCACAATATCGGCTCACTGCAGCCTCTACCTCCCGAGTTCAAGCAATTCTCATGCCTCAGCCTCCCCAGTAGCTGGGATTACAGGTGGGCACCACCACACCTGGCTAATTTTTGTATTTTTAGTAGAGACGGGGTTTCACCATGTTGGCCAGGCTGGTCTCGAACTCCTGGCCTGAAGTGATCCGCTCACCTTGGCTTCCCAAAGTGCTGGAATTACAGGCGTGAGCCACCATGCTCGACTGGTGCTACATACTCTTAAACAACCAGATCTCGTGAGAACTCACTCACTACACACTGCCAAGGGATATGGTGCTAAACCATTCATGAGAACTCCGCCCATCATAATCCAGTCATCTCCCGCCAGGCCCCACCTCCCACATTGGGGATTACAATTTGACATGAGATTTGGGTGGGGACACAGATCCAAAACATATCACCACGATAATGCCGTGAGTCCCATTGCTGTCATGCACAGGGTAGATCATGGTCCTGCCTCCATGGGATATGGTGTGAATCCCATCACTGTGGGGTCCAGCAGGAGGCCTGTCCCATCACTTTGGGGTAAAATATGAGTCTTGTCACTTTGGGGTAAAACCAAGAGGACCTGCAACCATAGGGTAATGGCATAAGTCTCTCGTTTAAGGCAATGGTTCTTTTCTGGGGACAGTCTGGCATCCTCCCTCCCCAGGGGACTTTTGACAATGTTGGGGGCTTTTTTTTTTTTTTTTTTAGATGGAGTCTGGCTGTGTCTCCCAGGCTGGAGTGCAGTGGTGCTATCTCGGCTCACTGCAACCTCCACCTCCCAGGTCCAAGCAATTCTCCTACCTCAGTCTCCTGAGTAGCTGAGATTACCCACCATGCCCAGCTAATTTTTGTATTTTTAGCAGAGACAAGGTTTCACCATGTTGGCCAGACTGGTCTCGAACTCCTGACCTCAGGTAATCTGCCCACCTTGGACTCCCAAAGTGCTGGGATTACAGGCGCGAGCCACTGCACCCGGCCGCCTGGAGAACATTTTTAATTGCCACAGCTTGTGGGAGGGATGCTACTGGCGTCTCGTGAGTGGAGCCTAGGGGTGCTGCTCAATGTCCTCCAGTGCACAGGATGCCACCCCCACTACCACAGCGGAGAATTACTCGGCCCCAAAGTGAACAATGCTGAGGTCAGGAGAGCTTGTCATAGCATGACAGACTTATGCCATCATTTGAGACCCTGCATAGTATGCTGTCTTCCCAGGCTGTTCTTGAACTCCCAGGCTCAAGCAACCCTCCCTCCTTGGCCTCTCAAAGTGCAGGGATGACAGACAGGAGCCACCATGCTCGGCTCCAGAATCTACATTTTTAACAATCAAGTGATATGCCCTATTGCAGATCGGCAGACTGTGTTTTCAGAAATATCGTTGCAGGCAGAAAGGGCCGGGTGCAGTGGCTCACACCTGTAATCCCAGCACTTTGGGAGGCCGAGGCAAGTGGATCACTTGAGGTCAGGAGTTTGAGACCAGCCTGGCCAACATGGTAAAACCCCATCTCTACTCAAAAATACAAAAATTAGCCAGGCGTGGTGGTGGGCACCTGTAATCCCAGCTACTGTGGAGGCTGAGGCAGGAGAATCTCTTGAACCCAGAAGGCAGAGGTTGCAGTGAGCTGAGATCGCACCACTGCACTCCAGCCTGGACAACAGAGTGAGACTCTGTCACACAAACACACACACAAAAAGAAATACCATATCAGGCAGAAAGATGCCTGAGAAGTCTGAAGGACCTTGAATACCCTGACCTCTCTCTCTCTCTCTCTCTCTCTCTCTGCTCTGTCCTTAGCTTGCTGTGCACCCCATGCCTGGGTCCCTGTCCCAAGGTGTGCCACCTCCTAGAAGGCGAGAAGACCATCGACTCGGTGACGTCTGCCCAGGAGCTCCGAGGATGCACCGTCATCAACGGGAGTCTGATCATCAACATTCGAGGAGGCAGTGAGTGTCTCTGTGGGGGCGTCGGGGGTGCCTGTTGGGCTCCATGTCCCTCTGAGCTGTGAGCAGGGAAGAAAAGCAGTGCAGACTCTGCTGCATGCTCCTAAAGCACTTTTAGGATGGTCATTCAGTGGCTCCCCCATGGATAGAAGCACGCTGGGAGTCTGCCTCAAAACCTGAAATGAACAGCTCAGTCTTGGCCGTACTCACCTTGAGATTCTCATTTTCTACGTTGGGAGTTGGGGCATCAGGAATCTGAATTTAAATTTTTTTTATTTTTATTTTTAGCGATGGAGTCTTGCTCCGTTGCTCAGGCTGGAGTACAGTGGGGCAGCCCTAGCTCACTGTAGCTTCAAACTCCTGGGCTCATGCAATCCTCCTACCTCAGCCTCCCGAGTAGCTGGGAGTACAGGCAGGTGTCACTGTGCCTGGCTAATTTTTTTTTTTTTTTTAATTTTTTTCCAGGGCCAGGTTCTCACTATGTTGCCCAGGCTGGTCTCAAACTCCTGGGCTCAAGCAATCCTCCTGCCTCAGCCTCTCAAAGTGCAGGGATTACAGGCACGAGCCACCCCACCTGGCTTTGGAATCATCATTTTTAACAATCAGGCAATATGCCCTATTGCAGAACTGCAGACTGTGTTTTCAGAAATAAATCTCAGGACCGGGTGCAATGGTTCACACCTGTAATCCCAACACTTTGGGAGGCCGAGGCAGGTGGATCACTTGAGGTCAGAAGTTTAAGACCAGCCTGGCCAACATGGTGAAACCCCATCTCTACTAAAAATACAAAAAAATTAGCCAGGCGTGGTGGCACATGCCTGTAATCCCAGCTACGCAGGAGGTTGAGGCAGGAGAATCTCTTGAACTCAGGAAGTGGAGGTTGCAATGAGCTGAGATCGCACCACTGCACTCCAGCCTGGGCGACAGAGTGAAACTCCATCTCAAAAAAACAAAAAAACAGGCGCTATGGCTCATGCCTGTAATCCCAGCACTTTGGGAGGCTGAGGTGGGCGGATCACTTGAGGTCAGGAGTTTGAGACCAGCCAACATGGTGAAACCTCATCTCTACTAAAAATATAAAAATTAGCTGGGCATGGTGGCACATGCCTGTAGTCCCAGCTACTTGGGAGGTTGAGGCAGGAGAATCGCCTGAACCTGGGAGGCAGAAGTTGCAGTGAGCCAAGATCGCACCACTGCACTCCAGCCTGGGCCATAGACCAAGACTCCGTTTCAAAAAAAAAAAAAAAAAAAAAAAGAAGAAAAGAAATACCATGTCAGGCAAAAAGGCATTCCTTTGTTTATTTCTTTAGCAAACATGTATTGAATACTCAACGGTGAGTATGGGAGAATCCTTACCTTGATGGATTTTTGCGCATAAGTAAATCAACAGATATTGTAAGGTCAGGTTGTGGTCTGTGCTGTGAAGGGAAGTGCAGCAGGGTAATAGGTGGAATGAAAATGGGCAACTTTTCCCTGTAAAGAGCTCTTTCATGAATATATTCAGCCCTGCAGGCCGGGCAGTCTCTGCCATAACCACTCAACTCTACTGTTGTAATATGAAAATAGCCATAGACCCATGTCAGCTAGCAGGCATGGCTTTGTTCCAATAAAACTTTATTTACAAAACAGGTGGAATTTGGCCAGTGGGCTGTCATTTGTCAGTCTCTGAAATGGAGACTAAAAGGGGTTGCTATTTTTTGCTATTTTTTTTTTTTTTTTGTAGCTTTAGTAGAGACAGGGTTTCACCATGTTGGCCAGGGTGGTCTTGAACTCCTGACCTCAAGTGATCCCCCTGCCTCACCCTCCCAAGGTGCTGGGATTACAGGCATGAGCCACCAGCACCAAGCCTGGGGTTGCTATTTTAGAGAAGTCTCTGGTGTGGGAAAGGAGGGTTTGAGATGATGGTGGAACAAGCCAAGGAGATATATGGTGGAATAATATTCTGAGCAACAGAGGCAGCCAGTGCCAAGGTCCTGGGGCAGAAATATGCTTGACCCATTTAAGGAATGCTAAGGACTTCAGATTGTGTTCTAAGCATGATGAGTTTTGAGCTGGGTATGTCCAGTCATTTGCAGCCTGAGGGTTATCTTCTCACCATGGAGAATCATGAGAAGATTGAAATATTTCTATAGAAACCCACTGGATATTCTCTCCTTTCCTTAGACAATCTGGCAGCTGAGCTAGAAGCCAACCTCGGCCTCATTGAAGAAATTTCAGGTTATCTAAAAATCCGCCGATCCTACGCTCTGGTGTCACTTTCCTTCTTCCGGAAGTTACGTCTGATTCGAGGAGAGACCTTGGAAATCGGGTACGTGGGCCTGATGGTGTGTATGGCCTGAGTGCTAACTAGGAAGTTCGTGCATTAGAAAAACTGAAGGATTTTTTCGGCCAGGTGTGGTGGCTGATGTCTGTAATCCCAGCATTTTGGGAGGCCGACGCGGGTGGATCACTTGAGGCCAGGAGTTCGAGACTAACCTGGCCAACATGGTGAAACCCCGTCTCTATAAAAGTACAAAAATTAGCCAGGTGTGGTGGTGCCCACCTGTAATCCCAGCTACTTGGGAGGCTGATTGGAGGCAGAGTTGCAGTGAACCAAGTCACATATGATCTACCCGGGTGACAGGAGATCTGTCCAAAAAAAAAAAAAAAAAAAGAGAAGAAGAAGAAAAACTTAAGGATTTTTAAAAAAACAAAAGTGTATCTGGCAAAACCTCAGGAGAAAAGAACCTGGAATGTGCCTAAAGGTCCATCCAGCCAAAAATTGTAAAAGCTTTTTTTTTTTTTTTTTTTGTCGCCCAGCCTGGAGTGCAGTGGCGCAATCTCGGCTCACTGCAAGCTCCGCCTCCCGGGTTCACGCCATTCTCCTGCCTCAGCCTCTCCGAGTAGCTGGGACTACAGGCGCCTGCCACCACGCCCGGCTAATTTTTTGTATTTTTAGTAGAGACGGGGTTTCACCGTGGTCTCGATCTCCTGACCTCGTGATCCGCCCGCCTCGGCCTCCCAAAGTGCTAGGATTACAAGCGTGAGCCACCGCGCCCGGCTCTGTAAAAGCTTTTTTATAGTCATTCTTGAGAAACAAAAGTGGGAGCAGCCCAACCTTGGTGCCCATCCTCCAAGTGTACAGGCTGGAATTTTTGCTAAATGTGCTGTTTGGGCTGCATTGTGAGTAGAGTTTAGCATGCATCAAATGGACATTCCCTCTTAGTCCCAATTGTCCATCCTAATTTCTGGGATGGACTCCATCTCAGTATATTCCAACCTTCTCCTTGAGGTCCTGGAAACTCTATTAGCAAAACAGCAGAAACTCAAACTAGCTAGATCAAGATTGACTCATAGGCAGGAGGTCTGTGGAAGACCCAGATTCTTTCCATCTTTGTGCTCCTCATGGTCACAAGATGGCTGCCTCAGCCCCAGCCTCACATCTGTAGAACAGACAGCAAGTGGGGAAAGGGACAAAAGGACATGTTAATCAACATGAGCTGGTAATTGATTTGAGAAGGTGGGCTAAACAATATAGTTTAGACTATATTATCTGCACTCCAGCCTGGGCAACAGAGTGAGACTCCGTCTCAGTAAAAAGACAAACAAACAAACAAAAACCTTCAGTGGCTCCTTTCTGCTTATTAAGGATGGCCACATGTTCTTGGTCTTGGTCTGGCACGCAGTATATTAGAGGGTCTGGTCCATTGCAACTACAGCTATTTCCTGTCATCTATTGGCCAAAACAGGCTACTTTGCTCTTCCCTGAACTCAGCTTAGGTGCCTCTGTGTTATCAATATTTCCCCTATTTGCAGAAATTGGTTTCTGCAAAACCTATTCCTCAGTCCATCACAGACTCACCACCCCCCTTCAAGACTGAGCTGAGCCTCCTTCCTGGCCATGAAAACTTCCTCAACTTCCTCTGTTATCCACATTCAACAAATTTGTGTTGAGTATGTGCCAAGCAAGTGGAGAGGATTAGGGATGTAGCACTGAACAAGATCAACTCCAAGCATGGCCATACCATCTTGGAGTGGCAGAAGACCAGCCGTTGAATGACTAGATGTGTGTGTTATTTCCATAGGAACTACTCCTTCTATGCCTTGGACAACCAGAACCTAAGGCAGCTCTGGGATTGGAGCAAACACAACCTCACCATCACTCAGGGGAAACTCTTCTTCCACTATAACCCCAAACTCTGCTTGTCAGAAATCCACAAGATGGAAGAAGTTTCAGGAACCAAGGGGCGCCAGGAGAGAAATGACATTGCCCTGAAGACCAATGGGGACCAGGCATCCTGTAAGTCACTGGTCCCCAACCTTTTTGGCATGAGGGACTGGTTTAGTGGAAGACGGTTTTTCCACGGACTGGTGGGGGGTGGGGATGGTTTCAGCATGATTTAAGTGCATTACATTTATTGTGCACTTTATTCCTATTATGATTACATTGTAATATATAATGAAAGAATTGTACAACTTACCGTATGTAGAATCAGTGGGAACCCTGAGCTTGTGTTCCTGTAACTAGATGGTCCCAGCTGGCGGTGATGGGAGACAGTGACAGATCATCAGGCATTAGATTTTCATAAGGAGCGTGCAGTCTAGATCCCTCACGTACACAGTTCACAATAGGGTTCACGCTCCTATGAGAATCTAATGCCACCGCTAATCTGACAGGAGGCAGAACTCAGGTGGTCATGCAAGCGATGGGGAGTGACCGTAAATACAGATGAAGCTTCACTTGCTCACCCATCACTCACCTCCTGCTGTACAGCCCTGTTCCTAACAGGCCATGGATAAGTACTGGTCTGTGGCCCGGGGACTGGGGACCCCTGCTGTAAGTGGTCCACAAACCAGATAATGTGGCTGTCCTCTCTCATCCATCACAGTCACCCCCAGGGGGTATTACTTCCCTCTAACAACTCATTGTGTGATAGGCTTTCTTACTGAGGGCAGATTCTGCACATTTATTAATATTATCACTATGCTTACTGTGCAATATAGTACCGGATACGGGATGAAGTCATACAAGCACTGAATGAATGGATGAATGAAGGACGGATGAATGAATGACACTTTCTTGTATGTGTATCAGGCTGATGCTGAAGACTTCAAAGTTGAGTAAAATACCTATGTCAGTCTGCATCTCCTGGGAAGTGACTGCCAAGTTGAAGTTAGGAGTGCGGAAAATGTATTGAGGGTAATATTCATGAAATATGAAACAGAGGAAGAGCTGCTGCTTCTTTTTTTTTTTTTTTTTTGAGACAGAGTCTTGTTCTGTCACCCAGGGCCGGAATGCAGTGGCATGATCTTGGCTCACTGCAACCTCCTCCTCCTGGGTTCAGGTAATTCTCTCGCCTCAGCCTCCAGAGTAGCTGGGATTACAGGCACATGCCACCACACCCGGCTGATTTTTTTTTTGTATTTTTAGTAGAGACAGGGTTTTGCCGTGTTGGCCAGGGTGGTCTTGAACTCCTGACCTCAGGTGATCCTCCCGCCTCGGCCTCCCAAAGTGCTGAGATTACAGGTGTGAGCCACCACGCCCAACCATGAAGAGCCTTTTGACAATAGAGTGTGTCTGACCTCTGTGAACAGAGAGCGGGAAGGAGGGAGGATAGGGCTGGGACAGCCTCAGACAGTGGTGCATCCCTGAGTCTTGGCCAAACCCAGAAAGAGCTCAAGGCCACGGTTGTCTGCAGGGAAGTTCCGCATTGCAAAGGGACGGCCAGGCATCCACCAAGTCAGTCATAGATGAGGGCTGTCCAGGGAGAGTCAGGTCTTGGCTGGAATGCTATAGCGGGTCATGCAGTTTCTGCAGCTGCAGGCTGCCTGCTGACTGCACTTCGCTGACAGATTCTGAGCAGTGAGCTGCCAGGGGCTTCTGGGACACCTTCATGGGGAGTTAGTTACTTATGTCAAAATGTAACGCAAGGGCCGGGCATGGTGGCTCATGCCTGGAATCCCAGCACTTTGGGAGGCTGAGGCGGGCAGATCACTTGAGGTCAGGAGTTCGAGACCAGCCTGGCCAATGTGGTGAAACCCCATCTCTACTAAAAAAAAAAAAAAAAATACAAAAACTAGCTGGGCGTGGTGGTGGGCGCCTGTAATCCCAGCTACTTGAGAGGCTGAGGCATGAGAATTGCTTAAACCTGGTAGGCGGAGGTAACAGTGAGCAGATATCGTGCCGCTGCGCTCCAGCCTTGGTGACAGAGAAAGACTGTCTCAAAAAAATGTAGTGCAAGGAGAGCGAAGTTGGGGTGAGGTTTGGGAGTGGGTTTGTTTTCTAGACAGAGACAATTACTTAGATGCGTCTCTCCAATGTCTAATGATCTGCAGGCTCTCTAAACTCACTTGGCATGGGTTTATTTGCACTGGAGTTGCACCTCCTTTCAGGTCAGTCTTACAAGACAACGTTGTGTCAGGACAAACATCACCCTTGGAAATCCCTTCCTCCAATAACTATTGGCCAGTTGTCCTTCTTGCGTGGCCACAGACTGCGCTTATTCAGTTGACTGTCTAGCTGAGTCAAGTCATTGGCTTACGTGAGTGTGAGCGGCCAAGTTGCAAAACTGGCTCTTACCTTTGAATCTTCCCCCATTCATACTCAGCCAGGCACACGGGGAGGAGACCCTTAAGGGAACAGCAGCCTGACCTCTCCCTTCTCACGGTCCCTCCAGGAAGTGTGGGAGTCCCAGGTTTTGGTCTGAAACTGCACTGAAATAGCTTGTTTTTGTCTTTTGTTTTAACTTTTCCAGGTGAAAATGAGTTACTTAAATTTTCTTACATTCGGACATCTTTTGACAAGATCTTGCTGAGATGGGAGCCGTACTGGCCCCCCGACTTCCGAGACCTCTTGGGGTTCATGCTGTTCTACAAAGAGGCGTAAGTAGAAGAGTTAGAGGGACGCTGCGGAGGCGAGGGCCAGCTGGCTCTGTGCTTGCTACGTTTGTGCTCCAATCTTCCCCTCTTGGGTTCCTCTCTATCTCCCTCCTCCTCCTGGAATAAATATCTTAGGTTCCCTTTTACAGTCTCACCAGTCGACGGCATGCAAAGTCAATAATGTCTGCTTTTATCAAATGCCTAAAATGGAAGCAGACAGCTTTCCTGTAGAAGCCCGGACCGGCCAGTTTCCTGGGGCAATATTCCATTTTGCCTTGCCTGTGTATGTCTCATCAGACATCCTTAGTAGTCGGGAGCTGAGTCTACTGAGTGGATGTTATCAAATGTATTGCTTATCTATTTTTCTTTTTTTTTCCCCCCCATTTTTTTTTTTTTTTTTGAGACAGAGTCTTGCTCTGTTGCCCAGGCTGCAGTGCAGTGGCACGATCTTGGCTTACTGTAACCGCTGCCTCCTGGGTTCAAGCAATTCTCCTGCCTCAGTCTCTTGAGTAGCTGAGATTATGGGCATGCACCATCACACCCAGCTAATTTGTGTATTTTTGGTAGAGACGGGTTTTGCCGTGTTGGCCAGGCTGATCTCGAACTCCTGACCTCAGGTGATCCGCCCACCTTGGCCTCCCAAAGTGCTGGGATTACAGGCATGAGCCACCGCACCTGACCGGTAGTAATATTAATAATAGTTCTAGCCCTCAAGATTTACCTTGTGCCTTGCTGAGAACTTACACACAGTCTAAACTTAGCAGTAACTTGTAAGGGAGTTTCTACTGTTATTATTATTATTACAGATTGAGTATCCCTAATCTGAAAATCTGGAATCTGTAATGCTCCAAAATCCAAAGCTTTTTGAGGGCCGACTTGATGCTCAAAGGAGATGTTTATTGGAGCATTTCAGATTTCAGATTTTTAGATTTGAGATGCTGAACCAGTACAATGCAAATAAACTGGGAAAATGCAAATATATCAAAACCCAAAAATATACAAAATCCAAAACACTTCTGATCCCAAGCATTTATTTATTTATTTATGTTTTTGAGACAGAGTCTTCCCTTGTTGCCCAGGCTGGAGTGCAGTGGTGCGATCTCGGCTGATTGCAACCTCTGCCTCCCGGGTTCAAGCGATGCTCCTGCCTCAGCCTCCTGAATAGCTGGGATTGCAAGCATCTGCCACCATGCCCGGGTAATTTTTGTATTTTTAGTAGAGATGGGGTTTCACCATGTTGGCCAGGCTGGTCTCGAACTCCTGACCTCTGGTGATCCATCATTCTCAGCCTCCCAAAGTGCTGGGATTACAGGCGTGAGCCACTGCACTTGGCCAAGTCTCAAGTATTTTGAATAAGGGATGCCCAAGCTGTGTTTTTTCATTGAGATGTCAGGGTTGACAGTTCCTTTCTCTTCGGCTGTTCCCGAGTTATTTTTTCTTGCGACATAAGATTGTTGGGTGAGTAAGATGCGACCCTATAGGATGTAACTTCCCAGGCCTCATCTGCACGGCACTCAGTGTGACGGTCTTGTAAGGGTAACCGCCTTCTGCTGTTTTGTCTTGAAAGCCCTTATCAGAATGTGACGGAGTTCGACGGGCAGGATGCGTGTGGTTCCAACAGTTGGACGGTGGTAGACATTGACCCACCCCTGAGGTCCACCGACCCCAAATCTCAGAACCACCCAGGATGGCTGATGCGGGGTCTCAAGCCCTGGACCCAGTATGCCATCTTTGTGAAGACCCTGGTCACCTTTTCGGATGAACGCCGGACCTATGGGGCCAAGAGTGACATCATTTATGTCCAGACAGATGCCACCAGTGAGTGTGTCTTGGGAATGTGAATTCGTATGTGAATCAGACCTCTTGCTTTTAACAGGCTGATGCAGTGAGGTTGTATAAAATGCCCCTTGATATGGTTATTGGCTTTTTTTTTTTTTTTTTTTAGACAGGGTCTTACTTTGTCACCCAGGCTGGAGTGCAGTGCAGTGGTGTGATCATGGCTCACTGCAGCCTCAAACTCCCGGGCTCACGCAATCCTCCTGCCTCAGCCTCCTAAGTAGAAGGAACTACCAGAGTATACCACCATGTGTGGCTATTTTTTTTTTTTTTTTGAGACGAAGTCTCACTCTGTCACCCGGACTGGAGTGCAATGGCATGATCTCGGCTCACTGCAACCTCTGCTTCCCGGGTTCAAGTAATTCTCCCACCTCAGCCTCCTGAGTAGCTGGGACTACAGGCATGCACCACCATACTCAGCTAATTTTTGTATTTTTTGTAGAGACAGAATGTTGCTATGTTACCCAGGCTGGTCTTGAACCCCTGACCTCAAGTGATCCTCCTGCCTCGGCCTCCCAAAGTCCTGGGATTAGAAGTGTGAGCCACCTCGCCCAGTCAGTTATTGGCTTTTAAAGGAGCTGGGTATTGAGGCTTATAGTTTCCGATGAGGCAGTAGCAACAAGCCACTTGATGGGAGTATTTATATTTTTCATCCTATTATGAAAAATTGTCAAATATTCACAACATAGAAAGAACAACAACCCCATAGTTAGCCACCTCCCAGCTTCAGCCTTTGGTCATTTTTGTTTCATCTCGATGCCTCTTCCCTCTTCTCACTTGTTACTTCTTTTTGTTTTGTTGTTTGTTTTGGCCTAGAGTATTTCATAGCAATTTAATTATGTTTTGTTTGTTTGTCTGAGATGGAGTCTCACTCTGTCACCCAGGCTGGAGTGCAGTGGTGCGATCTGGACTCACTGCAACCTCCACCTCCATGGTTCAGGTGATTCTCCTGCCTCAGCCTCCCAAGTTGCTGGGATTACAGGTGTGCGCCACCACGCTTGGCTAATTTTTGTTTTGTTTTGTTTTTTGAGACAGAGTCTCACTCTGTCACCCAGGCTGGAGTGCAGTGGTGTGATCTCAGCTCACTGTAACCTCCCCGTCCCAGTTCAAGTGATTCTCCTGCCTCAGCCTCCAAGTAGCTGCAACTACAGGCATGCCACCACGCCCAGCTAATTTTTGTATTTTTAGTAGAGACGGGGTTTCACCATGTTGGCCAGGATGGTCTCAATCTCTTGACCTGCAGTCCGCCCACCTTGGCCTCCCAAAGTGCTGGGATTACAGGCATGAGCCACCATGCCAGCCTTTTTTTTGTTTTGTTTTGTTTTGAGATGGAGTTTCCTTCTTGTTGCCCAGGCTGGAGTGCAATGGCGCTATCTCAGCTCACTGCAACCTCCACCTCCTGGGTTCAAGCGATTCTCCTGCCTCAGCCTCCTGAGTAGCTGGGATTACAGGCACACACCACCACGATTGGCGAATTTTTTTTTTTTTTTAGAGACAAGGTTTCTCGATGTTGGTCAGGCTGGTCTCGAACTCCCAACCTCAGGTGATCTGCCCGCCTCGGCTTCCCAAAGTACTGGGATTACAGGCGTGAGCCACTGCGCCCAGCCATTTTTGTATTTTTAATAGAGACGGGGTTTCACCGTGTTAGCCAGGATGGTCTCCATCTCCTGACCTCATGATCCGCCCACCTTGGCCACCCAAAGTGCTGGGATGAGTGCCCTCATGATGTCTTTAACTTGTGTGTCCCCCCACCATCCTCCCACTAGCTTTTTTGGCACACTCTTTCTCATGACGGACCCATTTCCTTTCTACTTGGCAGACCCCTCCGTGCCCCTGGATCCAATCTCAGTGTCTAACTCATCATCCCAGATTATTCTGAAGTGGAAACCCCCCTCCGACCCCAATGGCAACATCACCCACTACCTGGTTTTCTGGGAGAGGCAGGCGGAAGACAGTGAGCTGTTCGAGCTGGATTATTGCCTCAAAGGTGAGTGCGGGCAGCTGTGCTGGGATTGGTGGGGTTTGCACACGTGTGTCTGATGCACTTTACTTCACCTCTAGGGAAGCAGCCATCTCTTACCATGTCTCCGTGTCGGAACACACACACACTCCATTCTGTCTCATACGAAAACACACGTTTTTATCTATTTATTTATTTTATTTTTTATTTATTTACTTTTTTGAGATGGAGTTTCACTCTTGTTGCCCAGGCTGGAGTGCAATGGCGCGATCTTGGCTCATTGCAGCCTCTGCCTCCCAGGTTCAAGTGATTCTCCTGCGTTAGCCTCCCAAGCAGCTGGGATTACAGGCACGTGCCACCACACCCGACTAATTTTGTATTTTTAGTAGAGACGGGGTTTCTCCATGTTGGTCAGGATGGTCTCAAACTCCTGACCTCAGGTGACCTCAGGTGATCCACCCGCCTCGGCCTCCCAGAGTGCTGGGATTACAGGCATAAGCCACCATACCTGGTCTATTTTTTTTTTTTTTTTTTGAGACAGGGTCTTACTCTGTTGCCCAGGCTGGAGTGCAGTGGCATGATCTCTGCTCACTGCAACCTCCACCTCCCAGGCTCAAGCGATCCTCCCGCCTCAGCCTATGAGTTGCTGGAACAACACCGTTGTCCACAGGTGTGCACCAGCATGCCCAGGTAATTTTTTTTTTTTTTTTTTTTTTTTTTTGAGACGGAGTCTCACTCTGCAACCCAGGCTGGAGTACAGTGGCATGATCTTGGCTCACTGCAACTTCTGCCTCCCAGGCGCAAGCGATTCTCCTGCTTCAGGGTCCTGAGTAGCTGGGACTACAGGCGCCTGCCACCACACCCAGCTAATTTTTGTATTTTTAGTAGAGATGGGGTTTCACCATGTTGGCCAGGCTGGTCTTGAACTCCTGACCTCAAATGATCCACCCGCCTTGGCCTCCCAAAGTGCTGAGATTACAGGCATGAGCCACCACGCCCGGCCCTGGCTAATTTTTAAACTTCTTTTTGTAGAGATGGAGTCTCCTTATATTGCCCAGGCTGGTCTCAATCTCCTGGCTTCAAGTGATACACCCCCCTCAGCCTCCCAAAGCGCTGGGATTACAGGCATGAGCCACTATGACTGGCTCATACATACACATTTTTAAACATCGTAACACAAGCACACACTGAAGACTTGTGTCAAAACCAGATTTTTCCCATGTCTTGGCACCATTTCCCTCTGGGATTTTCTCCTCTTGTCTCTCCTTCTTTCTCCCTCTCTGTCTTCCTTGTTCTCTTCATCCCTCCTCACACTGATGGGGATGCAGCTGTGTTAACCCACACAAGACTTCCGTGCAAAGCTAGAAACGCAACTAATGGTTATTGACAAAGTCAGGGAAGGATTTTGGCCCCACTGAGATCCTTTAGTTATAAGGATCGATGGCAGCAAGAATTGGTTATCTCATATCCCCCACCCTATACTTTCAATTAAAAATGTCTGCCAGGCTTGGCGCTCATGCCTGTAATCCCAGCACATTGGGAGGCCAAGGTGGGAGGATCACTGGAGTCCAGGAGTTTGAGACCAGCCTGGGAAACATAGCAAGATCCCATCTCTACAAAAATTTTTAAAAATGGTGGTATACACCTGTAGTCCCAGTTACTTGGGAGGCCCAGGCGGGAGGATCTCTTGAGCCCAGGAGTTCGAGTCTGCAGTGAGCTATGATTATTCCAATGCACTCCCGCCTGGGTGACAGAGCAAGAACCTGTCTCTATAAAAAAAAATTATACAAAATAAAAAAATACAAATGGCATTAAGTGCATTCACAATATTGTGCAATCATTTTATTGTATAAAAATTATATTTATAAATAAAATTTATAATATAAATAAATAATTTTACTATAAAACTTAATGACAAATTTCTCAGTCTTAATCTTGTTAACTTAATGGACCTCCATCCGTCTGAAGGAAAATGGAATAATATTTAAAGTCTCAAACTAGTGTGTATACATTAGTTTAAAATTATTATTATTTTCTTTTTCTTTTTCTTTTTTTTTTTTTTTTTGAGACAGAGTCTCACTCTGTCACCCAGGCTGGAGTACAGTGGCTTGATCTCGGCTCACTGCAACCTCCACCTGCTGGGTTCAAGCGATTCTTGTGCCTTAGCCTCCTGAATAGCTGGGATTACAGGTGCTGCCGCTACACTGGCTAATTTTTGTATTTTTAGTAGAGACGGGGTTTCAACACATTGGCCAGGGTGGTCTTGAATTCCTGACCTCAAATGATCCACCCGCCTCAGCCTCCCAAAGTGCTGGGATTACAGGCATGAGCCACTGTGCCCGGCCTAAAATTATTTTAACATTGGGTTTTTTAAAAACCCACCAAACTGGTGAAGCATCTGTCACTTTTTTCTTTTTCTTTTTTAAGATGGGGTCTCACTGTTGTCCAGGCTAGAGTGCAGTGGCTCAAACGATCTTCCCGCCTCAGCCTCCTGAGTAGCTGGACTACTCAGGACTACAGGCCTGAGACACTACACCTGGCTAATTATTTAAAATAATTTTTTAGGCCAGGCACAGTGGCTCATGCCTGTAATCCCAGCACTTTGGCAGGCCGAGGTGGGCGGATCACCAGGAGTCATGAGTTTGAGACCACCCTGGCCAACATGGCAAAACCCCATCTCTACTCAAAATACAAAAATTAGCCGGGCATGGGCCTGTAACCCCAGCTACTCAGGAGGCTGGGGCAGGAGAATCGCTTGAACCCGGGAGGTGGAGGTTGCAATGAGCCGAGATTGTACCATTGCACTCTAGCCTGGGTAACAAAAGTGAAACTCCATCTAAGAAAAATAATAATAATAAAAATAATAATAATTTTTTAGAGGTGGGGATCTTGATATGTTGCCCAGGGTGGTCTCGAACTCCTGACCACAAGCGATCCTCCTGCCTCAGCCTCCCAAAGTGCTGATATTACAGGCATGAGCCACTGCGCTGGGCCCATTTATTTCTTTAGTTTTGGTTTCCTTGTGTGTCTTCATGTCTTTTTCTTGAGATATTTTCTGTTAGTGATATCCTCAGTCCATGACCCTGGAGGAGAAGGTGAGGTGTGGCTGAGGCCGGGAGCTCAACATTTGCTCTTGGCTCTGGCCCTGACCTGCTGAAGGGCTTTGGCTAAGTCCCAAGCAAGTCACCGTCTGCCTCCTTTTTGGGAGAAGGGGCGGGAGGACAGATGATCTCTGGGAGCTGTCCCAGCTCTAAGCTCATATGCTATATGTATGTGTGTGACATCATCCCCGCCTGAGCCGAGGGTTGCAAACGTGATTTATCTGCTCCGATGCTTTATATAACTCCAGGGTGAGTCCAGTCATCAGCTCCGCCGTAAGCTGTTGGCCCTGCATTCAAGTAACCAGAACCACCCGTGAGAGCTGCCGCCAGCAATGTCACTCAAAGCTTCCCTTTTTTTTTTTTTATATTCCGAAAGTCTAAATCTCTAATTACCAAGGGACCATTTAAACATGGTTTTATTTGTAATTGTCACAAAGTTAACATCATTAAAAGGAAACTCACTAAGGACAAATTCTGTGTGATTTCACTCCTAAGAGATGCCTAGAGTCCTCAGATTCGTAGAGACAGAAAGTAGAATGGGGAGTGCCAGGGACTGGGGAGGGGACGGGTTGGGGACAGAGTTTCAGTTTGGGAAGATGAGAAAGTTCCGGAGATGATGGTGGTGATGATTGCACAATATTGTGAATGCACTTAATACCACAGAACTGCACACTTAAAATGGTTGAGATTTACCAGGCACAGTGGCTCACGCCTGTAATCCCAGCACTTTGGGAGGCCGAGGTGGGTGGATCACTTTGAGGCCAGGAGTTCGAGACCAGCCTGGGCAACATTGTGAAACCTCGTCTCTACTAAAAATACAAAAATTAGCTGGGTGTGGTGGTGGGTGCCTGTAATCCCAGCTACTCGGGAGGCTGAGGCAAGAGAATTGCTTGAATCTGGGAGGCGGAGGTTGCAGTGAGCCGAGATCACGCCATTGCACTCCAGCCTGGCAACAGAGCAAGACTCCGTCAAAAAAAAAAAAAAAAAAAAAAAAAAAAAAAATTGAGATGGTAAATTGGTAAATTTTATGTAATGTTTATTTTTCCACAATTTAAAACACACACACACACAAATAAGCTTACAAACCCTTCCTGTTAATATCACTAGTATATGTGTTGTTATCATGGTAAAATATACATCACATACAATTTCTTATTATAACCATGTTTAAGAGCACAGTTTAGCTGCATTAAGTGTGTTGCCGTGGTTGTACGACCATCACCACCATCATCTCCAGAACTTTCTCATCTTCTCAAACTGAAACTCTGTCCCCATGAAACACTCACTCCTCTTCTCCTTCCCCCAGCCCCAGCACCCACCATCCTCCTTTCTGTCTCTGTGAATCTGATTCTAGAGACTTCATTATGCTTCATTTTTCTTTTTTTTTTTTGAGATGGAGTCTTGCTGCGTCGCCCAGGCTGGAGTGCAGTGGCGTGATCTCAGGCTCACTGCAAGCCCCGCCTCCCAGGTTCATGCCATTCTCCTGCCTCAGCCTCCCGAGTAGCTGGGACTACAGGTGCCCGCCACCACGCCTGGCTAATTTTTTGTATTTTTTAGTAGAGACGGGGTTTCCCCATGTTAGCCAGGATGGTCTCCATCTCCTGACCTCATGATCTGCCCGCCTCGGCCTCCCAAAGTGCTGGGATTACAGGCGTGAGCCACCGCGCCCAGCCCATTATGCTTCAATTTTCTAATCTCAGAAAAACCACAGTGTACCGTGTTTCATGCAGTGGATTCTAGGAAGAGATAGCAGGTATCAGGAGTGATACCTGTGCCTGAACAAATATCCCTTCCTCTCCTAATAATAATAATAATAATAATACCACCAGGAGCTTCCCTTATTCAGGCAGTTCTACATTTTTTTTTCCATCTGTAATGCTGTAACTAGCTCCCATCAGAGTTAACCCAGGCAGGTTATTCTATGTCTATTTATAAACTTAAGAAGTATTTTCCAGTCTCTCATAGGCTTTTAAAGCTGTGTAAATACTTGGGTTTCCGAGTCAATACTCACCATTCACAGGAAGGTGCTTGATACACGATTTAGAGCTTATTGTCTATCCTCGAGGCATTAAGGGGAGGAGAGAAAAATGGAATTTCCTTTGCTCAGCAGTCACCAGGCACCAAGCAGGATGGCATCAGGGGAGGTGACTCTCCAGGGACTGTCGCAGATTTTGCTTGTAAAGAGCTGTGTCTGTCCATCTTAGTGGCTGTACCAGGGGCGTAACTGTGCTTGCACCATGGGTCGCAAGAACCCTGGGATTTGACTTCAGGGGTTAAGACATGACCAGCTGCGGTACTTAAGTATTGTAGACTGGGTGCGGTGGCTCATGCCTGTAATCTCAGCACTTTGGGAGGCCGAGGCGGACAGATCATTTGAGCTCAGGAGTTTGAGATCAACCTGGCCAACATGGCAAAACTCCGTCTCTACCAAAAAAAAAAAAAAATACAAAAATTGGCCGCGCACAATGGCTCACGCCTGTAATCCCAGCACTTTGGGAGGCCAAGGCGGGTGGATCACCTGAGGTCGGGAGTTCAAGACCAGCCTGACCAACATGGCGAAACTCTGTCTCTAATAAAAATACAAAAAAAATTAGCCAGGCGTGGTGGTGCATGCCCATAATCCCAGTTACAGGGCGGGGGGCGGAGCTGAGACAGGAGAATCGCTTGAACCCGGGAGGCAGAGGTTGCAGTGAGCCAAGATTGCACCACTGCACTGCAGCCTGGGCGACAGAGCAAGACCCCATCTCAAAAAAAAAAAAGAGAAATAGTATTGTATTTTGTATTTTTAGGACTGCTACCTTTATAAACTACTGGTGTTCTTCTTCATTTATTAATTTTTAAATTCCCTTTTCTATGCATATTTGAAAAATTCCTTCCTCTATCTCCTCTCATTCCTTTAGGTCAGGGTTTCTCTACCTTGGTGTTTTTTATATCTGGCGTTGGATCATTCTCTGGGGTGGGGCTGCCCTGAGCACTTCAGGGTGCTGAGCAGCATCCCTGGTCTCCACCTATTCCATGCTCCAGGAGGATGCCCCAGCCAGGTCCTGACACCTAAAAATATCTCCAGATGTTGCCCAATGTCCCTAGTAGGAGAAAAAAATCACCCCCTGGGTGAGAACCATTCACTGATCAAGTCTGATTTCTGGACTCATGAATGGACCCCTTAGAATTCCATGTGGAGGCCCAGTGTGGTGACTCAGGCCTGTAATCCCAGCACTTTGGGAGGCCAAGGTGGGCAGATCGCATGAGGTCAGGAGTTCCAGACCAGCCTGGCCAACATGATGAAACTCTGTCTCTACTAGAAATACAAAAAATTAGCCGGGTGTGGTGGCAGGTGCCTGTAATCCCAGCTACTTGGGAGGCTGAGGCAGGAGACTCGCTTGAATCCAGGAGGCGGAGGCTGCAGTGAGCCAAGATCACGCCACTGCACTCCAGCCTGGGCGACAGAGCAAGACTGTCTCAAAAAAAAAAAGAATTCCATGTGGAATTCTACTCTGCCCTCCCATCTTATTTGTGTGGTTGATTAATTAATTGGTTGATTCCTTCATGCAGCCATGACCTGGCTCCTCCTCCTCCTCCTTCTTCTCCTTCTTCTTTCTTTTTCTTCTTCTTCAACATGATTTCACTCTGTTGCCCAGGCTGGAGTGCAATGGCCCCATCTCAGCTCACTGCAGCCTCGACTTCCCAGGCTCAAGCGATCCTCCTACCTCAGCCTCCTGAGTAGCTGGGATTACAGGTGCACACCACCATGCCTGGCTAATTTTTGTATTTTTTGGTAGAGATGAGGTTTCATCATGTTGGCCAGGCTCATGTTGAACTCCTGGGCTCAAGTGATCCTTCCCCCTCAGCCTCCCAAAGTTCTGATATTACGGGCAAGAGCCACCGTACCTGGCCCCCTTTATCTTTTTCTAACCTCCTCCCACCATTCTCTCTCTCACCCCCTTCTAGCTACAGTGGTTTCCTGAGATTTTTTTTTTTTTTTTTTTTTGAGAGATGGAATGCTTGCTCTGTCACCCAGGCTGGAGTGCAGTGGCGCGATCTTGGCTCACTGCAACCTCCATCTCCCAGGTTCAAGTGATTCTCCTGCCTCAGCCTCCCACGTAGCTGGGACTACAGGCATGTGCCACCACGTGCAGCTGATTTTTGGGTTTTTTAGTAGAGACAGGGTTTCACTATATGTTGGCCAGGCTGGTCTCGAACTCCTGACCTCAAGTGATCCTCCCGCCTCGGCCTCCCAAAGTGCTGGGATTACAGGAGTGGGCCACTATGCCTGGCCAGACACTTCTTAATGTGCCAAGAAAATTCCTGTCCTGGGGCCTTTCCACTGGGTTTCTGCTATGTCTGAATTGCTTTACATCACGATATGTGGATGGTGCTTTCCTTTGCTGAATTCAGGATGTCTCAGTGGTGACTTTCTTTGAGACCCCTTCATGAAAATGGCACCCCCAGGCACCCACTGTTCTTTGACCCCAACATCTGACCTGTGACTGTGTATTTACGAGTTTATTGTAGACTGTAAGTCCATTGAAGACAGAGGTATTGTCTGGTTACCTTATAATCTTCAGTCCCATGATTGTGGTGTCTGGCAGTTGTTGCTTTTTTGGGGGACAGAGTCTCGCTGTTGTTGCCTAGGCTGGAGTGCAATGGCGCAATCTTGGCTCACTCCAACCTCTGCCTCTCCCGGGTTCAAGTGATTCTCCTGCCTCAGCCTCCTGAGTAGCTGGGATTACAGGCACCCACCACCACGCCCGGCTAACTTTTGTATTTTGAGTAGAGATGGGGTTTTGCCATGTTGGCCAGGCTGGTCTGGACTTCCTGACCTCAGGTGATCCGCCCGCCTCGGCCTCCCAAAGTGCTAGGATTACAGGAGTGAGCCACAGCGCCCGGCCGCCTGGCAGTTTCTATTAGGTTGGTGCGAAAGTAATTGTGGGCCAGGCGCGGTGGCTCACA
>NW_026652287.1:40173237-40214726 GCF_009828535.3 Hylobates moloch | reverse complement strand
AAAAAAAAAAAAATTTAAAAATTAGCCAGGCACGGTAATGCATGCCTGAACTCCTAGCCCATGGGGAGGCTGAGGAAGAAGGATCACAAGAGCCCAGGAGACGGAGGCTACAATGAGCGATGATGGCGCCACTGGACTCCAGCCTGGGTGACAGAGTGAGACCCTGTCTCTAAAAAAAATTTAAAGTGTCTGTTCAGATGTTTACCAATGCTATTCACCCGAGCAGACTTTTCTCCCAGAACCACCAATGTGTAAGAATCCTCTTTTTTTTTTTCTTTTGTTTTTCTTCTTTTTTTGTTGCATGTTTCCCCTATGACCCTGAGTCCAAAAGAATGTTCAGTGGGACAGCCCAGGCATCCAAGTGGTTACTGTTTCACCTGTTAAAAACAAAATGTTGGCTGGGCACAGTGGCTCACTCCTGTAATCCCAGCACTTTGGGAGGCCGAAGTGGGAGAATCAGTTGAGGCTAAAGGTGGAGACCAGCCTGAGCAACAGAGTGAGACCCTATCTCTACTAAAAAAGGAAAAAAAAACAAAAAAAAGCCAGACATGTTGGTGCATGCCTTGTAGTCCCAGCTACTCTGGAGGCTGAGGTGGGAGAATTGCGTGAGCACAGGAGTTGGAGGCTGCTGTGAGCTATGATGGCACCATTGCACTCCAGCCTGGTCAACAGAGCAAGACCCTGTCTCAAAAAGGAAGGAAGGAAGGAAGGAAGGAAGGAAGGGGAGAAAAAAAGAAAGAAAGGAAAGAGAGAAAGGAAGGGAGGAAGGGAGGGAGGGAGGAAGGGAGAAAGGGAGGGAGGAAGGAAGGGAGGAAGGGAAAGAGGAAGGAAGGAAGAGAGAATGAATGAAAGAAAGGAAGGAAGGAAGGAAAGAGAAAAAAGAAAGGAAAGAGAGAAAGGAAGGGAGGGAGGGAGGAAGGGGGAAGGGAGGGAAGGAGGAAGGAAGGAAGGAACGAAGGGAAAAAGAAAAAAAACGAAAAAAAGAAAAGAGAGAAAGAAAATGAAAAGAAGAAGGAAGGAAAGAGAAAGCAAATGAAGGAAGGAAAGAGAGAAAAAGAAAGAAAGTAAAAGAAAGAGAAAGAGGAAGGAAGGAAGGAGACAGAGGGAGAGAGAAAAAAAGAGAAAAGGAGAAAGGAAAGAAAGCAGAAAGAGAGAGAGAGAAAGAAGGAAAAGAAAATAAAAATTCTGCCAGACTTGGAGAAGTGGCTGAGTCAGTTGCGATGTCCACATGTAGTCACATTTGATATCCCAGGGCCACCTCGGCAGGCCGTCTCTGGGGAGAATTTTCTCTGATTTCTTCCCCTTCCCTTGCTGGACCCCTGCACCTGCTGGGAAAGATGTAGCTCACTCCCTCTAGCAAGTGATGGGAGCCAGTGGTCCAGGGTCAAAGCCAGGGTGCCCTTACTCAGACACATGTGGCCTCCAAGTGTCAGCCCAGTGGTCTGTCTAATGAAGTTCCCTCTGTCCTCAAAGGAGTTGGTTTTATTTCCACAGAAAAACCTCTTCAGGCACTGGTGCCGAGGACCCTAGGTATGACTCACCTGTGCGACCCCTGGTGCCTGCTCCGCGCAGGGCCGGTGGCGTGCCAGGCAGATGCCTTGGAGAACCCAGGGGTTTCTGCGGCTTTTTGCATGCGGCGGGCTGCTGTGCTGGAGAGCAGATGCTTCACCAATTCAGAAATCCAATGCCTTCACTCTGAAATGAAATCTGGGCACGAACGTGGGGAGAAACCTTCACTAACACACTCTTGCTAAAACAGAATCATGGGAGTGCTTCCTGGGTACCTCCTCCCAGCCTTCTGTTTGCAGCCACTGTTTGCAGCCACTGTTTGCTCACTAAACATCTCTTTGCACCTCCTGCGTGCATTTGCAGAAGTGGGTGGGGGTCCCCGGAGTCTGAGCTCCCCGCGGCTGGGTGCCCCGACCCAGCAGCTCCTACACCATGAAGGGAGGTTGATCTGGAAACAGAATATTTTCATGAAGGGGCGACAGGGTATGAACAAAAGAACACCGTGTCGCTCACTGAATTCCACGGAGGAGAGTCAGGAACATTTGTTTCTTTCTTTCTTTCTTCCTTCCTTCTTTCTCTTTCTTTCTTTTTACTTTTCTTTTTCTTTCTCTTTTTTTTTTTTTTTTTTTTTTTAATGGAGTTTCACTCTTTTTGCCCAGGCTGGAGGGCAGTGGTGCGATCTCGGCTCTCCGCAACCTCCACCTCCCGGGTTCAGGCAATTCTCCTGCCTCAGCCTCCCGAGGAGCTGGGATTACAGGCATGCGCCACCACGCCCGGCTGATTTTTGTACTTTTAGTAGAGACAGGGTTTCTCCATGTCGGTCAGGCTGGTCTCGATCTCCCGACCTCAGGCGCTCCGCCCACCTCGGCCTCCCAAAGTGCTGGGATTACAGGCGTGAGCCACCGCGCCCGGCCAGGGACGTTTCTTTTCAACTTGTGTCTTAACAGAATGAAGCGGTAGGGTCCTGGCAGAGAGAAAAAGCTTGGAGAACTTGGGAGAAAGGCAAGGAGATGTTTACCTGTCGTGGGCTTTTGAGAGGAACAGGAGGTGAGATTAAAGAGGCAAGTTGGGACCACTTGGAGAGCTTTTCCTCCTTTAGCATCGTGTTTATTTATTTATTTTTTCCCAGCACCTGTGTGGCCTGAGCTGCCCTCTAGTGGCTATGTGCAATACCAACTGTAGCCAAGAACCGTCTAAAAATGTGCGGGCTTGGTCCAAAGCGGATCTCAATCTCAGTCCTGCTATTAATAATATTTGGGGCCACAGCTGGACGTGGTAGCTCACACCTGTAATCCCAACACTTTGGGAGGCCCAGGCGGGGCAATCACTTGAGGCCAGGGGTTCGAGACCAGCCTGACCAAGATGGTGAAACCCCGTTACTACAAGAAATATAAAAATTAGCTGGGTGTGGTAACGCACACCTGTAGTCCCAGCTACTTGGGAGGCCAAGGCAGGAGAATCGCTTGAACCCTGGAGGTGGAGGTTGTGGTGAGCCGGGATCTCGCCACTGCACTCCGGCCTGGGTGACAGAGCAAGCCTCTGTCTCAAAAAAAAAAAAAAAAAGAATAAATACATAATAGTAATAATAATAAATAATATTTGGGGTCAGATTATTCTAGGGCACTGTCCAACAACACTGAGCAGCATCCCTGGCTTCCACTCATCTGATGCCAGCAGTGTATCTTCCCCCTAAAGTAGTAATAACCAAAAATATCTTCAGACATTGCTAAATATCCTCCTGGGGGATGGGGGCAGAAGGACCCTTGGTTCAGACCACCAGTTTAGTGTGGGATTGTTGGATAATAAAATGCTGTCTAGGCTGGGCGCCGTGGCTCATGCCTGATGCCTGTAATCCCAGCACTTTGGGAGGCCCAGGCAGGCGGATCACCTGAGGTCAAGAGTTTGAAACCAGCCTGGCCAACATGGCAAAACCCCGTCTCTACTAAAAATACAAAAATTAGCCGGGCATGATGATGCACGCCTGTAATCCCAGCTACTTGGGAGACTGAGGCAGGAGAATCGCTTGAACCCAGAAATTGGAAGTTATAGTGAGCCAAGATCACACCACTGCACTCCAGCCTGGGCAACAGAGCAAGACTCTGTCTCAAAAAAAGCAAAAAATCAGTTGATGCTTTGTCTTTTGCCACTTCATGGTCTTTTTCGTTATAATCTTTTTGGTATAGAAACTCATTTGGCCTATTTGATGAGCCCATTTTACATCTCTGGTTGTTGAGATACCAATTTCTCAGTAGTTATTCATGAAGCACCAGCGTCTTGGTTATTTTCACAAGACCATTTGTGCCTGTATAGAAATTATCCGAATCTTGCTAATACGGATATATCTTTGGCTTGATAAGTGGTGGAGCTGTTTTCTTTTCCATTCTAGAATGTTGTTGGTCTTTTAACACAAAAAGACCACAAAGAAAATCTTAACAAACTGCCTCCAAAGTAGGATTTGTTTTCTGACCACACATTTTCTGATGACATTGCAATAGAAACTAAAAGTTAATTTCAAAAGATTAAACAGAAAACTTCACTTCTTGGTGGTTAAAAGTTAAACACAGGATGGGCGCAGTGGCTCACACCTGTAATCCCAGCACTTTGGGAGGCCCAGGCAGGCGGATCATCTGAGGTCAGGAGTTTGAGACCAGCCTGGCCAATATGGTGAAACCCCTTCTCTACTAAAAATACAAAAATTAGCCGGACGTGGTAATGTGTGCCTGTAGTCCCAGCTACTCAGGAGGCTGAGGCAGAAGAATCACTTGAACCCGGAAGGCGGAGGTTGCAGTGAGCCGAGCTCACGCCACTGCCTTCCAGCCTGGGCAACAGAGCGAGACTCTGTCTAAAAAAAAAAAAAGTTAAAAAGTTAAACACTTACATATCTATTGGGCCAAAGCAGAAACGGAAACTTCCATTGAAGTCCTTTTGGAAAATGAAAATGTGAATATCACATGCCTTAACTTGTAGAATATTGTCAAAGCTTGGCTTTGATGTTGCTTAGCAGATTTAAAGGGATTGATAATTTAAGGAATAAACTTTAAACTATAAAAGTATAAATGTGTTAGACAGGAAGGGAAAAGCAATAACAGCTAAGCCTATGGTAAACATAATCAAAGGGAAAACACAAACCAGAAGGAAAGAAGATGACATAAAAGTAGTGTCTGAAGAAAATTTTAATGTGTTAAGTTCTTTGGACAATGGTGCACTTGCTCAATTTGAAAGTTTCAGTAAGGTGGGAAAATTTAACTTGTCTAAATGGATTCAAAAGAAGCAGAAAAATTAAGTGGTTATGAACCTTGGAAAAAGATACGTGTCAAATAATTTCCTCAAAAAAGTCCCTTGGCCCGGAGAGTTTTATAGACACGTTCTTTCAAATTCTGAAAGAGCAACTATTTCCTATAATATAAAAACTATTTTAGGGCATAGAAATCTATAAAAATTATCCCAGTTCATTTTATGAAATGAACATAACACCCTTAAAGAACTTGACAAAGAGGCCGGGCACGGTGGCTCACACCTGTAATCCCAGTACTTTGGGAGGCTGAGGTGGGTGGATCACAAGGTCAAGAGATTGAGACCATTCTGGCCAACATGGTGAAACGCCATCTCTACTAACAATACAAAAATTAGCCAGACATGGTGGCACATGCCTGTAATCCCCTACTTGGGAGGCTGAGCCAGGAGAAACGCTTGAACCTGGGAGGCAGAGGTTGCAGTGAGCCGAGGTTGCGCCATTGCACATGCCAGCCTGGTAACAGAGCGAGACTCTGTCTCAAAACAAACAAAAAAAAAAGAACTTGACAAAGATACTGCACTGAACAAAAGCCACGGGCCAAGCTAATATGTGATGTTAGATTCAAATGTCCCAAATAAAACACTGCACTGGCAATATTGTTTATCTCCAAAATGCAAGGATGGTTTAAGATCAGAAGATTTGATAACATCATCTATTTCATCAAGAGGTGCAACAAGGAAGATCATATCTGTTTCAATAACCTTAATTTAAAATTCCTAACTTAGAGAAAGGGGAGGAAAAAAAAAAAGAGGCTTCATAAAACTCATAATAGAATATTTCTTCTACAAGATAAATGTTACCTAGGTTAAACCAACAGCCAAGCTAACGTCATTCTTAAAATTATTCTTAGCAGAGTTAGGAACAAAACAAGGAAGCCCCATCTCATCATTACTAATTAACATTTCTCTGGGCATCTAGCCGATGTAATAAGACAAGAAACAGAAATCAGAGTTGTAAAGAATGGAATGTGGGAAATAAACTCATTGCTATTTGCAGAGTGTCTAGCTCAAGGGTAGGCAAACTATGGCCCATGGGCCAGCTGCCTGTTTTTGTAAATGAACTCTTATTGGAATGCAACCCCACCCACTTGTTTACACATCATCTAGGGCTGCTTTAAGCTACAATGACAGAGTAGTTGTGACAGAGGTCATTTGGCTTGCAAAACCCAAAATATTTATTATCTAGCCCTTTACGGGAAAATTTTGTTGACCCCTCTTCTAGTGTGTCATTGAAAACCCAAGAAAGCCAATTATCAAACTTTTAAAATCAGTTAAAGTTTGGGAAAGTAGGTACAATAGAAATAAGCAAAAAGACCGTAGATACACAAGCAATAATTAGAATATAAAATAAGGAAAAAGATCCCTTTCAAAATTGCCATAAAACCTTAGCACACCTCATAATAACCCCATCTAGAATGACTTGTAGAGGAACAAATTTTAAAACGTTACTGATATATTAAATTGTACAAATAAACATGAAAGCCTGCTTCAAATCATTTAAAGAAAGCTTACTGGCAAATGGAAAAGAGTAAGTTGTATAGCACGATACATAAAAGGTTAATATCCTTAACGAATAAACAACACAGGAGTAAGGAGACCACAAGAAATTCATGGAAAAACAGACAAAGGACAAGGAGGGGACAATTCTTTGGAGAATCACAATAAATCAATAAGGGAAAAATGAAGTCACACTCAGTAATATAAAGATCCGCAAATAACGTAGTCGAGTGATAGCATATTTTTAATCTCTTGGGTTAAAGATCTAGACAAACAAACACAGAAAAAAAAAAAACTATTAAGGCTTAGGGTTGCTGAGATTGTCCTGGAACGCAGTCTCATGGCCTGCTGGTGAAACCACAAGTCAATATAGAGTTTCTGGACAACCATTTGGTCGTAGGTATTAAGAAGCTTAAAGAGTTTCTTATCTCCCTGAACCTAGTAATATTTTCCTCTAGGAATCTACTTTGGGGAAGTAATAAGACAATCAGACAATGATCAAAGGAATATTTATAACAGCAAAAAAAAAAAAAAAAAAAAAAAAAAAAAAAAAAAAGCCGTGTGCGGCGGCTCATGCCTGTAATCCTAGCACTTTGGGAGGCTGAGGTGGGCGGATCATCTGAGGTCAGGAGTTCGAGACCAGCCTGGCCAATACAAAAATTAGCTGGGCGTGGTGGCGGACTCCTGTAATCCTAGCTACTCAGGACGCTGAGGCAGGAGAATCGCTTAAACCCAGGAGGCGGAGGTTGCAGTGAGCTGAGATCGCGCCGTCGCACTCCAGCCTGGGCGACAAGAGTGAAACTCTGTCTCAAAATAAATAAATAAATAAAATAAGGAGGATGATTAAGTGAATGATGACTCATGTAGTAAATGGAATATTTTAGAGTCTTTCATCGTTTTCCAAGTTTTCTGCAGGGAGCACACACTACTTTTGTAGGTGATGGAGGAAAACCCTAATATTAAAAAGGAAAAGTCCCCAAATTCTCTCCTAGTTAAGATGTTATGTTGAAAGGAAAATATTTAGTAAATGCTTCCAATATAATAAGTAAACAAAGTTTACTTATAAAATAGGCTTGATTCTCATCATGTTCACACATAATATTTACAGGGAAAAATTGTCCAAAGGAAGCAGTGGGCTGTGGATTTATGAGTGATTTATATTTTTTCTTTTCTTTTCTTTTTTTTTTTTTTTTGAGACAGAGTCTCACTCTGTCGCCCAGGCTGGAGTGCAGTGGCACGATCTCAGCTCACTGCAACCTCCGCCTCCCGGGTTCAAGCGATTCTCTTGCCTCAGCCTCCTGAGTAGCTGGGATTAAGGCTATGCACCACCAGCCTCGGCTAATTTTTGTATTTTTAGTAGAGATGGAGTTTCCCCATGTTGGCCAGGCTGGTTTTGACTCCTAACCTCAGGTTATCTGCCCGCCTCGGCCTCCCAAAGTACTGGGATTACAGGCGTGAGCCACCTCGCCCAGCCTACATTTTCTTCTTTATCCTTTTTTCTTTGTATTTTAAAATTTGTTAGCTATCAACATCTGTTGTTTAATATATCTTCTTAAGGGATGGGGAGAAGTGTGCCGATTGCATAGATGTTTCTTGGAGTTAATCTTCCTGACTTGAGTGATGTGATTCCTTTTCTAAGAATTGCAGCTTAATCACTCAAATTATGCAGGTGCCTTAAGCAGTCATAAGAAGGAGAAGATGTATTTTTTTCCTGTTTAAACTAATGATGTCAATCAGTAGCTTGGGCCAATGAGCAAATGCCATTTGGCAGGGCTTCCTGAAAAGCTAGATTCTTACGTGCTTTTGGTGTCTTATTTTTGTCACTGACCCTGGCTGGCCTATTTATCTGCAAAATGAAAAACCTGAAATCGAGCATGTCGAGGGGAATATCAGTGTGTGTCTACTATTGACAGTCTTAGAAGCACTCATCCCTCACGAGGTGGGCCTGCTCTAATCCTTCAGATGCTCACAAGGGCATCTTGAAAGCTGCTCTGGGTGGTCATTCCTGGTAGTCTGTATTGTAATCCATATTCGCCATTGCTGCACCCTCCTGCACTCTGATCTTTCTTCTTAATCAAGGCTTTTATTCTCCAGTGTCATTAAAAAAAAAAAAAACGATGGTGATGGTGTGATCATGCATGTCCTACTGTCGTTCCAGGCCATCTCGGAAACGCAGGTCCCTTGGCGATGTTGGGAATGTGACGGCAGCTGTGCCCACGGTGGCAGCTTTCCCCAACACTTCCTCAACCAGCGTGCCCACGAGTCCGGAGGAGCACAGGCCCTTTGAGAAGGTGGTGAACAAGGAGTCGCTGGTCATCTCCGGCTTGCGACACTTCACGGGCTATCGCATCGAGCTGCAGGCTTGCAACCAAGACACCCCTGAGGAACGGTGCAGTGTGGCAGCCTACGTCAGTGCCAGGACCATGCCTGAAGGTGGGGCTGCTGCTCCGGGGTCCGAGTGTCATGGGGTGGGACATCCAGGCTGACCAAGGACAGATTCTCCACCCTCTGAGCAGTGCATATCTGTATTTTACCTCATTGGCCTTCATTTTTTTTTGAGACGGAGCCTTGCTCCATTGCCCAGGCTGGAGTACAGTGGTGCGACCTCACCTCACTCCAGCCTCTGCCTCCTGCATCAAGTGATTCCCTGCTTCAGCCTCCCGAGTAGCTGGGACTACAGGTGTCCGCCACCATGCCCAGCTAATTTTTGTATTTTTAGTAGAGATGGGGTTTCACCATATTGCCCAGGCTGGTCTCGAACTCCTGGGCTCAAGTGACCCACCCACATCGACCTCTCAAAGTGTTGGGATTACAGGCGTGAACCACTGAACCTGGCCTTTTTTTTTTTTTTTTTTTTTTTTGAGATGAAGTCTTGCTCTGTCGCCCAGGCTGGAATGCAATGGCGCAATCTTGGCTCACTGCAATCTCCGCCTCCCGGGTTCAAGCAATTCTCCTACCTCAGCCTCCCGAGTAGCTGGGACTACAGGCATGTGCCACCATGCCTATATTTTCAGTAGACACAGGGTTTCACCATGTTGCCCAGTCTGGTCTCCAAGGCCTGAGCTCAAGTGGTCCACCAACTTTGAGCTCCTAAAGTGCTGGGATTACAGGCATGAGCCACCATGCCAGGCCATATTTTTAAATTATAAGAGTCATAGGCAACCATTATGTAAACTTTAGAAAATACACCACTGCACTCCCGCCTGGGTGACAGAGCAAGACTCTGTCTCAAAAAAAAGTTATATGCAGAAAGTAACCCATTTAATCTTCCTAACAATCTTGTGGGATGAGTTTTAGATGTCCGTTCTCTGACGAGGAAAATGGGATGTGGGAAAATGACGTCACCAGCCCAAGGTTGCACCACGGGCAGGTGGCAGAAGTGGGATCTGATCCAAGAGTTACATTCCTGCCTCTCACTTCCTCTCCTTACAGCCAAGGCTGATGACATCGTCGGCCCTGTGACGCACGAAATCTTTGAGAACAACGTCGTCCACTTGATGTGGCAGGAGCCGAAGGAGCCCAATGGTCTGATTGTGCTGTATGAAGTGAGTTATCGGCGATATGGCGATGAGGTAAGGCCCTTGACTCTTGGGCATGTCCCTTCACACTTCAGCATGCCCCTTCAGAGTTGCCCTTGGTACCTCCTTCCTCTGCTGAAATTCTGATTCTAGTGCTTCTCTCATCAGATACTGTGCTATTAGCACTTAAAGCCTTGATACTTGACTTCCCAGGAAGATGGTTCAGAAATGCCAATCTAGGAGCTTGTTACTTTTCTTAGTTTCTCACATTGCTTTCCAGCTGTGTCCTCTAAGTTGAATGATGTCTACCTCCCACCATAACAGGAGACTCATTTCACTTTAGAAGGAGTTATTTGAGTCTTAAAACCTTATAAGTTGCTGGGTACAGTGGCTCACACCTGTAATCCAAGCACTTTGGGAGGCCGAGGCAGGCAGATCACTTGAGGCCAGGAGTTTGAGACCAGCCTGGCCAACATGGTGAAACCCCATCTCTACAAAAACACAAAAATTAGCCAGGCGTGGTGGTGGGTGCCTGTAATCCCAGCTACTCAGGAGGCCAAGGTGGGAAGCTGAGGCAGGAGAATCACTTGAACCCAGGAGTTGGAGGTTGCAGTGAGCAGAGATTGCGCCATTGCACTCCAGCCTGGGTGACAGAGTGAGACTCTGTCTCAAAAACAGCAACAACAAAAAACCTTGTAAGTTACTTTTCATTAGATGCTTCCATTCAGCCAGACACCATGCAAGGTGCTGGGTGAATGCAGAGATGCACAAGACACAGAATCCAAGACAAATAACCCAAAAGAACCCAAACGGTTGCTAAGCTCTTCCCAGGGCTCACTGTATGTCCCAAACACGTTCAGCACATTACACAGAGTATCTCATTGATCACATTTTATTACGTCTAGGAAATTTTGAGAGGCCTCGTTATTTTTATGGACAGCCAGACCAAAAAAAAAAAAAAAAGTGCTGTTAATTCTAATTTTATTTTTATTTTTTCCTAGAATATAGATCCTGAGTACTGTTAAGTGTTTGTAAAATGCATTGCTTGTAAGATGCATTCCAATTTCAGAAATGCCAAAATGCAAAAATAATATACCTCTTGGGACTGAGGAATTATAATATGTCCTCACGTTAATCCCAGTGAGCTGGGTACTGAGGCTTCCAGAGTTTAAGTTGCTGCACAAAACCTGGAAGAATAGAATCATGATCCAAATGCATGACTGATACTCCAATCCAGAAACTGCCAATTTTTTTTTACCATAGAGGTCTGGATAGTAAATATGTTTGACTCCGTGGCCAGATGATTTCTGTTACAACTACTCAATTCTACCGTTCTATTGAGAAAGCTGCCATGGGTGATATGTAAATGAATGGGTGTGGTTGTGTGCCAATAAAACTTTATTTACAAAAACAAGTGGTGGGCCAGGTTTAGTTGGTGGGCCAGAGTTTGCCAACAGCTAACAGAGGTTATAGCAAAATGTCTGATTTCCTGGAACTTTGAGAGAGAGTCCTCCTATAACCAGGTGGACCTCCCTCTACCCCTCCTGGGACCACATCTACTCTTGGCAACCAAAGATTTTGGCTTTGACAATAATTTAGAATCGAGATGTAATTCTAAATTATTGTGGCTTGTGGGCCAAATCTGGCTTGCAGAGCATTGTAAAGAATGTGCAACAGGGCTGAGGTCAGGAGTTCAAGACCAGCCTGGCCAACGTGGCGAAACTCCATCTCTACTAAAAATACAGAAATTAGCTGGACGTAATGGCAGGAGCCTGTAATCCCAGCTGCTCCTCGGGAGGCTGAGGCAGGGAGAATTGCTTGAATCCAGGAGGCAGAGGTTGCAGTGAGCCAAGATCGTGCCACTGCACTCCAGCCTGGGCGACAGAGCAAGACTCTGTCTCAAAAAAAAAAAAAAAAAATACACAACAGAGACTATATGTGGCCCTTCACAGCTTCACAGAAAAAGTAAACTTTCAAAATAGAAAGTGTCCTTACTGAACTTGTCATTCTGGGCCTATTTTGGGGCCCTATTTGCTAAATCAATGGCTTGATTTGCCTTTTTCAACATTCATTTTTAAAATAAAATTCCTTATCATACAGAGTTCAGCTAGTTTTTAATTGGCACAAACGTGCATATGCCTCTAATCCATATTCATGAGTTACTTTCTTCTGCGTTTTGATGTCTCTGTCCACAATAGCCTTTGGAATTATGATTTGTAGTTGCTACGTAGAATTTAATCTCATGATTGGGGGTATCATTTATTTTTGGGGATTTGGATTGCCTCTGGTTTTTACCATGTTAGGTAATACTCATTTTATCTGGAAAGCAGTTTAGCTTTTTGGATTGACAGCTTTAGTTATTGTTTCAGTCAGTTCTTGCTGTGTAACAAACTGCCCCCAAAGGTACTGGTTTAAAACAAAGGACATTTATTCTTTCTCTCAATTCTGCAGGTTCACTGGGTGATTCCTTTGTCCTGGGCCAGTCTGGCTGGAGCCGGATGGCCTCATTCACATGGCTGGGGCCTCAGCTGGGGGCACTTGGAGCTTTGTCCCCATGTGTTCTCTCACTGCCCAGGCAAGGAAGGACATGCCCCATATACAAACACTTCTCAGGACTCTGTTGACATCACATTTGCTAGTGTCCGTTTGGCAAAGTGAGCCCGTGGCTAAGCCCAGAATGAGGAAGTACAATACATCCTCCAGCTGGATACTGAGGCTTCCAGAGCCTCATAGACACAGAAAGTCATGATTCCCTGGAGGCCATAATTGCAAAGTTTATTAATATATTATCCTATATGTATTAATCCTGTAGGCCCTAAGGAAATAATTCAAATTTGGGGCAGGAAACAAAGCTCTATGCACAAGATTTTCATCAGTAGCAAAATATGCAAACCACTAGATGTCCATCCATTGGAGAATGAACACATGGAAGATGGTGCATCCATAGAATTGGTGGATGAAGAGCCATTTAAAATGATGTTTGGGGGCCAAGCATGGTGGCGCATGCCTATAATTCCAGTGACTCAGGAAGCTGAGGTGGGAGGATTGCTTGAGGCCAGGAGTTTGAGCCTGGGCAACATAGCCAGACCCCATCTCTGCAAAAAAAATTTCAAAATTAGCTAGGTGTGGTGGTCTGTGCCTATAGTCCCATCTACTTGGGAGGCTGAGGAGAGAATTGCTGGAGCTCAGCAGCACCAGGTTATAGTGGGCTGTGACTCAGTCACTACACTGCAGACTGGGTGACAGAGCAAGAAGACTCTGTCTCCAAAAAATAACATAAAATGTTTGGGATGACCTTTGTTCAGTGTAACATAGAAGTTAAAATTACACGCTCTGGAGTTTAGTTCCTTCGTGTTGTTATCCCCCAGCAGTTAAGAATCCCCGTGTATCCGCCAGGCGCAGTGGCTCACGCCTGTAATCCCAGCACTTTGGGAGGCCGAGGAGGGTGGATCATGAGGTCAGGAGATTGAGACCATCCTGGCTAACACGGTGAAACCCTGTCTCTACTAAAAATACAAAAAAATTAGCCGGGCATGGTGGTGGGCGCCTGTAGTCCCAGCTACTTGGGAGGCTGAGGCAGGAGAATGGCGTGAACCCGGGAGGTGGAGCTTGCAGTGAGCTGAGATCACGCCACTGCACTCCAGCCTGAGTGACAGAGTGAGACTCCGTCTCAAAAAAAAAGAAAAGAAAAGAAAAAAAAGAATCCCCCTGTATCCAAACCACCTTATGATAGAGGAAAAGCTTATTAGCTCCCAGAGCTGAACAACTGAAGAGCTTCAGACATGGCTGGATCCAGGATTCCTTTGGGTCAGTTGCATCTTTTTTTTTGAGATGGAGTCTATCTCTGTAGCCCAGGCTATGGTGCATTGGTACGATCTCGGCTCACTGCAACCTCCGCTTCCTGGGTTCAAGTGATTCTCCTCCCTCAGCCTCTTGAGTATCTGGGACTACAGGAACCCACGACCTCACCCGGCTAATTTTTGTCTTTTTGTAGAGACGAGGTTTCACTATGTTGGTCAGGCTGGTCTCGAACTCCTGACCTCGTGATCCGCCTGCCAAAGTGCTGGGATTACAGGCGTGAGCCACCATGCCTGGCTGGGTGTTTTCACACCAGTAATTTTTTTTTTTTCAAAAGAGCTTGTTTTTGCCAAGTATCTCTTGTGGCAACACCTATAATCCAACATCAGGGGACTCGGGAGGTGGAGGTTGCAGTGAGCCAAGATCGTGCCACTGCACTCCAGCCTGGGTGACGAGAGTGAAAAACACTGTCTTCAAAAAAAAAAAAAAAACGAAGATGCATTTCCCCTTTGTCCCGGATAGCAGCTACCTTGGGTTTCTATATTTGCTTATTTGTCCCTCTCTACTTGGTGACTCATTCCACTTGGAAGAAACTTTGGACTGGAGTTCCCTGCCCCCACCCCTGCCACCAGACTGATTTGTTTTCTTGCTGTTATTGTCACATGATAAGCACGGGGTTGTTGGCTTTTTTTTTTTTTTTTTTTTTTTTTACACATTTCTTTCTCTTCTCCACTCTCCACCCCCCTCCTAAATGTTCCAGCCCGGTTCTCTGCATGCACTATTAGCTTGGAACTGTTTCGAAAACTTTTCAGTTTTGGCTCGATGCTTGCAGGTTTCATGGTCTTATTCCCGAGAGCCTCCTGTCTCTTCTCGTAAGTTCTGGAATTATCTCTAGTTACGTGCTTATCACAGGGTATGTTTCCCACTTTGCAAATCTCCATTTGGGTGGATTCCGGCTGTTTTATTTATTATTTTATTTTATGTATTTATTTTTGAGGCGAAGTGTACCACATTTTCTTTTTCTTTTTGAGACAAAGTCTCCCTCTGTTGCCCAGGCTGGAGTGCAGTGTCGCGATCAGACTCACTGCAACCTCCGCCTCCCGGGTTCAAGTGATTCTCCTGCCTCAGCCTCCCGAGTAGCAGGGATTACAGGCGCACACCATCACGCCCGGCTAATTTTTGTATTTTTAGTAGAGACGGTGTTTCACCATGTCGGCAAGGATGGTCTCGATCTCTTGACCTCGTGATCTGCCCGCCTCGGCCTCCCAAAGTGCTGGGATTACAGGCGTGAGCCACCGTGCCCGGGTTTCAACTGTTTTTATAATGATTAAAAAAAAAAATCGAAAGACAGCACCATGGCAAAGAAAGAGCTTTTTTGTTTGTCCTTAGACATTAAGCCCATTTATCCATTTGGTTCTGATGCAACAGAGGCTGGGAGTTGCAGGGAAAGGCAGGAAATCTGGCATAGGCCCTGCAGATCCTTCATTTCCACCCTTTTCTAATTTTGCTGGAGACATGGAAAAATATTCTGCAGTGGTCTTAGGGACAGAGAAGTTCTAGAGCCGGACAGTTCTCTTTTTTTCCTTTCTTTATTTTTTATTTTTTATTTATTTTTTGAGACAGAGTCTCACTCTGTCACCCAGGCTGGAGTGCAGTGGCGCGATCTCGGCTCACTGCAAGCTCCGCCTCCTGGGTTCATGCCATTCTCCTGCCTCAGCCTCCTGACTAGCTGTAGAGCCAGACAGTTCTGAGTTCAAGAGCTGGCCCTGCCACTTTGCAGCTATGAGATCGCGGACAAACCATATAATCTCTTAAACCGGGGGTCAGTCAGTAAACTATATCCCATTGGCTAAATGTGGCCTGCTGCCTGATTTCTAATGATTTGTGAGCTAGGAGTCACTTTTGCATTTTATTTATTTATGTATTTATTTTTGAGACAGAGTCTTGCTCTGTCGCCCAGGCTGGAGTGCAGTGGCACAATCTCGGCTTACTGCAACCTCCGCCTCCCGGGTTCAAGTAATTCTCCTGTCTCAGCCTCTGAGTAGGTGGGATTATAGGTGTGCACCACCACACCCAGCTAATTTTTGTATTTTGGGTAGAGACGGGGTTTCACCATCTTGACCAGGCTGGTCTTGAACTCCTGACCTCAGACGATCTGCCCGCCTTGGCCTCCCAAAGTGTTGAGATTACAGGCATGAGCCACCGCACTCTGCCCACTTTTCCATTTTAAAATGGTCAGGGAAAAAACAATCAAAGGAAGAATAAGGAGAGATGTGAACCAAAGTTTCAGACGGGAGGAATACGTTCTAGGAATCCACTGCTCTGCAGATGAATGGTGACTATAGCTAATAACACATATTGCAAAATGGCTAGAAGAATAGATTTTAAATGTTCTCACAACAAATAAGTACATGAAGTGATGAGGATTTAATTAGCTTGTTTTAATCATTCCACAATTTATACTGTATCATAACTTTACCCTGTACCCCATACGTGTATACAACTATTATTTTTATTTTTGTTTATTTATTTTAGAGACAGGGTCTAGCTCTGTCACCCAGGCTGGAGTACAGTGGAGCCTTCATAGCTCACTGCAGCTTTGACCTCCTGGGCTCAAGTGATTCTCCCACCTTAGCCTCCTGAGTAGCTGGGACTGCAGGTGCGAACCATTGTGCCTGGCTAATTGTTCTATTTTCTGTGGAAATGGGGTGTCGCTATGTTGCCCAGGTTGGTCTCTAACTCCTGGGCTCCAGCAATCCTCCCTTCACGGCCTCCCGTAGGGCTGGGATTACAGGCACGAGCCACTGTGCCTGACCTATAATACTGTTGTCAATTAAAAATAAAACAAATGATTTTTAGGAAGATAATATTATGGAAAATAATATTAATAGAAAATAGATAATAGGGCTGGGGGCCGTGGCTCATGCCTTTAATCTCAGCACTTTGGGAGGCCGAGGTGGGCGGATCACTTGAGGTCAGGATTTTGAGACCAGCCTGGCCAACATGGTAAAACTCTGTCTCTTCTGAAAATACAAAATTAGGCAGGTGTGATGGTGAGCGCCTGTAATCCCAGCTACTCAGGAGGCTGAGGCAGGAGAATGGCTTGAACCCGGGAGGCAGAGGTTGCAGTGAGATGAGATTGAGCCATTGCACTCCAGCCTGGGCAACAAGAGTGAAACTCCGTCTGAATAAAAAAAAAAAAAAGGAAAAGAAAAGAAACCATCAGGGTCTAATGCTCAGCTTCTGGCTTAGGAAGTCTGGCTCTTATCTATAATGATAACCTCTGCATATATCCTTATCCATAGCACTATGGTTATGAAATTCTGCAATTCTCAAAGTCGCTTGTGTATCTTAGTCTGTGCTTTGCTGCCTTGGCATCGTTTCTGAATAGGATCCTGGCTGTGAGCTCCCTGCTAGGGGTGGACACTCCCAGATGTGCAAAGCTCAGCCACCCTCCTCCTCCTCCTCTCTTCCTTCCAGGAGCTGCATCTCTGCGTCTCCCGCAAGCACTTCGCTCTGGAACGGGGCTGCAGGCTGCGCGGGCTGTCGCCGGGGAACTACAGCGTGCGAGTCCGGGCCACCTCCCTCGCGGGCAACGGCTCCTGGACAGAACCCACCTATTTCTACGTGACAGACTATTGTAAGTCTCCATGGCAGCCTCAGCTGGCTGGGGCTGCGCTTAGCACTGAGCACAGTGGGACATTGCAGAGGATGACATGGAGAGACCACAGGTGCTGGCCCTGGCCTTGACTCTCAGGCCTACCAGCTGCCGCTGTGTGACCGGGGCTAGGTGCTTGCCCTCTCTGATACTGCACTTTTTTTTTTTTTTTTTTTTTTTGGAGATGGAGGCTTGCTCTGGAGTGCAGTGGCACAATCTTAGCTCACTGTAGCCTCCACCTCCGGGGTTCAAGTGATTCTCCCACCTCAGCCTCACAGTAGCTGGGACTACAGGTGCACGCCACCACGCCCGGCTAATTTTTGTATTTTTAGTAGAGATGGCATTTCACCATGTTGGCCAGGCTGGTCTCATACTCCTGACCTCAAGTGATCCACCCGCCTCAGCCTCCCAAAGTGCTGGAATTACAGGCATGAGAGCCACCATGCCTGGCCTGATCCTGCACTTAAAAAAAAAAAAAAAAAAAATGTTTCAGAGGTACTTGTGCAGTTCATTATATAAGTAAATTGTGGCCGGGCATGGTGGCTCACGCCTGTAATCCCAGCACTTTGGGAGGCCGAGGCAGGCGGATCACGAGGTCAGGAGATTGAGACCATCCTGGCCAACACGGTGAAACCCCGTCTCTACTAAAAATACAAAAATAAATTAGCCAGGCGTGGTGGTGGGCACCTGTAGTCCCAGCTACTCAGGAGGCTGAAGCAGGAGAATGGCGTGAACCCAGGAAGCGGAGCTTGCAGTGAGCCGAGATCGTGCCACTGCACTCCAGCCTGGGCAACACAGGGAGACTCTGTCTCAAAAAATAAAATAAAATAAGTAAATTGTGTGTCGTTGGGGGTTTGCTGTACAGATAATCTTGTCACCCGTGTAATCAGCATAGTACCTGATAGGTCGTTTTTTGATCCTTTACCTCTTCTCACCCACCACTCTCAAGTAGGCACCTGTGTTAGTCTGTACTCACACTGCAATAAAGAAATACCTGGCTGGGCACAGTGGCTCACACCTGTAATCCCAGCACTTTGGGAGGCCGAGGTGGGCGGATCACTTGAGGTCAGAAGTTCGAGACCAGCCTGACCAACATGGTGAAACCCCATCTCTACCAAAAAATACAAAAATTAGCTGGGCATAGTGGTGTGCGCCCGCAGTCCCAGCCACTTGGGAGGCTGAGGTGGGAGAATTGCTTGAACCCGGGAGGCAGAGGTTGCAGTGAGCCAAGATTGTGCCACTAGCACCAGGCCGGGGGAAAAAGAGGGGCCCCCTTTAAAAAAAAAAAAAGGAAAAAAAAAAGAGAGAGAGGAAAAAAAGAAAGAAAGAGAAAGAAAGGGAAGGGAAAAGAAAAGGAGAAAGAAAGAAAGGGGAAGAAAGAAAAAGGATGGAAGAAAGAAAGAAAGAGAGAGAAAGAAAGAAAAGGAAGGAAGGAAGGAAGGAAGGAAGGAAGGAAGGAAGGGAGGGAGGGAAAAGAGAAGAAGAGAAGAGAAGGGAAGAGAAGGGAAGAGAAGAGGCCTGAGACTGGGACTCAGTAATTTATAAAGAAAAGAGGTTTAATTGGCTCCCGGTTCTGCAGGCAGTACAGGAAGCATGATGCTGGCATCTGCTCAGCTTCTGAGGAGGCCTCAAGAACACACTTTTTAAACAACCCGATCCCATGAGAACTCACCCGTTATACAGTACCCAGTAGGAATGTTGCTAACCCATTAGAAACCGCCTCCATGATCCAATCACCTCCCACCCGGCCACTCTTCCAACACTGGGGATTACATTTCAACAAGAGCTTTGGGTGGGGACACAGATCCAAACCATATCAGTCCTGGTGTCTGCTGTTCCTTCTTTCTGTCCATGTGTGCTCAGTGTCTCACTCTCACTTATGGGTGAGAACATGAGGTAGTTGGTTTTTCGTTCTTGTGTTAATTCAATTAGGATAGTCACCTCCAGCTGCATTCATGTTGCTGCAAAGAACATGATTTCGTTCTTTTTCATGGCTGTATAGTATTCCATGGTGTGTATGTATCACATTTTCTTTATCTGGCAATCCTGCACTTCCTCATCTGTACATGGAGATAATAACAGAACCACTTCAGGAGGTGGAGGGACATTTTAATGACACAAATGTTAAGTGCCTGGCACCTGTTGCTAGTGTCTCCATCTTTGTTATTAGAGTTTTTCGGCTGGGTGAGGTGGCTCACACCTGTAATCCCAGCACTTTGGGAGGCTGAGACAAGAAGAGTGCTTGAGGATAGGCATTAGAGACCAGCCTGAGCAATATAGCGAGACTCTGTCTCCACAAAAATACAAAAATTAGCCAGCTGTGGTGGTGCATGCCTGTAATCCCAGCTACTTGGGAGGCCGAGACAGGAGGATCACTTGGGCCCAGGAGTTTGAGGTTGTGGTGAGCTGTGATCGTGCCACTATACTCCAGCCTGGGTGACAGAGCAAGACCCTGTCTCTAAAAAATAAAAATTAAAAGAATTTTACATCTATGAAAAGTCATGCTGGGATTGGGACTAGCGATGTAATTTGCAAGACCCAGTGAACAATGAAAATACAGAACTCCTTGCTTTAAAATTATTAAGAATTTGACCGGGCATGGTGGCTCACGCCTGTCATCCCAGTACTTTCGGAGGCTGAGGCGGGAGGATCACCTGAGGTCAGGAGTTTGAGGCCAGCCTGGCCAACAAGGTGAAACCCCGTCTCTACTAAAAAAACAAAAATTAGCCAGGCGTGATGGTGCATGCCTATAATCCCAGCTACTTGGGAGGCTGAGGCAGGACAATCTCTTGAACCCGGAAGGAGGAGGTTCCAGTGAGCCGAGATCGTGCCGCTGAACTCTAGCCTGGGTGTCAGAGCAAGACTCTGTCACAAAAATAAGTAAATAAATAAAAATTAAAATAAAATGAATAAGCATTTCAGAGGGGCAACAGCAGAGCATTAAACTGACAGTAAAGCATCCTGCATCCACTGCCCGAGATGTGGGAGGGGTGGAAATGAGTAGCGATTTGGGGTGGGGTGGGTGGGGGGTTGGGAAGAGTGTGCTTCCAGAATACTGACCTCTGAGCCCACTGCCTGGTCCCACTGAACCTACAGGGCTGTTTTGGGACTGCTGGAAAATCAGGGTGTGGAAGAGCAGCAGAGAGGTTCATGGACAAGGGAGGGAGGGAACAGGGTGGCCCACCCATTCCAGGAGTGGATGTGATTTTTGGTGTGAACTTTGTTGGAAACACATTGATATGAAACATATATTTTCTTATTCTATTTCAGTAGATGTCCCGTCAAATATTGCAAAAATTATCATCGGCCCCCTCATCTTTGTCTTTCTCTTCAGTGTTGTGATTGGAAGTATTTATCTATTCCTGAGAAAGAGGTGAGTTCAGTGAGTTCAGCGGTGTGCTGGGAACAGTTGGTTCTCTGGGGGAAAACATGCCTTGATATAGGTATAGGTATATTTAAGTTTACAGATGTGCAATTTACAGATAATTGTCATAATATGATATACACGACTCTTTATTGTAAATTCCCCCTAGCCAGTTGATTCTCACAGAATGTTTCTGTTGATTTTTTTTTTTCCCAAACCTTTATATCCAAAGCCACGTATTATTGTAATTGATTAAACGGTATAGCTCCAATGTGAATGTTGAGTAATTTTTCAAAATTTACATTAAAGAGTAGGACATGGCTGAGCACAGTAGCTCACAACTGTAATCCTAGCACTTTGGGAGGCCAAGGCGAGTGAATCACCTGAGGTCAGGAGTTTGAGACTAGCCTGGCCAACATGGTGAAACCTCATCTCTACTAGAAATACTAAAAAATTAACCAGGCGTGGTGGCGGGTGCCTGTAATCCCAGCTACTCAGGAGGCTGAGGCAGGAGAGGACAAAAAAAAAAAACATATATGTTCATCATGATAGATGATGTCTTTGTGATCAGATATAATTATAAAACCAGAAAAATTTAATGTCACAATTGCAGACATGACACGCTTTTAAGTTTAATCTACATGATTAAACATTTTTCTTAGCTGGGCACTGTGGCTCAAACCTGTAATCCCAGCACTTCGGGAGGCCAAGACAGATCATGAGGTCAGGAGTTCGAGACCAGCCTGACCAACATGGTGAAACCCCGTCTCCATTAAAAATACAAAAATTAGCAGGGTGTGGAGGTGTGCGCCTGTAATCCCAGCTCCTCAGGAGGCTGAGACAGGAGAATCGCTTGAACCCGGGAGTCGGAGGTTGCAGTGAGCCGAGATTGCGCCATTGCACTCCAGCCTGGGCAAGACAATGAGACTCTGTCTCAAAAACAAAACAAAACAAAACATTTTTCTCATCACCTTCTCAAGCCTGGACAAACAACAGAACAACAAATCCAGTCCCAAGTTATAGCATTTGCCAGTTTCTGTAATGTAAATATTCCCAGCATGTCTAATTTCAAGCTGTAGACATAATATCACTGAGTGCAGTGTTGGAAAGAGATACATAATAGCTCCCCATTGAATCCACCCTATGGATACAATATGGTGTATAAATGATATAATGTAAATAACCTCAACTGCATTGATCATAGTAAAATGTCGTATGAGGGTTAGGAAGTGATGAGTTTTGAACATGTATTGTCTTTGCTTTTAGGATAATTTATTTAATTGTAAGCCTCTATAATTTACATTTTGTGTTCTATTTGGAAGGCATTGTACAATTTAACCTTTAATGATGCTTGTGTTTAACAACTGGCTCACTAGTTTCCTGAAAGTTTAATAATTGTTTCTCATCAGTTGGGATGAGCTCGCTCTAGAACAGTACTGGGTGAGTGGTTTTTAAGTGTTACATGGACGGCCATAAGTTATAATAAAAGCCAGCCAGAGCCCTGCATGGTCGTGCACATCTGTAATCCCTGCCACTCGGGAGGATGAGGCAGGAGGATCACTTGAGACCAAGAGTTCAAGACCAGCCTGGGCAACATAATGAGACCCTGTCTCTATGAAAATTTTAAAAATTAGCCAGGTGTGGTGGTGAGCACCTGTATTCCCAGCTATTCAGAAAGCTGAGGTGGGAGGATCTCTGGAGCCCACAAGATTGAGACTGCAGTGAGCTATGATTATACCACTGCCCTCCAGCCACAACACAGCAAGACTGCAAATCTGAAACGTAAAACAAAACAAAACAAAACAAAACAAAAACAAAAACAAAAAAAACCACCCAGGGAGGGATGAGTGCTCCCATGTTGATGCACTTAAGTACCTGTCTGATGGGCTTCCATTCAAAACATAAAGGTCCCCCATCCCTGCCCTAGACTGCATCTAGGATTATGGGGATTCTGCTGGTAAGGGCTGCCATTTGCCTTGGGGAGTCTTGTATGAAACACCTTTCTGCAGAGTCCCATGAGAATCTCAAGCTAACGTCCCTCGTTTTTCTCCTCTAGGCAGCCAGATGGGCCACTGGGACCACTTTACGCTTCTTCAAATCCTGAGTATCTCAGTGCCAGTGATGGTGAGTACCATCCCTTCCCTGTGGGTGGCCAGAACCCTACTCATCAGCTTCCTTTGCCTTCACCATTGAGTGAGAGTGAAGGATGGGTTCCCCAGGGAGGCCAAGAAAAGCCCTCTTATTCATTTGAGCTTGCCAAACTGCCCTTGCTGCAGAAGCCTCATTACTGTGTGCATCCGGACACATGGTATTTGGCACCTGCCTGAATGGGCTCATCTAGCTGGTCTGGGACCCTTGGACAGGGTCGACCACTTGGGCTGGGCCCAGCTGGGCGGTTCTTCTTCTGGTCTTGCCTGGCTTCACCCATGTAGCTACATTTTGCTGGTGTGTCAGCTAGCGTTCGGTAGTCTTAGATTATTTCACTCACATGTCTGGTGGTCGGCAGGCTGGGTGGTCCCAAGGTGGGGGCCCTAAGCTGGGGGAGGCTGAGCCTCACTCTGTCCATGTAGCCTCTTAGGCTCCAGCAGGCTGGCTCAGGCTTCATTGCATGGTCCTATGTTGGTTCCTAGTATCAAGCTCCAGGGCAATAGTCCATTCCAAATCTCTGCTTGTGTCATTCTTGTTGATTCCCATTGACCAAAATAACTCACAAGGCCATGCCCAGGTCCAAGGAGTGGTGAGATAGACTCCACCTTTTCATGGGAAGAGCTCCAAGTATCCTGGCTTTTTTTTTCCCCAAGCTATTACAACCTGTCTTTCCATCCCCTTGGCACTTTGCAGAAACAATAGTCTCAGGTGTGAAGTAGCATCATTCCGTAGCAAGGGCCCGAAATCAGACAAGAAGGATGGGGATGCAGATTTGCCTCAGGACATATTGGTCAGGATCTTGGACCAGTTGTGGCTCCTTCCTTGAGTCTCTGCCATGCCCTCTCCATGGGTGCAGATGCCTGTCCTGTTCTCAGCCATATGCCCAGTGCCTGGCATGGGTCCTGGATCACAGAACTCATTTCATGAGTGTTTCTGAGGGGGTTTGGGTGAGGGCTTAGGTGGAAGGTGGCTGCAGACCCCTAAGGGATCCGCCAAGGATGCTGTGTAGATAAGTGAGAAGTAGTGTTTCCATGCTCTGTGTACGTGCCGGACGAGTGGGAGGTGCCTCGAGAGAAGATCACCCTCCTTCGAGAGCTGGGGCAGGGCTCCTTCGGCATGGTGTATGAGGGCAACGCCAGGGACATCATCAAGGGTGAGGCAGAGACCCGCGTGGCGGTGAAGACGGTCAACGAGTCAGCCAGTCTCCGAGAGCGGATTGAGTTCCTCAATGAGGCCTCGGTCATGAAGGGCTTCACCTGCCATCACGTGGTGAGTCCAGCGGGGATGGGACATGGGCTGGCTTTCTTGCCCTTTCCCCATCTCTGCCTCCTCCTCCTGCACAGAGCAACAGAGGACACAGGGTGTAACCTCCTACCCACCCCCCACTCCACTAAGCTTCCCATCCTAGAGGTGCAAGGAGGGATTGTTCCCTTCTCAAATCCCATCCTCTCCCACTTCGCCTGGAACCAGACTCTATCACTGTCTCATCACTTTCTGGAATGCTTCATTGCTTTCCAGAATCTTTCATCACTTTCTGGAATCTTCCACCACTTTCCGGAATATTCCATCATTTTCCAGAATCTTCCATTGCTTTTTAGACTCTTCCATTTCTTGCTTTTTCCTGGCTCCTTTGTAACCCAGGACCACATAGAGGTCCACCTGATACCACCTGCCCTCGTTCCTACTCTGCTTTGAAGGCAGCACAAACTCTTCCTGCCTTTCTGCTCCTTTGTTTCTCTTTGAGTCCCATGTGCTTTCATCCTTTCCACACATATTTATGGGGCATTTAAAGCCCTGCTATTGTCCCTGTGATACGGTGGATACCTGCCCCTGTAGAGCTTCCAAAACAGCAGGCGGAGGCAGACTCCAAAACCTTTATTTTTATTTCATATATATATATATATGTATGTGTGTGTATATATATATGTGTGTGTGTGTATATGTGTATACATGCAGTACATCATTTTTTTTTTTTTTTTCCCTGAGATAGAGTCTCGCTTTGTTGTCCAGGCCGGAGTGCAGTGGCACAATCTCAGCTCACTGCAAGCTCCGCCTCCTGGGTTCACGCTATTCTCCTGCCTCAGCCTCCCGAGTAGCTGGGACTACAGGCGCCCGCCACCACGCCTGGCTAATTTTCTTGTATTTTCAGTAGAGACGGGGTTTCACTGTGTTAGCTAGGATGGTCTCGATCTCCCGACCTCGTGATCCACCCACTGTGGCCTCCCAAAGTGCTGGGATTACAGGCGTGAGCCACCGCTCCCAGCCTACTTTTATATATTTTTAAGACAGAGTCTCTGTCGCCCAGGGTGGAGTGCAGTGGCACAATCTTGGCTCACTGCAACCTCTGCCTCCCAGGTTCAAGCAATTCTCCTGCCGCGGCCTCCTGAGTAGCTGGGATAACAGGAGCCCACCACCACACCCAGCTAATTTTTGTATTTTTAGTAGAGATGGGGGTTTTGCCATGTTGGCCAGGCTGGTCTCGAACTGCTGACTTCAGGTGATCCACCGGCCTCAGCCTCCCAAAGTGCTGGGATTACAGGCATAAGCCACCGCCCCCAGCTTCCTCCAAACCCTTTATACATTAGGAGAAAATGCTATGGAAACATGAAGAAAGGGAGGAAAGGAGGGTTGGACAGGAGTCTATTTGAGCAAAGACTTAAAGGACATGAGGAGCTGGGCCCTGTGGATGTGGCAGGGAACAGAGAGCCAGGCAGAGGGAATGGTTAAAATACAAAGGCCTGGCTGGGTGCGGTGGCTGTAATCCCAGCACTTTGGGAGGCTGAGGCAGGCGGATCACCAGAGGTCGGGAGTTCAAGACCAGTCTGACCAACATGGAGAAATCCTCTCTCTACTAAAAATACAAAAATTAGCCGGGTGTGGTGGCAGGCGCCTGTAACCCCAGCTACTCGGGAGACTGAGGCAGGAGAATTGCTGGAACCCAGGAGGCGAAGGTTGCAGTGAGCCGAGATCGTGCCACTGCACTCCAGCCTGGGTGACAGAGCGAGACTCCGTCTCAAAAAAAAAAAACAAAAAAAAAAAAACAAAGGCCTATCTGTCTGCTGTCCAGGCAGGTCTGTCTGCTCTCCTAGACCAGGGCTGAGCATGCTGCATCCAGGCCACAGGGTGCTGTGTGTGACATGGACACCAGGCAGGGAGAACCTTGGTGAGTCGAATCACGGACCCTCCTCCAAGAACCCTGGTTGCTTGCTCCGCAGGTGCGCCTCCTGGGAGTGGTGTCCAAGGGCCAGCCCACGCTGGTGGTGATGGAGCTGATGGCTCACGGAGACCTGAAGAGCTACCTCCGTTCTCTGCGGCCAGAGGCTGAGGTGAGCTGCTTCGGGGGACCCAGCGGGGTACTCGGTGGGGCACCCGCTCCTGGCCTCCTTGGATCCCAGTGCTGCTGAAACACCAACCCCGTGTTTCTGTTTTAGAATAATCCTGGCCGCCCTCCCCCTACCCTGCAAGAGATGATTCAGATGGCGGCAGAGATTGCTGACGGGATGGCCTACCTGAACGCCAAGAAGTTTGTGCATCGGGACCTGGCAGCGAGAAACTGCATGGTCGCCCATGATTTTACTGTCAAAATTGGAGGTTCGTCTGGCTTTCTGCTTTGAAAACATAACGAACCAGGCCAGGTTTGATTTCAGAAGGAAGTTGTCTATAATGGGCCGTTAAATCTTTTCTGATAATATAAAGGGGCAAGATACTTCTTTTTGTTTTTGTTTTTTTGTGGGGTTTTGTTTTGTTTTGTTTTTTTGTTTTTGAGACAGAGTCTTACTCTGTCTGTCGCCCAGGCTGGAGTGCAGTGGCGTGATCTCGGCTCACTGCAACCTCCACCTCCCAGGTTCAAGTGATTCACCTGCCTCAGCCTTCCGAGTAGCTGGGACTACAGGTGTGCGCCACCACACCCGGCTAATTTTTGTATTTTTAGTGGAGACGGGGTTTCACCATGTTGGCCAGGATATTCTTGATCTCCTGACCTCATGATCCTCCTGCCTCGGCCTCCCAAAGTGCTGGGATTACAGGCGTGAGCCACTGCACCAGCTTTTTTTGTTTGTTTTTTCTGACATGGAGTCTTGCTCTGTCGCCCAGGCTAGAGTGCAGTGACAGGATCTCGGCTCACTGAAACCTCTGCCTCTCAGGTTCAAGTAATTCTCCTGCCTCAGCCTCCCAAGTAGCTAGGATTACAGGCGTGCACCACCACACGCAGCTAATTTTTGTACTTTTAGTAGAGACAGAGTTTCACCGTGTTGGCCAGGATGGTCCCAAACTCCTGACCTCAAATGACCCACCTGTGTTGGCCAAAAGCCCTGGGATTACAGGCATGAGCCACTGTGCCTGGCTGGGCAAGATTTTGGATGGGGACCCCCCCCCACCAGCTGTCATTTAATTGCATGTATTGATAAACTCACTTACCCATTCACTTCTTTAAAAGATATGTTTGTAGGACCGGGGGTCCCGCCTGTAATCTCAGTGCTTTGGAAGGACAGTATGTAAGGACTGCTTAAGTCCAGGAGTTTGAGACCAGCCTGGACAACATAGTGAGACTCCATCTCTATGAAAAAAGTTTTTAAAAAGTTGGGTGTGGTGGTGCACACCTGTGGTCCCAGCTACTCAGGAGGCTGGGGTGGGAGGATTGCTTGAGCCCAGGAGGTGGAGGCTGCAGTGAGCTGTGACTGCATCGCTACACTCCAGCCTGGGCGACAGTGAGACGCTATTTCAAAAAACAATTAAAAAAGGAATATCGAGGGGACCAGAGCAGCGTGAGATGTGAGGTTGAGGAGAGAGGCAGAAACCAGACCCAGAAGGACCTTGCGTGTCACGGCAAGTCATCTCGACATTATCTTACATGAGCAAGGGGCAGCAGGAAGTGATATGATTCTATTTATGACGCATAAAGACATCTCCTGGCGGGCGCGGTGGCTCACGCCTGTAATCCCAGCACTTTGGGAGGCTGAGGTGGGCAGATTACCTGAGATCAGGAGTTTGAGACCAGCCTGGTCAACACAGTGAAACCCCGTCTCTACTCAAAATACAAAACATTAGCTAGACATGGTGGCAGACAGCTGTAATCTCAGCTACTCAGGAGGCTGAGGCAGGAGAACTGTTTGAATCAGGGAGGTAGAGGTTGCAGTGAGCCAAGATTGCACCACTGCACGCCAGCCTGGAGGACAGAGTGAGACTCCATAACAAAAAAAAAAAAAAAAAAGAAAAGAAAAATGTAGCTTCTTTGTGATTTGGTACCTTCTTTTCCTTCCCTTTAAACAATAGCCCATCTTCCCCCTTCACTTCCCCATGAGTACCCTCAGAATCCATTCTTACTGGATTTGGCCACCACCCAGGTGAGCGCAGATATGGGCAACGTGAACCCCTCTTAGGGCTCTGCGAGAGGTGGGGCAGTCAAGATGGCAGATACTAGGACCAAGGCTGAAGGTTAAGAGCGTGTGAACCTTTTGTGTTGTCAGACTTTGGAATGACCAGAGACATCTATGAAACGGATTACTACCGGAAAGGGGGCAAGGGTCTACTCCCTGTACGGTGGATGGCGCCAGAGTCCCTGAAGGATGGGGTCTTTACCACTTCTTCTGACATGTGGTGAGTTGTGTGTGGATGGGTGGATGGACGCTGGGCTTGAATTCCAGGTGCTAGTGACAGCCAAGAGCGGGGGAAGGAAGCCTGCCATCCTCCTGGACGCCCCATCAAGGAAAGGAAGGCAGCGTCCTGTCTGAGGATCTGCCCACGGCTACTCTTATGTCCTGACTAATCCTGTAGGCATTGTGAACCCCGAAAATCTGAGACAGGTCTCAGTTAATTTAGGAAGTTTATTTTGCCAAGGTTGAGGACGCATGCCCGTGGCACAGCCTCAGGTGGTCCTGAGGACAGGTGCCCAAGGTGGTCAGAGCACAGTTTGGTTTTATACATTTTAGGGAGACATGAGACATCAGTCAACATATATAAGATGAACATTGGTTCAGTCTGGAAAGACGGGACAACTCGAAGCGGGGAGGGAGCTTCCAGGTTGCAAGTAGATAAGAGACAAATGGTTGCATTCTTTTGAGTTTCTGATGAGCCTCTGGAAAGGAGCCAATCAGATATGCAGGTATCTCAGTGAGCAGAGTGGGGACTCTGAATAGAATGGGAGGCAGGTTTGTCCAAGCAGTTCCCAGCTGGACTTTTTCCTTGAGTTTAGTGATTTGGGAGCCCCAAATTGATTTTCCTTTCACGGCATTTATGAACCGCAGCATGAATTGTTTTATTAAGTGGCCAGCCATGTTCTAGAAACCAAGAGATGTGTTTGTTTGTGTGTGTTTGTGTGTGTATGCGTGTTTGCGTGTGTGTGTTTGCGTGTGTTTATGTGTTTGCATGTGTGTGCGTATGGGTGTGTTTGGGTGTGTGTTTGTGTGTGGGTGTGTATGTGTGTGTATATGTGTTTGCATGTGTGTGTGTTTGCGTGTATGTGTTTGCATGTGTGTTTGTGTGTGTGTTTGCGTGTGTGTGTTTGTGTGTGTGTAAATGGCTTCTTTGTTACTACTCTCAACTGTCATTGGCAGGTCCTTTGGCGTGGTCCTTTGGGAAATCACCAGCTTGGCAGAACAGCCTTACCAAGGCCTGTCTAATGAACAGGTGTTGAAATTTGTCATGGATGGAGGGTATCTGGATCAACCTGACAACTGTCCAGAGAGAGTGTAAGTGTAGAAAGGGTTTAAGGTGTGTGAGGTGTTCGTTGAAAGGGTATTGCCCTTTACACATGTGCTTGGTTTTGCCTTTCCTATGTCTACACGCTCACCGTGTTTGCATGCTGTATGTTACAGGTGTGTTTGTGTTTGCATAGCTTGTCTTTACATGCGTGTTTGCATTTGCATATTGCATTGTGGTACACACACTTGAGTTTCCATATGTACTACATTTATGCTTACATTTGCATATTATATATTTGCATAGGTATTTATGTTTGCATATTATATGTTTACATGTGCATCAGCATATGGCACATGTACACCTCGTTTACATATTATAAGCACACATATTTACATATGTGCTTATGTTTGCATATTATGTCTTTACCTGCATGCTCGTGTTCACAAATCATGTGATTTTCTTGCATATTGTATCTTTGGAAGGTTGCACAAACCTGTAGCAGTAGTTACCTTGGGAGAAGGGAACTGGAGACCTGGGATTGAGGGAGAGAGACCTATGTTTGCCTGTTAATTTTTTTTTTTTTTTTTTTTTTAGACAGAGTCTTGCTCTATCACCCAGGCTGGAGTGCAGTGGTGCGATCTCGGCTCACTTCAAGCTCCGCCTCCCGGGTTCACGCCATTCTCCTGCCTCAGCCTCCCGAGTAGCTGGGACTACAGGCGCCCGCCACCACGCCCAGCTAATTTTTTTTTTTTTTTGTATTTTTAGTAGAAACGGGGTTTCACCATGGTCTTGATCTCCTGACCTCGTGATCCACCTGCCTCGGCCTCCCAAAGTGCTGGGATTATGGCCTCCTGTTAATTCTTTATACACTTAAAATTTTGTCGGGTGGCTGGGCATGGGTGGCTCATGCCTGTAATCCCGACAATTTGGGAGACTGAGGTGAACGATCACCTGAGGTCAGGAGTTCAAGACCAGCCTGGCCAACGTGGTGAAACCCCATCTCTATTAAAAATATAAAAATTACCCGGGCGTGGTGGTGGGCGCCTGTAATCCCAGCTACTCAGGAGGCTGAGGCAGGAGAATTGCTTGAATCTGGGAGGCAGAGGTTGCAGTGAGCAGAGACTGCACCATTGCACTGCAGCCTGGGTGACAGAGTGAGATTCTGTCTCAAAAACAAACACAGACACACAAAAATTTTGTCAGGCATACATATTATGCATTCCCCCCTCCAAATATATATATATAGATAGATACACATATACATACATATACACATATGTATGTGTGTGTTTGTGTGTGTGTGTATATATTTAGATGAAGTCTCGCTCTGTCACCCAGGCTGGTAGAGTGCAGTGGCGCAATCACAGCTCACTGCAACCTTGAACTCCTGGACTCAGCCTCCTGGCTCAGCCTCCCAAAGTGCTGGGATTACTCTTGAGCCAGTTTTGAAATGAGGCAGCCCTTTTCCAAACCATCTTTCAGGCTGGACAGGATGGCTCATGCCTGTAATCACAGTACTTTGGGAGGCTGAGGCAGGAGGATTGCTTGAGCCCAGGAGTTTGAGGCTGCAATGAGCTATGATTGCGCCACTGCACTCCATCCTGGGTGACAAAGTGAGAAACACTGTCTCAAGAAAGAAAAAGCGGCCAGGCATGGTGGCTCACACCTGTAATCCCAGCACCTTGGGAGGCCAAGGTGGGTGGATCATTTGAGCCTAGGAGTTTGAGGCCAGCCTGGGCAACATAGCAAAACCCTGTCTCTGCCCAAAATACAAACATTAGCTAGGCATGGTGGTGCACACCTGTGGTCCCAGCTACTTGGGAGGCCAAGATGAGAGGATTGCTTGAGCCTAGGAGGCAGAGGCTGCAGTGAGCTATGATCACGCCACTGCACTCCAGCCTGGGTGACAGAATGAGACCCTGTGTCCAAAATAAGAAGAAGAAAAGCAAAAAGAAAACACCATCTCTCAGCACCTCTAGCATTGCTATTTCTGCCTTGACAATTGTCCACACACACAGCCAGCATCTGATGTGGGCACGTGTGGTCCGTGGGTGTTGGCTGCAGGGACGAGGGTGGGGGTTGGGAGGATGCTTGGCTGGGCCCCCAGACTCACCCAGGACGCGTCCTTCTGCCCCGCAGCACTGACCTCATGCGCATGTGCTGGCAATTCAACCCCAAGATGAGGCCAACCTTCCTGGAGATTGTCAACCTGCTCAAGGACGACCTGCACCCCAGCTTTCCGGAGGTGTCGTTCTTCCACAGCGAGGAGAACAAGGCTCCCGAGAGTGAGGAGCTGGAGATGGAGTTTGAGGACATGGAGAATGTGCCCTTGGACCGTTCCTCACACTGTCAGAGGGAGGAGGCGGGGGGCCGGGATGGAGGGTCCTCGCTAGGTTTCAAGCGGAGCTACGAGGAACACATCCCTTACACACACATGAACGGAGGCAAGAAAAACGGGCGGATTCTGACCTTGCCTCGGTCCAATCCTTCCTAACAGTGCCTGCCGCGGCGGGGGCGGGCAGGGTTCCCATTTTCGGTTTCCTCTGGTTTGAAAGTCTCTGGAAGACTCAGGATTCTCACAACTCTACCATGTCCAATGGAGTTCAGAGATCGTTCCTATACATTTCTGTTCATCTTAAGATGGACTCGTTTGGTTACCAATTTAACTAGTCCTGCAGAGGATTTAACTGTGAACCTGGAGGGCAAGGGGTTTCCAGTTGCTGCCCCTTTGGGGCAGCGACGGTTTCAAACCAGGATTTTGTGTTTTTTCGTTCCCCCCACCCGCCCCCAGCAGATGGAAAGAAAGCACCTGTTTTACAAATTCTGTTTTTGTTTTTTTTTTGCTGGTGTCTGAGCTGCAGTATAAAAGACAAAACTTCCTGTCTGTGGAACAAAAGTTTGAAAGAAAAAACAAAACAAAAACACCCAGCCCTGTTCCAGGAGAATTTCAAGTTTTACAGGTTGGGCTTCAAGATGTTTTTTTGTTTGTTTGTTTTTTTGTTTTTTTTTTTTCTCATCCAGGCTGAAGGATTTTTTTTTTTTCTTTACAAAACGAGTTCCTCAAATTGACCAATAGCTGCTGCTTTCATACTTTGGATAAGGGTCTGTGGTCCCGGCGTGTGCTCACGTGTGTATGCGCGTGTGTGTGTCCATTAGACACGGCTGATGTGTGTGCAAAGTATCCATGCGGAGTTGATGCTTTGGGAATTGGCTCATGAAGGTTCTTCTCAAAGGTGCGAGCTCATGTCCCCCTCTCTCCTTCCTTCTTATTGACTGGGAGACTGTGCTCTTGACAGATTCTTCTTGTGTCAGAAGGTCTAGCCTCAGGTTTCTACCCTCCCTTCACGCTGGTGAAAAGATGCTTTTTGGGAGCCAAGGGAGGAGCATTTCATTTGGAGTGATTATGAATCTTTTCAAGACCAAACCAAGCTAGGACATTAAAAAAAAAAAAAAAAAAAAAAAAAAAAAATGGAAAAAAAAAAAAAAAAAAGAACTGAGATGACAGAGTTTTGAGAATATATTTGTAACATATTTAATTTTTAAAGTCTCTGGTATTAGCCTCATAAGTTATTGACTATTCCCCGGGGTTGGCGGGAGTGGGGACGTGGGTTGGTCTGCCTGTTGTGGGGCCGGGAAGGGGAGGGAGTCAGGCACAAGTGGCCTCTTTGTTTGGTCGTAAAGGCATCCGTTTCTGGGAATGAAGCCACGTTCGCTGCTAACACTTTTGGATGTTGTGAGGCCACGTGGAGTGTGTGGGAGACTAGGTTTTATGGATGGTCTGGTTCAGGTACCAGGTCTGCTGGAAGGTTCCTGTTCGGATAAGCTGGTAGCTACCTAGCTCTGAGCCTGCCTTCAAGAACACCTGTGTTCAGCCTCTGGTTCTCTGTGTGTACCTCTTGTGGCGTTTCCTCTCCTGGGCGTGAACATCCTACCGTTATTGTGCAAACCCAAGAACCTCAGATCCCAAAGCGTAACAACCTGGATGGACTTTGGGAACATCTAAGCAATAGAGAGGTACACTGAGAGTGCGTCTTGGTCCCCTCCACCCTGAGAGCATCTGACGGTCCTCAGTACTGAACTCCCGGAAGCTGCTGTGAGCCCGGTGACCTCATCTGGGCCAGGTGTGGTGCCCGAGCAGAATGCTCAGGCGCTTACAATGTTGCAATCCCTAAGAGAGGAGAGTCTGGAGGAGAAACCGTGAAAAAGACCTTTCACACCACCAAAAACTTCCGAACGGGCGTGAATCCACCGTTTCTTCTCTTTGCAAAAAGAACCACCACAGCTGCTCAAAGAACATAGTGAACTCATCACTTTGGTTCATCAAAAAACCATCGCCCATGCGTTATTCCTGAGTGCATTTTCTTACAACTTTTTGACTGCTTCCTTTTCTTCTTCTCTTAAGAGTTGTGGGCTTAAGAATGGGATAGAGTCATAATGGCAACCTCCAAGCCCTCTCAATTCTTGATTAAGAACACAGGTAGACATGAATCCCAATGGTCTATTGCTATCTTATTTATATGATTTGGGAAAATACAGCATGTAAAAATATTGCTGAGGAGCCTCAGTGATTGGGTACAAGAAGCAAGAGTACGGAAATTATTTTTGCCAAATTTATTTTGTAAATATGAGGGTCTGTATCTAAATTTAAAAAAAAACACGTAGATCTAGGTATTTTGTTCTCTTCTTAGTCAATTTGTAGTGGTTGTATACTACACTAGCTGCAATTTTCACATTTTTCTAATTCAGAAAGGTTTTTCTTATATTAGGGGAAAAAGTATTTATTTTAATATATAAAATCACTCTGAAAATCACTCTCATAAAAAATGGAGCGCATGTAAATTTTTATCAAAGAAAAATAAACAGGTGAATGGGGGATAGTGATTTTCTTTTTTCAGCACAGTCTACCTCAGTGTATTGTTAAGATGTGATTCAATCATGGACATCTTTGAGATTTCAGAATTCTACCTGGAACCGGTCTGAATCAGGGAACGTGTGTATCAGCTGATTCGAATGCCAGGGAGCAGTAAGAATTTTGAGGGAGGGAGTTGGGATGGAGAAGGTATGGCCTCTATGTGAGCATAGATCCTTTTCTTCCTGGCTGGTAATATTCTTCTCTGAATTTAATCTTCCTTTAAAAAAAAAAAGTCTCCATCTATTGTCACCGTGTTCCCCAAACATAAACTAAGTTCCAGGCTGTCATGATGTATCTGATATATGGGGTACCCCCGCAAGGTGTACCTTCCTTTGGTGAGAGATGGCTGCTGGGGCAAAGACGGGCTTTGATTCAGAACAAGCATTCCCACCTGTTCCATGGAATCCCCCTGAAGTGAGCACAAAGGTGCCCTGGGCTCCCTGATGGTTTATTCCCACTCCTTTCAGGCTGGTGATGCACCTTACACACAAACACCTAATGCAATGTCTTTTTAAATTCTCCAAGTGGGATGGGAGCATGTGGGGGAAATTCCAGTCCAAAACCCATTAATGTGCTGAACACTTTTTTTTTTTTCAACAACCCCTTGGACCTCTGTGTTGGGGTTTGATTGACCTCAAGCTGATATTGTTGGACCTTGTGCAGCTTTGATAACCCATGTCAGAGTCTAGGCAGGGCCAGTGGGGCCCAAATCTTGCTGCTCTTGTACTTTTAGGCACTGCCCTTGCAGACTCACCTTTCTCCACCTGCCCTGGAGAAAGGTAGGGTGCCGGGCCTGCCCCTTGCAAATGGGGTTCACCAATTTCATTTATTTGACTCTACTGCCGCAGTGAAAAGAGCAAACAGCTACTGGGTTGCAAGCCTCCTTTGACATTAGGAAATGTTGACTTTTTAACAATAAAACTTTGGTCCTAGAAAGACACAGTTGTCCTGGGAGTTTGTAGTGTTAAGTTGCAACAACAAAAACAAGCAACAAAACCAGCTTAGGGTAACACTTTTTGTTGCTTGTTTTTAAAGATGTCTCACTAGGATTAAAACCCTTTTCGTTAATGTAGTGAAAGCCACACAGGAGTTTCTTCTTCCAAGAGGAGAATACTAAGCACGTCACTTTCGCTCTGCATCAGTGATGTCAAATACGCATCAGAAAATGTTCAGGTTTTGGGAGCTGTCCTAGGTGCTGTTGCATCATTGGAAGTAGTGAGAAGGAGAAGCACTGCTGCTTGTCTGGATGTAGGCTGAGGACGATTGAGAGAAGCTGTGGGAACTGACACAAGGGTCTGCACAGGTCATCCTGCGACCCTGGGGACTATGTTGCCAACTGACGGACAGATCTTTCACTGTATCCTACCAGGGCAGGTAGTCCACCAAGAAATGTGCTTATTGGATTGGGAGGTGTTTATTTGTAGTCCGCTGCAACACGTGTGAAAAAGCAGGAGCGTCATCAGCATATGACTTGCACTGGTCATCTGGTAGATGGATGTGCTTTAGTCCTAGTGGTAATCATTTCTCTCCTTCACAGTGGGTGGAAGTTTAGGGTTAAATGTCCTTTGAATGCCACCTGGTGAGTCCTTGACACCTTAGGCTCTTCAGAAACGATGGTTTTGTTGAGGATGGGGAACAGGGAATGCCAATTTTATATACATGGTACACGTAGAGGGGTGTCACTTCAGAAAATCTTCCAGCATGTTCTTCAGAATATTAATTTATATGAGAGGTGAGGTTGGGAATGAAAAGAACAGTTCAGCACTTTTTTTTTTTTTTTTCCTAGAACATACAAGAGAACATGGTGGACTTCCAGGGGGCTGCAATGGAAGATGAATATTTCCTTAAGGGTCCCCGAGAAATGGGGGTGAGGGGAGGGGACACAACAGCTTTTTGAGCTTACTGTTACCTTCTAATACCAGTCAAGGTCCAGAACCAGCCACCAGCCAAATTTCTATCTGGGTGTGGGCCACTGAAAATCCTTGTTAAAAACCAGATCATAAATCTGGGGCTCTTGGTCCCATTGGAGAAGGAAGGAAGAGCCTCAAAATCAGTGTGCCTCCATGCACATATTCAGGAACGGCTTGTTTAGTCTTTACACTTTGCCTGAAAGTTGCTGCTCCTCGTCCCTTTGTGTGCCTGGGTGGCCTCGGCCCTGCGTGTTGGCAACGCAGGATCAAATGTGCCGCAGCTTTTGCAGAAAACAACTCAGAAACACGAAACCCACCAACAGCTCAATTCTTATTTTTTCAATGTTTTCCTACAAGAGCCAAGTAGCACCATGTACAGAAGACGCCTTTTATTTGGAATATTGAAATCGTTCTGCATGTAAAATATGGGATAATGACCTGTTTATATTAAAATTCTGATTAAATTATCTGAGAATATGCTTGTTTTTGTGTGGTGTCCCGGTAAGGACCTGTCGTGTGGTCGGGGCATGTGGCTGTGAGTTGGGCTGTGTTAAGGAAAACCTCTTGGAATATGTAGGTACCTTTTTTTAGAGGAGAAAAACACCTAGATTCTTCCACACATGAAAAGGGAGGTTAAATAATTGCTACCAGCAGAGTTGTTGACTCGCAGGGACATACTTGTATGGCCAAACTGGTGTTTTAAATATTGCACTATTTCCATACCATTTGGTAAGTAAGCGCTTCCCCAGGGGCTCCCAGACCTCCCCATGGTCCAACCACTAAAGGGTTCACTCCGAGAATACCAATGAACCTTCAAGATCTTGCTCTATTCTGACATGCAGGAAACTCATATGCTAAATATTTTCAATGTCATCCTGGGAATGGAGACCTGTTCCCAGTTTGGGAGGGCAGGTGAGTGACCGTGGGTTAGACCATGGGATTGAAAGCCTTTTGAATAGTCTTTCTTGAGCGGCTTAAAACAGCAACCATTTATTCATTTTCTTTTTTTTGTTTGTTTGTTTTTGTTCGTTTGTTTTTTGAGATGGAGTCTCACTCTGTCGCCCAGGCTGGAGGACAGTGGTGCAATCTCAGCTCACTGCAACTCTGTCTCACGGGTTCAAGCAGTTCTCCTGCTTCAGCCTCCCGAGTAGCTGGGATTACAGGCGTGCACCACCATGCCCAGCTAATTTTGTATTTTTAGTTTCACCTTGTTGGCCAGACTGGTCTCAAACTCCGACCTCAGGTGATCCGCCCATCTCGACCTCCCAAAGTGCTGGGATTACAGGTGTGAGCCACCACATCCAGCCTTATTATTATCATTGTTATGATTATTTTTGTGTTTTTAGTAGAGATGGGTTTTCACCATGTTGCCCAGGCTGGTCTCAAACTCCTGATCTCAAACGATCTGCCTGCCTTGGCCTCCCAAAGTGCTGGGATTACAGACGTGAGCCACGGTGCCTGGCATATTTCTGACAGTTCTATGTGTTGGTTGGGTGGTTCTTCCGGGAACAGCCTCACTCCTGTGCTGAGGCCTCTGCTGGGACAGCCAGGATTGCTTGTCTTCCAGGAGGTTCACTCAGGCTTGTTCATATGGTGGTCGTTGCAGGGATACCCAGTTGGAAGAAACAAAAAGCCCCCAAATGCAAACGTTTTCCAAACTTCTGTTCGTGTGATATTTGTTACTGTCCTGTTGCCCAAAGCAAGTCCCATGGCCAAACCCAGAGTCAGCTTTGGAGAGGACTGTCCAAGGATGCAGATAAAATGTGACGTGAACCAACTAGAGTCCAATCCTGCAATAATCTTCCACTCCTTTACCCTCCTATCATCATTATTATTTTTTTTAATGATATAAAAATGGGCCGGGCGTGGTGGCTCACGCCTGTAATCCCAGTACTTTAGGAGGCCGAGGCGGGCCGATCACAAGGTCAGGAGATCAAGACCTTGGCCAGGAGATCACCTGGCCAACATGGTGAAACCCCATCTCTACTAAAAACACAAAAATTAGCTGGGCGTGGTGGCAGGCGCCTGTAGTCCCAGCTACTCAGGAGGCTGAGGCAGGGGAATCACTTGAACCCGGGAGGCAGAGATTGCAGTGATCTGAGATCATGCCACTGTACTCCAGCCTGGCAACAGAGCGAGACTCTGTCTCAAAAATAAAAATAAATAAATAAATACTACTACTACTAATATAAAGGTAAAGTTCTCACTTTAGCCTCCTATTACTATTATTATTATTCCTTGTTTTTGAGATGGGAGAAAGAGCAGTATGGATGATGACAGGGATAATCCAGTCATCAGAGGGAAAAGAGATGAAGGCAGGGGATAACTAGATCTATGTCCTGAAGCCAAAAAGTGACGATGAGATCTACGGCACAGGTAGAGGGGTTGACCTTAGCAAAAGTGCAAAGTATGTGGGCTGTGGAATCTCCCTCCCTCCCGAAGGCAATGGAACTCAATCCCCCACCCCTCCAGGTAGTCTCTGGATTTCTCCAGACCACCTACCTCCAGCTGGCAGTGTTCTGAGCTGGGCCATCGAAAGTTGAGGTTATTGAATGTGTGTGTTTCCCCATTATCGTGGGAGCTTTCCAGAGGCTGCATGAAAGTTGCCTCTGAATTCTTCACATTCCTCCAAACTCTGGCCCAGAGTTCCGCAGTATGGGGTTGTTGAATTAGCCTGAAGAGACACAAAGCAACTAACTGCTAAATGGCTGGTTTTACAAAGGGTGGTGGTCCTAACCCTGGGTTCTGGAATCCCGATGTTCGTTCGAGCTCTCTCTCCTCCTCCTTTCTGCTCCCAGTTCTCTGCCATCCAGCTAGCAGGCTGATCATGGCCCACAGCGGCCCTGCCCTCCTATTATTGACGATAGACCTTACCTTATATGACCATGGCGAAGATTAAATGAGGTAACATTGATCTTTCATGCTCCCTCCAAGACGGACGTTCCCATATCCCCAAGTCCCTCCAATCCCTGTTCTCCAAGAAATTGATGCTACTGCTTATTGGCTGTGGTGGCAGCCTAAATTCTGCTTCCTTGGGTTTGTGAAATTCAATATAAGTCTCTTGGAAAATGGAAAAGGTTTTTCTTCCAAGGAAAGCTCATCAAGGAAGGCATCAGTCTGAGGGAGGGTGGACGGCCGTGTGGTCTCTGTGCAGAGAAGCCACTTGGATTCCTTGAAACCCCTGGCCAAGTGATCACAGCACCTTTTAGCAGAGTTGTTGGGGCCCTGGCCTGGAGTGGGGAGTGTCTGCACTGGGTTCCTGGAGCTTCCTCCTGGACCTTGGGTGCTTATCAGAATCCCACTTATTAAAAACAAAGGTGTGTCTGTCTAAGCCACACCCAGGCCTCCTCGGTGAGCATCTATGGGGCAGGGCCTGGGAACTTGCATTTTAACACCTTCCCCTTCCCCTGGTGGACTCAGCTGACTCAGGACAAGAACACAGGAACTTTGCTTCCATTCTGCCTTTGCCTGTGTAAGAGATCAAAATATGCCACTCCAAAGTATGCCACTTTTGGCAGGGCATGGTGGCTCACACCTACCTGAGGTCAGATTTGAGACCACCAGCCAAACATGTGAACCTGTCTCTAATAAAATACAGAATTAGTGGGTGTGGTGGACACACCTGGCTGAGGCAGGAGAATCGCTTGAACTCAGGAGGAGGCAGGAGAATCACTTGAACCCGGGAGGCGGAGGTTGCAGTGAGCCGAGATTGCGCCACTGCACTCAAGCCTGGGTGACAGAGCAAGACTCTGTCTCTAAATAAATAAATAAATATAAAAAACACACAACAAAAACACTTTACAACATCAAAGTATGCCACTTTGGCACATTGGTTATTTTGAGTTAAAGGTGCCTGAAAAATAGCAAATGCAAGAAGGACACTTTGACTTTCCTTTTTCCTTCCTGAAAGCAGGAGATGAAACTACCATACTATATTTTGTCCAACCTAGTACATAAGCATTCAGCTTCAACTGCTTCTTTAGGTCTTCATTTTTCTTACAAAGTCTCCCCTGCACATGTAAAAATTACTAAATGAAGACAAGGCATGGTGACTCAGGCCTGTAATTCCACCACTTTAGGAGGCCAGGGCAGGAGGATCACTTGAGGCCAGGAGTTCAAGACCAGCCTGGGCAACATAGAGAGACCCTATCTCCCAAAAAGTTTTAAAAATTAGCCAGGCACAGTGGTTCACACCTGTAGTCCCAGCTACTCAGGAGACTGAAGTGGGAGGACTTCTTGAGCCCAGGAATTGCAGGCTGCAGTGAGCTGTGATTGTGCCACTGTACTCCAGCCTGGGCAACAGAATGGGACACTGTCTCTAAAAATAAACAAAAAACCTCAACTAAATAAAATATGTATGTTTTCTCTTGTTAATCTGTCTTATGTCAGTTCCAGTCAGAGACTCTAAGAGGGTGAGAGGGAAAGGTTACTTCACCTGACCCCCAAAATATTATATTTGTTTTAGTGGCTCAAGTCAGCTCCCAGAAGCCCTCTGCCTCATTTTGAACCATGGCTCTCCTATGATTAGTTGTACGAATCTCCCTATGTATGGGGATGACAATGGTCCCTGCTTCTTAGGGGTGTTGTGGGATATAAAATAAATTTGTGGTGTGTGTAAAGCACTTACACAGGGCAAGGCTAAAGTAATTGATGGTGACAGAAACCAGAACATGGGTTTCCTATGTTGGGGGTAATGGGATCTTGGTTGCAAAGGGGTACATGGGAACTTTCTGGGGTGATGGGCATGTTCTGTACCTTGACTGAGGTAGCAATTACATGGCTATATGTGTTTATCAATTCACTGAGCTGTACACTTAAAACCTATCCCTTTTATTTTATGTAAATTATACCTCAGTTAAAAGAGGTTGCCTGGCACACAGTAAGCACTTAGTATGTGTCAGTTGTTGCTTCCACCAGCATTATCATCATCCCCATCATCATAATTATCACCATCATCATCATCATAATCACCATCATGATCGTGATCACCATCACACTCATCATTATATCATCATCACCATCTCCATCACTGTCATCATCACCATCATCATTATCATCGTCATCACCATCATCACCATCATCATCATCATCACTATCATCACCATCGTCACCATCCTCATCACCATCACCATCATCTCCCTCATCATCATTATATCATTATCACCATCTCCATCACTGTCATCATCATCACCATCATTAACATCATCACCTCACCATCATCACCATCACCATACCATCATCA
>NW_026652287.1:40170008-40173137 GCF_009828535.3 Hylobates moloch | reverse complement strand
AATTATCTATATATGCATGTATGTGTATTTATATGTGTATATACAAAATCATGCATACAAATGTACAAACATATAAATGCATCAAATGCATGTATATATGTATGATAATTTTGTATTTGCATAAAATATTCCTGGAAGGTACCTAAGAAACTCATAGCATCAGTTGATTTGAAGACAAATGTATGATAGGCTTAATACCTAGGTGATGGATTGATAGGTGCAGCAAACCACTATGGCACATGTTTACCTATGTAACAAATTCACACGTCCTGCACATATATCCTGGAACTTAAAATAAAGTAAAATTTATTTATTTATTTATTTATTTATTTATTTATTTTTGAGATGGAGTCTCACTCTGTTGCCCAGGCTGGAGTGCAATGGCCCTATCTCGGCTCACTGCAACCTCCGCCTCCCGGGTTCAAGCGGTTCTCCTACCTCAGCCTCCCCAGTAGTTAAGATAATAGGCACCTGCCACCACGCCTGGCTAATTTTTTGTGTTTTTAGTAGAGACAGGGTTTCGCCATGTTGGCCAGGCTGGCCCTCCTCGGCCTCCCAAAATGCTGGGGTTACAGGCGTGAGCCACTGCGCTCAGCCTAAAATAAAATAAGATATTTTAAAAAGAGAGAAAGACAGCAAGTGGCTGGGAAGCCGAGGCAAGGAGACTTTTCAGTTTACCCTCTTCTATCTTTTGAATTTTGAGCCAAGTGAAGATCTTTTCTGTTCAAAACATAAATCATTTCTAACAGAGAAAATAGTGGAAGTACTAGACATCACTATAAATGAGCCTTTCTTACCGTGTCGCCCAGGCTGGAATGCAATGGCGTGATCTCGTCTCACTGCAACCTCCTCCTCCTGGGTTCAAGCAATTCCCCTGTCTCAGCCTCCCGAATAGCTGGGATTACAGGCTCCCGCCACTAGGCCTGGCTAATTTTTGTATTTTTTAAGTAGAGACCGGGTTTCACCGTGTTGGTCAGGCTGGTCTCGAACTCCTGACCTCAGGTGATCCACCCACCTGGGCCTCCCAAAGTGCTGGGATTATAGGCGTGAGCCACCAAGCCAGGCCTAAATGAGTCTTTCAAAGAAGACTTTAAGGAGCATTTTAGTAAGCGTTTACCTATGGATATCAATTTAAAATGCAGAAAGCACTCTCCTAAGGTAATGTCGTTGGCCAATTGGGGTTTAAGATAAAACCTCCAGTGCACATTAGCAAAGATGATGTGCTCTGCAGATCTGTTAAGCCTTTCAAAGGCGCTGCCAATGATGATGGAGGCACTGATGGAGAAGATGCTTTAAGTAGTTTGCAGAAAAGTTTCACAAAATGTAAGCAGGAAGGCAAACAACAATTATGTGCAATGCAAACAATCTGATATCACATGCAAAAATAATAATAGGAGGCTATTAGAACAACATAGGGCCGGGCGCGGTGGGTCACACCTATAATCCCAGCACTTTGGAGGGCACAGGCGGGCAGATCACTTGAGGTCAGGAGTTTGAGACCTGCCTGACCAACATGGTGAAACCCCATCTCTATTAAAAACACAAAATTATCTGGGCAATGTGGTGAGTGCCTGTAATCCCAGCTACTTGGGAGGCTGAGACATGAGAATCACTTGAACCTAGGAGGTGGAGGCTGCAGTGAGCTGAGATCAAACCACTGCATTCCAGCCTGAGTGACAGAGTGAGAATCCATCTCAAAATAAATAAATAAATAAATAAATAAACAACCATAGAAAGTGATTATGACGTAGCATTAGGATCAAAAGGAGGTTATATGATTCTGTCATTACACATTGTATGCATGTATCAAAATATATCATATGTAACTCATAAATATGTGCCACTATGATGTATCAATACAAAATGTAGGTTATAAAGAAAGTATATAACATGTAAGAGAATTTTAAATGTTAATAGAAGAATGTCAGTATGAGTGATTTTAAATTTCTCTTTATTCAGCTGTAATTCTAAATTATGTACATTGCCCTAGCAATAAAAATAATATAATGAAGCATTTTAATAAAAGAGGAAACAAAACTATTATTATTATTATTATTATTATTTGAGCCAGGGTCTCACTGTTGCCCAGGCTGGAGTACAGTGGTGCAATCTTGGCTCACCGCAACCTCTGCCTCCCAGGTTCAAGCGATTCTCCTGCCTCAGCCTCCCAAGCAGCTGGGATTACAGGCACCTACCATCACACCCAGCTAATTTTTGTATTTTTAGTAGAGACGGGGTTTCACCATGTTGGCCAGGCGGGTCTCGAACTCCTGACCTCAAGTGATCCACCCACCTCGTTATCCCAAAGTGTTGCGCCTGGCCACAAAATTACTTTAAAAACTATTCTTGGGAGGTCTATACTCCTGCTTTGATATATTCATGCTACTTTGATCTCTGAGTTTGGAATCTGTTGGGGCTGCCTGTGTGTTTATGTGACAGTTCTCCCTCCATGCTTCACGCACAGTTACTTGCTGGCCATACACAGTTAGATGGCTTTAGAATTTGGTGCACAGGCAAACCTGGGTTTGAATCCCAAATCTACAACTACTAGTTAAGTGGCCCTGAGGTTGTGACTTTATCTCCAAGCCTCTCGTCTGCAAAATGTAGCTAAGAAAGAGCACATATTTTACAGTTTCATGCTGATCCAGTGAGATGAACCTTCATCCCTGCTGGCACATGGTAAGTCCTGAATAAAGCTACCTGTGAAGAGAAGTGGGAAGGATGATGGTGGTGGTGGTAGTGGTGGTGGTGGTCATGGTGGATGTGATAGTAGTGGTCATGATGGTAATGGTGGTGATGATATTGGAGATCATAATGATGGTGGAGGTAGTGATGAAGGTGGCATTTGTGGTGATGGTACTGACAGTGGTTATGATAGTGGACATGATAGTAATGGTGATAGTAATGGTGGCAAAAGTGGTGGTGATGGTGATGGTGGTGATAGTGATGGTGATGATAGTGATGGTGGTAATAATAGTGGTGGTGATGATGATGGTGATGGTGACGGTGGTGATGGTGATCGTGATGGTGGTGGTGGTAATAATGGTGATGGTGGTGATGGTGATAGTGGCAATGGTGATGGTGGTGATGGGATGGTGGCAATGGTGATGGTGGTAATAATGGTGATGG
>NW_026652287.1:40129052-40169862 GCF_009828535.3 Hylobates moloch | reverse complement strand
CCCTTGCCTTTCCCTCTCCTTTCCTTTCCTTTCTTGAGACAGAGCCTCACTCTGTCACCCAGGCTGGAGTGCAATGGCACAATCTTGGCTCACTGCAACCTCTGCCTCCCGGGTTCAAGCAATTCTCCTCCCTCAGCCCCTGAGTAGCTGGGATTACAGGTATGTGCCAAGAGGCCTGGCTAATTTTTTTGTATTTTTAGTAGAGATGGGGTTTCACCATGTTGGCCAGGCTGGTCTTGAACTCCTGACCTCAGGTGCTCCTCCTGCCTGAGCCTCCCAAAGTGCTGGGATTACAGGCACGAGCAACTGCACCTGGCCTCTTTTGAGTTTCTCATTAGCCTTTCACTGAATGCACAATTTACAGGAATAGTCGCTTATGCCTTAGTCTGGCTTTGTGAAACCATAGGAGAGGTCGGGTGTGGTGGCTCACACCTGTAATCCCAGCACTTTGGGAGGCTAAGTTGGGCGGATTACCTGAGGCCAGGAGTTCGAGACCAGCCTGGCCAACATGGTGAAACCCCCCTCTCTCCAAAAACACAAAAATTACATGGCGCGCACCTGTAACCCCAGCTACTCGGGAGGCTGAGGCAGGAGAATCGCCTGAATCTGGGAGGCAGAGGGTGCAGTGAGCCGAGATCGTGCTGTTGCACTCCAGCCTGGGCGACAGAGTGAGACTCAATCTCAAAAAAGAAAGAAAAAAAAGAAAAGAAGAGAGGAAGCCATTAGATACACATTGGTCTCATGTGAACAGAGGGATGACTATGAGTTCTGCCTGTCCTTTGTCCACAAGGAATTTCCTCGCGTGTAAATTGTGAGGGAGACATGTAGCTTTTTTTTTTTTAATCTTTGCAGCGATCTGGAAGGCAGATTTGCCCCATGTAGTTCCCAACTTGACTTTTCCCTTTGGCTTAGCAATTTTGGGGGGAGATTTATCTTCCTTTCACACTGGCTACAAAACACAAAGTACTGCCTTAGTGATTCTTACCCTGGGTTAAATGGAAGAGAAACCGTGTTGGTTTGTGGATTTAGGGTGGTGCAATACTGCCATCTTCAGGGCATATTTTGAAATAAAAAAAGAAAGGCACTAGATGGGAAAAACCCATGGGAAAGACGGATGAAAGTATTAGAAACTCCTCATTCAAAGAGGCTAGGGAGGCTAGGCACGGTGGCTCATGCCTATAATCCCAGCACTTTGGGAGGGTGAGGCAAGTGGATCACCTGAGGTCACGAGTTCGAGACCAGCCTGGCCAACATGTTGAAACCCTGTCTCTACTAAAAAACACAAAAATTAGCCAGGCATGGTGGTGCGTGCCTGTAACCCCAGCTACTTGGAAGGCTGAGGCAGGAGAATCGCTTGAATCCAGGAGGTGGAGGTTGCAGTGAGCTGAGATGGCGCCACTGCACTCCAGCCTAGACAACAAGAGAGAAACTCTGTCTCAAATTAAAAAAAAAAAAAAAAGTCCAGGGAGACCACAAAATCAAGATAGGGATGTTCTTTTTGATCTTGAATTGGTTCTCTCATTGTCTCTTTTGCTCATAGCGCAATGGTTAAGGGTACTGATTCTGGAGTAAGACTATCCCATTTAAATCCCTTACCAGCTGTGTAACCTTAGGTAAGTTACTTAACCCCTCTGTGCCTTCGTGTCTCAGTTTCCTCATTCGTAAAACAGTGTTATCATGCAAGTCCTCCAAAAAGCAAACACCAAAACAGAATTCCAGTGTGAAGATAAACAGGTGAGGGGCCAGAAGTTCTCAGCGCAGTTCAGAGAAAGTGTCTGCCAGGCCGATGGGGTGTCCCTATGCAAATATCAGCAATGAGCATTCACTGGGGGCAGAGAACATGCAGCTGTTGCCGACGGAGCAGCCCTCGCAGGGGATGGTGACAGGGCCTGAGCAACAGGACCAGCAGGGCAGGAGGACCTGAAACCACCGGAGAAGTTCATCTTACTCATCAATATAGAGCTGATTTATCAAGGCAGGAGAATTGGAATAGAGAAAGAATTCAAAACATGCATATTGGCCAGGCACAGTGGCTCACGCCTGTAATCCCAGCACTTTGGGAGGCCGAGGCGGGCGGATCACGAGGTCAGGAGATCGAGACCATCCTGGCTAACACAGTGAAACCATGTCTCTAATAAAAATACAAAAAATTAGCTGGGCGTGGTGGTGGGTGCCTGTAATCCCAGCTACTCGGGAGGCTGAGGCAGGAGAATGGCATGAAGCCGGGAGGCGGAGCTGGCAGTGAGCCGAGATTGCACCACTGCACTCCAGCCTGGGCGACAGAGCAAGACTCCGTCTCAGAAAATACAAACAAACAAACAAACAAAAAACATGCACGGCCGGCTAAACGGGAAACCTGAAAATTTGGAGGCTACGGTTTTTTAAAGATAGTTTGGTGGGCAGGGAACAGGTGCTGCTAATTGGTCCAGGATGCGTGGAAATAAACAGTCCTTGTGTGCTGAGTTTGTTTCTGGGTGGGGGCCACAGGAATCATCTGGTCGTCAGAAATGCAAAAATCTTTATTTATTTAGACAGAGTCTCTGTTGGGAAAAGGGCTTGTGGGGTGCCTGTATAAACTGGCCATAAAAATACGGGACAATAAGTTGTGGAAAGCCACAAAAGGCTCCTGAGGAGGAAAGCCTCCTAATTGCCATCATATTCACATGCTCAGAGCGAGACCTGCTCTCTTATCTGTAAACACTGTGTTCAAGGAGAAAGACACTCCTTTGAAACACCGGAATGTGGACAGACGTGCAGGCTCCTAGTAAAGCCTGCTCCCACTAGCTACTCTCCGATAAGTTAAAGATATGCTGTTTGAGCACAAAAGAGAATCATTTAAACCGCTATTGCTATAGATTACGCCTATGACGCACTGCCACCCTTTCACTGTTTCGCCCTGAACATCTGCTTCTTAGATCTAAGTGATTGTACTCAATAGTGTGGAGACCGGAGCTCTGAGCCTTTTGCAGCCTCCTACCTCGCGTCTGGCCCCCTGGCTCCCCACCTTTACTCTTAACTTGTCTCTTCTCAATCCTGTGACGCCACCGGACTTCGAGTACCCTACGGGTGGTGTTGAGGCTGGTCCCCAACAGTCTCTTGCTCTGTTGCCCAGGCTGAAGTGCAGTGGCGCAATCTTGGTTCACTGCAACCTCCGCTTCCCAGGTTCAAGCGATTCTCGTGCGTCAGCCTCCTGAGTAGCTGGGATTACAGGCATGCATCACCATGCCTGGCTAATTTTGTATTTTTAGTAGAGATGGGGTTTCACTATGTTGGCCAGGCTGGTCTCAAACTCCTGACCTCAGGTGATCCACCCGCCTCATACTCCCAAAGTGCTGGGATTACAGGCATGAGCCACTGTGCCTGGCCCAAAAGTCTTAAATGACATCTCAAAAGGCCAATCTTAGCTTCTACAATAGTGATGTTATTTACAGGAGTAATTGGAAGGGTTAAAAATCTTGTGATCACCTGAGCAAGGGCTGGGAATCCTTAACGAAGTCTACATCTGAGCAGAATTCAGGCCCTGCTCCTAATCCTAACTTGGTGGTCTCTTATTTTTATAAGGCGGTTTAGTTTTAGGAAAGGCTATTATTATTTAAACTGCAACTAAATTTCTCCCAAGGTTAGCTTGGCCCACACCTAGGAATGACCAAGGAGAGTTTGGAGGTTAAAGGCGAGATGGAGTGGGTTAGGTCAGGTGTCTTTCACTGTCATAATTTTCTGTTATAATTTTTGCAGAGGCAGTTTGAGGCCCTGCAGATGACTCTGGCCATGTTGACAGCTTCGGGCTCAACAATCCACGGCCCCTTCCCCACTGCAGTCCCCTGATACCTCCCTTCCCCTGCTCTAGAGAAGATGGGTCCCAGCTCAACTTCAGCGCTTTTCGCCCGCTTAGCTCCTCCCACCCGGCATTGGCTCCTCCCACTTGGCATCAGCTCCTCCGACCCGGCTTCGACTTCTCCCACCCGACCTCGGCTCCTCCCACCCAGCCTCGGTTACCCTCTCCGCCACCCGCTGGACCTCGGCTTCCAGGGCCCTGCCTCGGTTTGCCCGCCCTCAACCCCACACTTGCTCTCGGCTTCCGCTCTTTCTGCCCAGCTCGGTTCTCCCGCCCACCCTTGCCCCAGGTGCCACCCCTCCCTTCACCCTCTCTGCCCCGCGACCTCCCGCCCTTGGCGCCGGTGCCGCTGCTTTTCGGCCCAGCTCTGATCCTCCCGCCCGGCCTCGGCTACTTCCGCCTAGCCTCGGCTTCCCCCGCCCAGCTTCGACTTCCTTCGCGCCTGGCTTCGGCTCCTTCCGCCCATCTTCGGCTTCCCCGCCCGTCTTCGCCTCGCGTCCCACCATGACGCTGCCTGTCCTTCACTGTCTCCGACCAGAAACTTTCCCTCCCTCCGCGCCTGGCCATGGCTCGGCTTCTCCGCCGCCCTTCCCGCTGCTTTTCGGCGTGGCTCGGCTCCTCCCGCCTGGCCTCGGCTCCTCCCATTGGCCTTGGCTCTTCCGATTCCTCTCGGCCGACCTCGGTTCCCACCACCCCGTCTTTGGCTCCCCTCGCCCAGCCTTGGCTTCCCCGCCGCTCCTCGGCTCAGTTCGTTCAGTTCGGCTTTCTCCGCCCGGCCTCGGTTTTCTCCGATTTCGCTGCTTCAGTTCGGCTCTTTCCGCCTCTCCCCATGGCACCCTGGGCTCGGCGTGGCTCTGGGTCTGGTTGGGTCCTCGTCTTAGTCCGGGGGAGTTGCACTAATTGAGTTCCCGTCATTGTGATATGGAGGTGCCACTGTCTCCACATCCTGGCCAATCTGTTATCTTTTTGAAAGAAAACAATTCCTGATCAATGAAAAAGGGAATCTCAATGTTTTCGCATTTTTCTTAGGAGAGCCACTTGTATTTCTGTGAACTGTTGTTAGCATTTGCTCCTTTCTCTAATTAACTCTTGGTCTTTCTCTTACTGCTTCGTAGGAGTTCTTGAATACTAACAAATTACTATGAGCAATGTTCAAGCATGGAAATAATTTTCTAAAAAATGTACAGGAACATTCATCAGTAACATTTTACTATACTTTGTCATATACATCTCTATATCATCCATCAATTCGTCTTTTTTAATGCATTTTGAAGTAGGTTGCAGAGAGCTTACATATCATTAATTAGAGTTCAAAATTTGGGGCTGGAGGATCTTCTAAGGTGGCTCATCCCCTGGCTAGCAATGTGGTGCTGGTGAGTTGGTTACTGGTTACGGGGCTGCTTGAGTCTCCTCATGGCATGGCAGATGGCTTTCCCTAAAGGAAGAGCAATAGGAAGAGACCAAGGAGGAAGCTTCAGTGTGTCTTATGACCTAGCCTCAGATGTCACATGCAGCAGTGCTGTATTGATCATATGGGTCATGTATGATTCAATATTGGAGGTGGGGTACACAGAACAGGAATATCAGGTGGCAAGGGTCTTTGGTGAGCATTCTGAAGGCTAGTCAACACACCCACCTTTCCTCCAGACCACCTCTTTTCATCAGCCCAGAATCTCTTTTTTTGTGCTGGAGTGCCTGATCTGATTGTAACTGTTTGAGGCATCTGGAATTCATGGCCGGGTTTAGAACAACTTGGAAGGTCTCCTTTCCCCCTCTTCTCTTTCTTTTACCCTTCTCCCCTCTCTCTTCCTCTCAGCCTCACCCCCAGCTCCAGTCTTTCTTTGCTTCTAGTGAGCAAGCAGGAGATGCTCTGAGAGTCAACTGGGAATGCAGCCGATAAGGGTCTGCTGGGTGCAGGAAATGTTGGAAGGTTTGCTTGCTGGGCTATATCACCTCTTGTATTATGGGAACTTAAGAGTATTTGCCAGTTGTCAGTACTACCATTGTCTTCCATGTTCTCAGACTGGAGTACCCAACATTCCCCTAGCAGGGCACACTTGGCTTGATAGGGCTCTATCAATCTATATTGTGAGGGTAGAGATATTCTTATTCCAAGGGGAGGCTGCAAGAGTTGCCTGCTGGGGTTAAGATTATTTCTTGTGTTTGCGATAAAGGAGGGGTCACTGCAGGGGCAGTCAACGCATGTTGGGGGAGACAGGGGATTTGCATTCTGGGCTCCCCTCCTCATTTATGTTAAGGGTGTTGCTTGCTGATGCTTCTATCAACTCTTACTTTGGGATAATGGGAAGAGAGAGAGTTTTCTGGGGTATGAGTTTGTCACTTATGTTGTAGAATCTGGGGGGGGGGCTACCTGTTGAGATTCTGGCCATTGCTTGTTTTGGGTGTCGTTGCTGGGGATACTTATTTATCGTCTTGAGAAGACAAGGGATGCATGTTGCAGCAGTATTGGGTAAGAATGGTGGCATTTGCTGGAGTTCCCTTTTTTTTTTTTTGAGATGGAATCTTGCTCTGTCACCCAGGCTTGAGTGTAGTGGTGCGATCTTGGCTCACTGCAACCTCCGCCTCCCGGGTTCAAGTGATTCTCCTGCCTCAGTCTCCCGAGTAGCTGGGACTACAGGCACGTGTCACCACACCCCGCTAATTTTTGTATTTTCAGTAGAGACAGGGTTTCACCATATTGGTCAGGCTGGTCTCGAACTCCTGACCTCGTGATCCACCCGCCTCGGCCTCCCAAGTGCTGGGATTACAGGCGTGAGCCACCGCACCCGGCCTGGAGTTCCTTTCTTGAGTGTGTAGAGGATTGGGGGTTGATTGGTTTTTGGAGTTTCCAAACTCCAAAATGTAGGAGCGATACGGAGAATCACTTGGTGAAGCTTTCATTGTCTCTGATGTTGGAGGTAACTGGAGGGTCAGTGCCTGAGGCTTCCATTTTTTTCTAGTGTTGAAGGGTCAAGAGCCTTTATCAGATAGAGGCCTTACTGTGTATTGTTTGGGGAGAGGATGGAGGGATTATTGGATGGGGTTCCACTTATCTCTAGTTGGGGAGGGTCATATTCTGGGTCTCCCCTTGCCTGTACTGTTGGTATAGACTGGGTAAGCCACTGGGCTTGGAGTCCCCATTCTTTAGTGTTGAGGGGCATCTGAAGGGGTCATTTCAGGGACTTCTGTTATAGTTTTGGACTTGACTGAGGGATACTTGCTGGAGTAGTTTTGGGATGATGGAGGTCTTCATGTTTGGACTCCATCTTTTGTGTCTGTAAGTGATTGAGGGGTGGAGATCTGACGTCCCGTTGCCTTTTGTTTTGGGGGTGACTGGTGGTTACCTGCTAGGGCTTCTGTCAGCTCTACTGCTGTATGCAGATTGTAAGAATCACTTGCTGGGGCTTCCATAATCTCTAGTCTTAGGGGGACTGGGAAATGGCTTGCCATGCCTTCTATTATCTCTAGTTTTAAGAGACCAGTTCAATGTGATTTAAAACTCTTTTTATTTGAAAAAAAAAAAAAATTAGGGCTGGGTGCCTTGGCTCACGCCTATAATCCTTACACTTTTGGGAGGCCAAGGCAGATGGATCACTTGAGGTCAGGAGTTCGAGACCAGCCTGGCCACCATGGCGAAACCCCGTCTCTACTAAAAATACAAAAATTAGCCAGGCATGGTGGTGCACGCCTGTAGTCGCAGCTACTCAGAGGCTGAGGCAAGAGAATCACTTGAACCCAGGAGGCGGAAGTTGCAGTGAGGTGAGTGTGGGCAACAGAGTGAGACTCCGTCTCAAAAAAAAAAAAAAAAAAGATGTAGACCTATAAAAGTGTTAAAACTATACAGGCTTGATTTATACAGTCAATATTTATTTGTATTTGCTCCCATTTTATCTTTCCTGATTATCCTTATATATTTCTGGAGTTGTTTCCACATGGAATAATTTTCCTCCAGCCCCAAAACTTTCCTTTATTTCTCCTTCCTTCCTTCCTTCCTTCCTTTCCTTTCCTTCCTTCCTTCCTTCCTTCCTTCCTTCCTTCCTTCCTTCCTTCCTTCCTTCCTTCCTTCCTTCCTTCCTTCCTTCCTTCCCTCCCTCCCTCCCTCCCTCCCTCCCTCCCTCCTTTTTTTTTCGAGACAGAGTCTTGCTCCATCGCCCAGGCTGGAAAGCAACAGTGCGATCTCAGCTCACTGCAACCTTCACCTCCTGGGTTCAAGCGATTCTCCTGCCTCAGCCTCCCAAGTAGCTGGGATTATAGGCGCCCGTCACTATGCCCAGCTAATTTTTTTTTTTTTTTTGTAGTTTTAGCAGAGATGGAGTTTCGCCATGTTGGCCAGCCTTGTCTTGAACTCCTGACCTCAGGTGATCCACCTGCCTCAGCCTCCCAAAGCGCTGGGATTATAGGCGTGAGCCACCGTGCCTGGCCCAAAACTTTAATGTTTCTTGAAGTGCAGTTTCGCTGGTGATGAACTATGTTGTTGCTGAAACACCAGGAGTTCCATCTGGGTCCTGCTGCTCACCACTGCACAGAAAGCCTATCACTGAGACAATGAGTATTGCCAAGGAAGAAGGCTTTAATCAAGTGCTGCAGCTGAGGAGATGGGAGAACAATCTCAAATCCATCTCCCTGACCAACTAAAATTTGAGGTTTACATAGCAGGGAAGAAATGTTACCATGTGTGGGAATACAGGAATTAGGGAAGGGTAAGGAAGAGGAGTTGGTCAACAGGAAGCAGGTGGTCAGTTAGGCAATTATGATGGGTGATGGGTCTGATGTCTCACTGTACAAATGCAGTATTCTGGTGAGTTTCAGCTCCTAGATACTATCTGGAAGGTCTGATGGTTGGTTTCCTGAGAAAGGAACTCAGATAAGATAAATGTAACTTTCTTAAGTTTTAAGATTGGGAAGATCAATTTGTTTGTTTATTCAAGGAAGCCATAAACATCAGCAATATGGGAAAATTGGGCCAGTTTCACTTTCAGGTATTTAAAAGAAAAATCTATTGGATTTTGGATATCAATTCTTGTCCTTCACTTGGTGATAAGTTCATGTCTCTACATAAGACACAAAGGGGGCCAGGCACAGTGGCTCACGCCTGTAATCCTAGCACTTTGGGAGGCCAAGGCGGGCAGATCACAAGGTCAAGAATTCAAGACCAGCCTGGCCAACATAGTGAAACCCCATCTCTACTAAAAATACAAAAATTAGCCGGGTGTGGTGGCATGCACCTGTAGTCCCAGCTACTCGGGAGGCTGAAGCAGGAGAATCGCTTGAATCCAGGAGGCGGAGGTTGTAGTGAGCAGAGATGGCACCATGCACTCCAGCCTGGGTGACAGAGCGAGACTGCATCTCAAAAAAAAATAAAAATAAAAAAGAGAGAGATACAAAGGAAGCTACTGTTGGGATAATGTCATTTGGTCATATTCCCATCAGAAACCTTAAGCTTTGGTCACAACCAGGACTCTTCATATAAAATGGTGATGGTGGTGGTGGGGAACCAGGGAAAAAGTGGAAAAAATTAAAGATTTTTAAAAATACCAAACCCAAAGCATAGCTGTCTTCTATTCCTGCTTTGGGACCTGGTCTTCAGGACTTAATTTAATTCTTCCACATCCATTCCACATTCTGCTTTCTCTCTGCTAGTCCCTTATCTGAATGGATTTTTATTTATTTATTTTTTTTGAGATGGAGTCTCACTCTGTTGCCCAGGCTGTAGCACAGTGGCATGATCTTGGCTCACTGAAAGCTCCACCTCCTGGGTTCATGCCATTCTCCTGCCTCAGCCTCCCGAGTAGCTGGGACTACAGGCGCCCGCAACCACACCTGGCTAATTTTTTGTATTTTTAGTAGCGATGGGGTGTCACTGCGTTAGCCAGGATGGCCTCAATCTCCTGAGACCAGCCCTGAATGGATTCTTTACCCTGATAGAGTGATCTTATCTCGGGTCAGGTTTTCTGGGAACAGATTTTGTGCTGGCAATTTTTTGTTTATTGGATAAAACTCCTGGGAACAACATCTTTAAAGGCATGAGAGAAGTGGAGGGGACAGATGAGGCTGACATGTAACTTGTCAACTGAGGATGCCATTGATCCCACGGGGAGTTCTGTTGCTGGGGTTGCCTTTCAGGGGTGTCCTACATTGAAACAAAGGCACTGGACCTTTGTACCCCCTACATCAACCAGTCATTGGAAGTAGGCAACCCCTGGAGAGAGAGCATAATCTTGGGTTGGGCACTCTCCTCTGGGCCTTGGGGAGTTCCCAGAGAGGACAGCAGCATCACTATCATCAGGCAACACTTCCAGCAGCTAGGGGAGTGCCTTAGTCTTTTCTTTTTTCTAGACAGAGTCTTTCTCTGTCACCAGGCTGGCATGCAGTGGCACAATCTCAGCTCACCTCCACCTCCCAGGTTCAAGCAAGTCTCCAGCCTCAGCCTCCTGAGTAGCTGGGACTACAGGCATGCACCACCACGTCCAGCTAATTTTTTTTTTTTGGACAGAGTCTCGCACTGTTGCCCAGGCTGGAGTGCAGTGGCACAGTCTCAGCTTACTGCAAGCTCCACCTCTCAGGTTCACGCCATTCTCCTGCCTCAGCCTCTTGAGTAGCTGGGACTACAGGTACCCGCCATCACGCCCAGCTGATTTTTTGTGTTTTTAGTAGAGACGGGGTTTCACTGGTTAGCCAGGATGGTCTCGATCTCCTGACCTCGTGATCTGCCCGCCTCGGCCTCTCAAAGTGCTGGGATTACAGGCAGGCCCAGCTAATTTTTGTAGTTTTAGTAGAGACGGGGTTGAACCATGTTGGCCAGGATGGTCTTGATCTCTTGACCTCGTGATCCACCTGCCTTGGCCTCCCAAAGTGTTGGGATTACAAGCGTGAGCCACCATGCCTGGCCTGAGTGCCTTAGTCTTGAAGGAACAATCTGGGAAGTATGCCACTGAAACCATGCCTGAAGTGTTAAAGCAAAGACTCGCAGAAATTCTTCATGTGTCAGGAGTTGGTTCCTTCTAGTGGGTTCGTGGTCTCGCTGACTTCAAGAAAGAAGCCGTGGACCTTCACTCTTAAAGATGGCATGGACCCAAAGAGTGAGTGGTAGCAAGGTTTACTGTGAAGAGGAAAAGAACAAAGCTTCCACAGCGTGGAAGAGGACCCAAGCTGGTTGTCGCTGTTGGCTGGGGTGGCCAGATTTTATTCCCTTATTGACCCCTCACATGTTCCACTTCTGTCCTATCAGAGTGCCCTTTTTTCAATCCTCCCTGCAATTGGCTACTTTTAGGATCCTGCTGATTGGTGTGTTTTACAAACTGCTGATTGGTGCATTTTACAATCCTCTTGCTAGGTACAGAGTGCTGATTGGTGCATCTTACAATCCCCTTGCTAGCTACAGAGCGCTCATTGGTTCGGTTTATAATCCTAGCTACAGAGTGCTGATTGGTGTGCTTTACAATCCTCTTGTAAAACAGAAAAGTTCTCCAAGTCCCCTCTCAACCCAGGAATCCCATCTGGCTTCACCTCTCATTGAGTTTGCAGGATGGCAGGTAAAAAAAGAAACAACTTGCTACAATGCTGAAACTGCCTCCACTTGTAACAAAACTGCCTAAAATCTGTGAGAACCAATATGGCCAAATTGAGTTTGTGCAGAATGAGCTTGCTGACGTCACAGTGCAAATTTCCACCGTGTGTTTCATACAAACTCCCTTGAGTTAGTATGACTTTGCACATGGATCCCATGGAGGCATGAAGAGATCATTGCACCTGCCTGAGGACTTAACAGACCTTTCCTCCCACCAATTGCCTGCTAATCCCAGAATCCACCCCCTACACCTTTTCTAAGAAAATTACTGCCTTAAAGTCAGCATAAGACACATTTGAGCTGGACTCCTGTCTCCTTGTTAGTTAACTTGCAATAAAAAGCTTTCCTTTTCTCAAAAATCTGATGTCATAGTATTGGTTTCTGGCACATTGGGTGGAGAGCTCTTTTGCTGGGTAGCGCCACCACTGTATCTACTGTGGTCCACCATGTGTGCCACTCAGATGCCCTGGATTCTTTTTTTGTTTTTGTTTTTGAGACAGAGTCTCGCTCTGTTGCCCAGGCTGGAGTGCAGTGGTGCCATCTCGGCTCACTGCAACCTCTGCCTCCCGAGTTCAAGTGATTCTCCTGCTTCAGCCTCCCGAGTAGCTGGGACCATAGTGTGTGCCACCACGCCCAGCTACTTTTTGTATTTTTAGTAGAAATGGGGTTTCACCATGTTGGCCAGGCTGGTCTCGAACTCCTGACCTCAAGTGATCCACCTGCCTCTGCCTCCCAAAGTGTTGGGATTACAGGCGTGAGCCACCGCGCCTGGCCCCAGGATTCTTAAAGTAAGTGCCCTCAGGATCCAGGTTGGTCCCGTTGCCTGGAGAAACTGACAAGAGGAAGATCAGTGGGACAAATTGTAGACAGCCCTTTCCACCTGAACAAGTCTCAGAGATGCAATTGATGCTTATCACACTCCTTTACTTGTACCTTCTAGATTCCCTTTACCCTTGACTAGGGTGAAAATTCTAGATTTCCTTCTCACCTAGATCCTGCTGGTCTAGGTGACTTACCTGGAGAGCTGCTCCAGATCCTCATGCCTATGGGGTCTTCACCATGCCCTTCTCAGGACATAGCTGGTGAAATTTTTTTATCTTTTTTTTTTTTTTTGAAGATGGAGTCTCACTCTGTTGCCCAGGCTGGAGTGCAGTGGCACGATCTCGGCTCACTGCAAGCTCCGCCTCCTGGGTTCACACCATTCTCCTGCCTCAGCCTCCCAAGTAGCTGGGACTACAGGTGCCCACCACCACGCCCAGCTAATTTTTTTGTATTTTTAGTAGAGACGGGGTTTCACCGTGTTAGCCAGGTCGGTCTTGATCTCCTGACCTTGTGATCCACCCGCCTCAGCCTCCCAAAGTGCTGGGATTACGAGCGTGAGCCACCGTGCCTGGCCAAAATTTTTTTATCTTTAAAATTGGGGAAAGAATAGCAAGAGACATCCCAATGGATTCCCTGAATGCCAAATGTTTTCCTCCCTGCACTCATCATATAACAGAAGCCTCAGATTCTATGGATGATAGCATTAGTTACCTCAGTGAGTATGGTGACCTCTTTCCTTGTGTCCTGGTCTCATAGAAGTCACAGTTTAACATCCGATGAGACTCTTACTGTGTCTCTTGGTGGAAGTGTTCCCCTCTGGGAACCAAGTCCTTTAGGTTACTTCTCTTTTTTTTTTTTTCTTTTAGACGGAGTCTTGCTCTGTCACCCAGGCTAGAGTGCAGTGGTGCGATCTTGGCTCACTGCAATCTCCGCCTCCCGGGTTCAAGTGATTCTCCTGCCTCAGCCTCCTGAGTGTCTGGGATTACAGGCGCCCACCACTGTGCCTGGCTAATTTTTGTATTTTTAGTAGAGACGGGGTTTCACCATGTTGGCCAGGCTGGTCTCAAACTCCTGACCTCGTGATCCACCCGCCTCGGCCTCCCAAAGTGCTGGGATTACAGGGGTGAGCCACTGCGACTGGCCAGGTTAATTATTTCTTGTGCTTTCCTCCCCAGTGGCTCTGTCCCTCATCCTATACAGGAAACACTGGTGTTGGCAACTATGTTAGGCTTCATCAGGGAGTATCAATGCATGGACACCACCCCAGGGTAGCAGAGCAACTGATAGAATTCCTGGGCTTGGATATGAACTTTCCATCCACGTGATGGGCATGAGTAGATTCTGAGAAGCAAAAGGAGTGACCAATACTGGGTATCTTCCATTCCCCCCAGCGGTATCTTCATTCCTCTACCCTGCTGTACTTGGGATGATTAGTTACTATGAACGATATCAATGAACTCCCTTACCTTATTGGCTTTTGGTTGAGTTTGGCAAATGGGGAACCCAAATATGATATAAGAATAATGAAGGACAAGGAGAGCTGGCCCTGGCTATTTCCTTTTTTTTTTTTTTTTTTTGAGATGGAGTCTCACTCTGTCACCCAGGCTGGAGTGCAATGGCATGATCTCGGCTCATTGCAACCTCCACCTCCCGGGTTCAAGCAATTCTCCTGCCTCAGCCTCCCGAATAGCTAGGACTACAGGTGCATGCCACCACACCTGGCTAATTTTTGTATTTTCAGTAGAGAATGGGTTTCATCATTGTTGGCCAGACTGGTCTTGAACTCCTGACCTCAAGTGATCCACCCACCTCGGCCTCCCAAAGTGGCATTATTATAGGTGTGAGCCACTGTGCCTGGCTGACCCTCACTATTTCTTGCAGAACTCGAGGCTGGATGCTGCCCCTCACTGACCTCCTGTCAGCTCCTGGAATGCAGCCCTCTCCTCGCTTGAACAACAACTTTCAGTTGTTCTCTTCTTTTATCCCTTCAGGCTTATGGGTGTCCTATGATCTGCCATTTGTTTGGAAACTGGAGAACCAAGAAAGCTGGTAGTCTTGCTCCAGTCCAAGCTCAAAGACCTGAAAACAGGGGAGCCAACAGGGTAAACCCCAGTGTGAAGTCCAAAGGCTGGAGAACCGGGAGGGCCGATGGTGTAAGTTGTGAGTCTGAGTCTGAAGGCTGCAGAACCAGAAGCACACATATGTGAGGTGGGGAGAAGACCGATGTTCTATTTCAAGTAGCTTTTGTGGTTTCCCTACATCCTGTTCACAATTTTGTGAGTAGTCCCTTGATATAAACTGCACTTGAAGAATCCCAGTTGACGTGTGTGTCAACTGTTTCCTGCTGGGAGTCTGATATTCCAACTTCCTGAACATGTAAGGAAAAGTCCTAACAATGACCTATAAAACCCCACAAGATCAGGATCTCCATCTCCGATTACCCTCTGATCCTTGAATCCCTATTTTACCCGAGTCATACTGGCCTGTGTGCTGTGGGTCTTTGCATGCCAACAGTGCTCTTGCCACAGAAATTCACATGACTCAAGTTCCTACTCAGTAAAGTCTCTCCTCAAATGCTCCTTAACTGGGGACCTTCCCCTTCCTATGCTATATAAAGTAGCAAGTCCCCAGCCCTCCATATCTCTCTCACAATGCTTTATTTTTCTGCATAACATGAATATTGTTGATTTTTCTTTTTTCTTTTTTTGAGATGGAGTCTTGCTCTGTTGCCCAGGCTGGAGTGCAGTGGCGTGATCTCGGCTCACTGCAACCTCCACCTCCCAGGATGAAGCGATTCTCTTGCCTCAGCCTCCTGATTAGCTGAGATTACAGGCACGCGCCACCACACCTGGCTAATTTTTTTGTATTTTTAGTAGAGATGGGGTTTCACCATGTTGGTCAGGCTGGTCTCAAACTCCTGATCTCGTGATCTGCCCACCCCAACCTCCCAAAGTATTGGAATTACAGGCGTGAGTCACAGCACCCAGCCATGTTGTTGATTTTTCTATAATTCACCGCTCCCCGTTAGGATGTAAGTGCCTCAATGGCAAAACTTGAGTTTCATTCACTGCACTAGACATGGCATCTAAAACAGCACTTAGCCACATGGAATGTACCAATAAACAGGCTAGTGGTTATGAGAATGAACTGTCTGGATTCCAATCTGTGCTCTACCACTTACTAGCTGGTGAACTCAGGCAAGCAACCTAAACATTCCATGCCAGTTTTCCCGTCTGTAAGTTGGAGATAGTAATAGCACATACTTTGCAAGCTTATAGTGAGTACGCAGTTAATATTTATAAGGCACTTTGAAGAGTGCCTGGTCTATAGGATGGGCTAGTGAAATGTTTGATCTCTTTTTGTTAATATATTTTAATATTACAATTCTTTGGTATGAAAAGGTATGGCCCTTACTGAAAATAAATTCACAAGAAAATATCTAAACCTCTACACACCTAGTTACATTACACATAAACATATATAAAGCAAAAATGACAGAATTACAGAAAGAATTTGTTAATCCACCATGCTAGTGGAAGACTTTAATATACCTCTATCACTAAGTCAGGTCGAGAGAAAAAAATACAGTACATATTGAAAAACACAATTAGTTTGAGTATGTATGTCCATCCTGTATCCAAAAATTAGATACATAGTATACTGTTTTCAAAGAATCATGGAGCACTTATAAAAACAGATCAATAAACAGGATTAACAGATAATGCATTCACCTGGAAGCTAACAGAACACCCCCCAACCAAACACACACACACACACACACTCACTCTCTCTCTCTCTCTCTTTGGTTTTAACCAATTAGTGGTTACTTGTGATCATGTAAGAAGTCTAGTAATATGCAGAACAGAGCCAATGCAGCCAATCAAAGGTTTCTGAAGAACTCAAATCATTGTGATTTTTCAGCACTGTTTCTTCTTCTTTTTTTTTTTTTTGAGACAGAGTTTTGCTCTTGTTGCCCAGGCTGGAGTGCAGTGGGTCAACCTTGGCTCACTGCAACCTCTGCCCAGTTTCAAGCAATTCTCCTGCCTCAGCCTTCTAAGTAGCTGAGATTACAGGCATGCGCCAACACACTCGGTTAATTTTGTATTTTTAGGAGAGACAGGGTTTCTCCATGTTGGTCAGGCTGGTCTTGAACTCTCCACCTCAGGTGATCTGCCTGCCTCGGCCTCCCAAAGTGCTGGGATTACAGGCATGAGCCACCATGCCCAGCCCCTGCACTGTGGTTTTTATCATCACAGTGAAAAAAAAAAAAAAAAAAGGCTCTTTTAACTCTATGCTTTGTGTCCACTTTCCAAAAGAAAGAATGTAAAGAAAATAGATGAGAATAAGCCATATGGTGTCTCACCCAGTGTGTTATTCCTACTTCTTTTAGCCAGCAGAGTGGGATAAAGCCTGTCTAAGCTTCAGGAAAGCCTAGTACACTGTACGTCTTTTTTTGAGATGGAGTCTCACTCTGTCGCCCAAGCTGGAGTGTGGCTGTGCGATCTCGGCTCACTGCGACCTCCACTTCCCAGGCTCAAGCGATTCTCCTGCCTCAGCCTCCCAAGTAGCTGGGATTACAGGCACCTGTCATCACACCCAGCTAATTTTTGTATTTTTTTTAGTAGAGACGAGGTTTCACCATGTTGGCCAGGCTGGTCTTGAACTCCTGACCTCAGGTGATCCGCCTGCCTCGGCCTCCCAAAGTGCTGGGATTATAGGCATGAGCCAGGGCGCCTGGCCCCACTGTACATTTTCAATACTGCTCATTGACAACTTGTCTTTTTCTTTAAGTAGGGAGAATGAATATTAAGAAACAGTATTTGCACAAGGCGTGGTGGCTCACGCCTGTAATCCCAGTGCTTTGGGAGGCCGAGGCGGATCACGAGGTCAGGAGATTGAGACCATCCTGGCTAACACAGTGAAACCCCATCTTTACTAAAAATACGAAAAATTAGCTGGGCGTGGTGACGGGCACCTGTAGTCCCAGCTACTTGGGAGGCTGAGGCAGGAGAATGGTGTGAATCTGGGAGGCAGAGCTTGCAGTGAGCTGCAATCGCGCCACTGCATTCTAACCTGGACAACACAGCAAGACTCCGTCCCCCCAAAAAAGAAACAGTATTTATTATATTAGGACACAAAGAGAAAACCACCAAAATCACAAAGTCCATGTACTCTGACAAAATGCTATTAAATTAGAAAAAAATATATCAAATATTGTCTGATTTGTTTTTTTGAGACAGAGTTGCACTCTTTTGTCCAGGCTGGAGTGAAGTGGCATGATCTCGGCTCACTGCAACCTCCATTTCCCGGGTTCAAGTGATTCTCCTTCCTCAGCCTCTTGAGTAGCTGGGATTACAGGTGCCTGCTACCACACCCGGCTAATTTTTGTATGTTTTAGTAGAGGCAGAGTTTCACCATGTTGGCCAGGCTGGTCTCGAACTCCTGACCTCCAGTGATCTGCCCACCTCAGCCTCCCAAAATGCTAGGTTTATAGGTGTGAGCCACCACGCCTGGCAAATATTGTCTAATTTCTATTATAACAAACTAGATCACTCAGGAGCTGTTTGGAAATACCTGAGTATTTGGTGTATTGATGTTTTAGAATTATAATAAATATACTGTATATAAAACAAGGTAGTAAGATTTTCAGGACTGCTATAGCCATAAAAGTTTCTATTAAAAGACTGAAAATGAATGAGCTAGTGACCCAACCTACAAATGAGACACTGATGAAGGTAATTCCACATTCATAGCACTTATACCTTTTGTTCTCAGTGTAAGTTACTGTGTGGCCACTCAGTTAAGAGGTAAGGCATCCTAACATTGATTATGTTCCTAGGGCTTCCTCTATTCTCTCATGTATAAAGGGAGGAATCACTGAAAATTTTTCGGAAATTAATACACTCGTGGGTATTGCATCCAAGGAACATTTTCATATTTTTCCTAATGTAAGAGATATCACTGAACATATTCCCTCATCCTTTATCTTAAGAAGTTCTGGCTGGGAGTGGTGGCTCGTTGCTGTATTCCCAGCACTTTGGAAGGCTGAGGCAGGTGGATCACTTGAGCCCAGGAGTTTGAGAGCAGCCTGGGCAACATGGTGAATCCTCATCTTTACAAAAAGTAGACAGGCATGGTGGTTCGTGCCTACAGTCCCAGCTACTTGGGAGGCTGAGGTGGGAGGATCCCTTGAGCCTGGGAGGCAGAGGTTGCAATAAGCCAAGATTGCACCACTGTGCTACAGCCTGGGCACAGATGAAACCCTGTCTCAAAAAATAAATTGAATAGTTATCTTACACTGAGTTAGGTTCCTAAAAAATGTGGAAAAATGATGTTCTAATACTGATGGAATTCAATGGTTTTTCTAGTATGAATCTCACTTCTTAAAAATGGAGAGAATATTCAAGGCTTTTATAGCGTACTAAACTATACTGTCTTGTGCTTGGTAACATGACTGTTTGTGTCACAGGCTTTTCAACACTGTGTATACTCAACATATTCCTGTTGCATGATCTCCGAAATGTGACTAAAGGAATGAGTGTCCCCTGAATGGTTTTCCGTTTTTGATGCCACACACAGGGTTTCCCCTTATTGTGAGTTGTCATGTGACTCCCTGAGGCCATCACTGAAGGCTTTCCTACAGCTACTGCATTACCTGGGCAGCTCCCCAGTAGATACTTTTTTTTTCGGTAGGGGGAAAGAGTTTGAGCTCAAGGTTTTACCATACACATTACACTCACAAGATTTCTCTCTAGATTGAGTTAACCTGTGGGTTATTGAATGCTACTCCCATATTGATCAGATTAGAAGTTGGCTGGGTGTGGTGGTTCATGCCTGTAATCCCAGTACTTTTGGAGGCCAAGATGAAAGGACTGCTTGAACCTAGGAGTTTGAGACTAGTCTGGGCAGCATGGCAAAACCCTCCCTCTAGTTAAAAAAAAAAATTAGCCAGACATGGTGTCATGCACCTGTAGTCCCAGCTACATTGGAGGCTGGGGCAGGAGAATTACTTGATCCCAGGAAGTAGAGGCTGCAGTGAGCTGTGATCACACCACTGCACTCCAGCCTGGGTGACAGAGCAAGACATTGTCTTAAAAAAAAAAAAAAAAAAAATGAGGGTCAGCTGAAGGCTTTCCTCCACTGATTTCATGGCAAGCTTTCCAGATGGTTCCAAATGTCTACTGTTCGTACCTCCTGTGGTGTTCTTCCACATTGTATCAGGATTGGTGTGTATGACCAATGTAACAGGGACATGAAAACATATCTCACTGAAGCGAGGTCATAAAAGACATTATGCTTTCTGTGTTGGCTCCCTTAGATCACTGGCTTTGGGGAGAAGTTGCTTCCATAAAGAAACTCAGCCCTGTTGAGAGGCCTACGTGGTTTGGAAGTGCAGGTCCCCTGGAAACAGCTAGCATGCACTTGTCAGCCATGTGAGTGAGCCATTTGGATGTCAGCCATGTGAGTGAGCCATTTGGAAGTGGTCCCTTCACCAGTAAAAATTCTGGATGATTATGGTTCTGCTGACATCTGGACTGTAACCTCAAGAGATCCTGAAGGACTATAGCGCTACGTTGTTTCTGAATTCCTGACCTACAAAAATTGTGAGATAACAAGTGTTTTTGTTTGAAGCCACAAAAGTTTGGGGGGTAATTTGTTACACAGTAGCAGGTGATTCATACATCTGGTTAGAGTTCTCTCATGTTATCTGAGGCATGAAAGATCAATGAATGCTTTTCCCACAGTTATTGAATTCACATTTGCCTATTATGCCTTCTCGTATGCACAGAAAGGTAGGAGTTACTTGTGAAGGATTTCCCACAATAAGAACATTCATAGGGTTTTTTTCCAGTGTGAGTTCTCATGTGTTTCTTAACAGACGAGAGAACATTAAAGGCTTTTCCACAATCACTGCACTTATAGGATTTCTCTCCATTATGTATTCTCCTGTGAATTGTAAGAGAAAAGCTATTGGTAAAAGATTTCCCACACTCATTACATGTGTAGGGTTTTTCTCCAGTATGAGTTCTTATGTGATGTGTCAGATTCGACCTCCTCCTGAAGGTTCTCCCACAATCGTAGCATTCATAAGGGTACTCCCCTGTATGAATGCTATAGTGCGAAGAAAGAGACGACCTCGTGCCAAAAGCCTTTCCACACTCATTACATACATGATGACCCTCCCCTGTATGAACTCTCTTGTGCCTTTTGAAGATTGACTGAGTGCGGAACTCACGAAAACACTGGTTACATTTGTAGGGTTTTTCTCCAGTGTGAATTCTCAAGTGTGGTCTGAGGTATGAGGAATTGCTGAAGGTTTTCCCACAGTCAGTGCATTCATAAGGTTTCTCCCCATTGTGGATTCTCTTATGAACAATAAGGTAAGATCTGCTGCTGAAGGTTTTCCCACAGTCACTGCATTCATACGGTTTCTCCCCATTGTGGATTCTCTTATGAATAGCAAAGTAAGATCTGCTGCTGTAGGATTTCCCACATTCACTGCAGTGATTGGGTTTTTCTCCAGTATGAATCCTCATGTGCCGCTTAAGGGAAGATTTTGTGGTGAAGACTTTAAAACACTGATTACATTCGTTGAGTGTTGCTCCAAGATGATTCCTCTCCTATTGATTAAGAGATGACTAATAAGTACCCTTTATAATATTTTTAACATTGAATGCTGTCAGAGGAATTTCCTCTCCCAGGAATTCTGTTGTGTATCATAGTATTGGAATTAATGTTTTTGCCATTATGACTGCTGGTACATGGCTTCTGTCACTTTGAATTCTTAGCATTTAAAAAAGATGGATTCTTTCTACAAATCTTTATCATATTCACAGAGTATTTTCTGATAAATTTAAGGCTAATTTCTTTTTCAAATACCCAATATCTGACTCAGACTACTGGAAATATTTACTTGTGGGAATTCTCAGGAAAAACCAAGTTTGGGGCTAACTAATGCTTTTCTCCAAATTCAAAATAATTTCACAGTATCTCTCCAGAGATACTACTTTCTCTTGGAAAAAATGACACTTTCCTTTAACAACTATGTAATAAAGCCACTTTTTTTTTTTTGAGACAGAGTCTTGCTCTGTCGCCAGGCTGGAGTGCAGTGGCGCAATCTCGGCTCACTGCAAGCTCTGCCTCCAGGGTTGAAGTGATTCTTCTGTTTCAGCCTCCCAAGTATTTGGGATTACAAGTGCGCATCACCACACCCGGCTAATTTTTTTTTGTATTTTTAGTAGAGACGGGGTTTCACCATATTGGCCAGGCTCGTCTCCAACTCCTGACCTCGTGATCCACCTGCCTCAGCTTCCCAAGGTGCTGGGATTACAGGCATGAGCCACTGTGCCTGGCCAACAAAGCCAGTCTTTGTGGCTTTTCTCATGTAGGGCATTCTACCATGAAAAAACCAGGAATCACCCATGTTAGTCTTACCATTTTCATATTTCTAGATTGTTCTTTTCGAAAAACAGGCAGCTTAGGAGTTAACCCTTTGGCTTTAAGTGGATTCTCCACATCTGAAACAAGTTAAAAAGAAATTTAAGTTGATAGAAAAGAGGCAAATTTAAGTTGATGGTGAAATGATAAAATGCATACATGAGTGAAGGCAGAATCTGAGAGGTGAGGGTTTTTGAGAAGGCATTCAATGAAAGAGATATGGGTGTGAAAATTTTAGGCAATGTTTAAGAAAGACTCTAGGAGGACTGAGATTGATGTTGACAGAATGAAGGAACTGTCAGGAAGGCAAGGTGGACTGAAACTGATCAAAGAGCTCATAGGAGACTTAAATTTCAGAAAAAGAGATGTCTTTTTTCTCCCCTGAGGCCCAAGTAAAGCATGAGATGACAGAAAGTTGGAAGTCATGAAGGTACATGAGGGGGCTCAGACCAAACGTTCTTGGCCTTCTTGGGAAAAGGGGCATTTACACAGTTCTCTGACTGATATTTCCTAATGTATTATAATACTCCCAACTTCTCAGTCCCTGGCCAGAGCTGTTCCTCACAAGGACTTATATCCACCTGGTGCTCACCTGGACAGGTACCTGAGAGAATTCCTCTCTCTTCTGTCATCACTTTATCTTCTTGCTCCAACTGGGAGATCAGACTAGGTTTATCAACTTGGTTCCCTGTACATGGAGAAAAGACACATGATGTAGGGGGACTGTGCAGCAGACAAGCTCTCCCATGAAACTGAAATCAGTTCTGAAGGTGAAGAGGTGTGACTTCAGGAGCAGAGGAATAATTATGCCAAAATTGAATAAATATAGCAACTGTCTTACACACACACACACACACACCCCACAAGCAATATCTAGGGCGGTTGCAGGACAACTGGTCCCAGGAGTCCCTGTCCAGGTTTAAATACAGAATCTGAAAGCCCAAAAGATTTAACTACAGAGAATACATAGTCAAGGAAAGAAGGAGATCTTCATTTCATAGGGGTAGCATTACACAGACAGCTCCATGAGGGTGGGGGGCATGTCTGTTGCATTCTTCACTACTCCCACATCCCAGCACAGACCTAGGAACAGAGGTGCTTATGAAGGACTTAAAAGAAGTGGTATCAGTGAAAGTAGTGGAGTAGGGAACTCCACAACTCCATCCCTTCACAAAAACAGTACGTAAATGGGCAAAACCAGAATCAACTTCATTGGAGCTCTTGAATGTTATCAAAAGTTTACAGCCACAGGAGAATGCCTAATCAAGACAAACAGCCGAATCTGGGTAAGAGAGATTTGTGACATTTTAACTGACTCTAGCTGCACACTCTATTCCCTATTTTGCCTTGAGGACAACAACCTGTGTTTCTAGTGCTAAAGGGAACAGAATGCACCTTATTCTCAAAAACCTGTGGTTGTTCTGTTCTGACCTGTCTGCTGGCTCCCTGATGGGCTGGATCAAAGGGCTTCCCTTTATTTGTGTAACTCCAAACTCTCCCAGGTCTGAAGAGGCTACACCTATGGAAGCTGGAGGGTGGAGAGGGAAGTGTGTCCCAACACATCTAAAGGCAAATCAGCCACTGCTGAATGGGGCAAGGGAAAACTGTGAAGCAAACAAAAGACTAACCAAAAAACCTGGGAGAAGAAGTTGGGAACAAGATGCTCTGAGGAGTAGAGCATCTTTCCACACCTTTTTTTACCCACAAGATGGAGTCTTGCTCTGTCACCCAGGCTAGAGTGCAGTGGTGTGATCTCAGCTCACTGCAACCTCCACCTCCTGGGTTCAAGCAATTCTCCTGCCTCAGCCTCCCAAGTAGCTGGGATTACAGGCATTTGCCACCACGCCTGGCTGATTTTTTTGTATTTTTAGTAAAGATGTGGTTTCACCATCTTGGCCAGGCTGGTCTCCAACTCCTGACCTCAGGTGATCCACCCACCTCAGCCTCCCAAAGTGCTGGGATTACAGGCGTGAGCCACTGTGCCCAGCCTCCACACATTTCTAGAAGGCCATGCTCACACCCAGGGATGAACACACGCTCAGAGAAGATCTGAGAAGGCACCAAGCCCTCACCTTTGACTGACCTTCAGGCTCTGCATAAGAAGGAAGTGAAGGCTAAGTCAGAGTTGTAAAGTGCTTTAGCTGAGTTTTGAAGGCATGCTCCAACATGTAATTCAGATCCATTGGCAAAGACTGGTCATCTTTTGGGTTCCAGGTATTTAAGAAAATCTCTGACAAATTAATCCCAAGCTGGACACTAAGCTAATAGAACAGAGACTTCAGTGGCCACACATGACCAATACAGACGTTACAAAATTAATTCAGAAATGTCACTAAACAGAGAAACAATACCAACTACAACAAACCTTGGGGAGGCAGGAAATCAGATGTAAAGAACTGCCATATTGTAATATTCTGAAAGTAGTTTTCAGCAAATAAATTATGAGGCATGTAAAGAAACAAAAAAATGGGCCGGGCGTGGTGGCTCACGCCTGTAATCCCAGCACTTTGGGAGGCCGAGGTGGGCGGATCACAAGGTCAGTAGATCGAGATCATCCTGGCTAACACGGTGAAACCCCATCTCTACTAAATATACAAAAAATTAGCCAGGCGTGGTGATGGGCGCCTGGAGTCCCAGCTACTCGGGAGGCTGAGGCAGGAGAATGGCGTGAACCTGGGAGGCAGAGCTTGCAGTTAGCCGAGATCGCACCACTGCACTCCAGCCTGGGTGACAGAGTGAGACTCCATCTCAAAAAAAAGAAACAAAAAAATGAAACTGCATTATAGGAAAAAAGAAATGAACAGAAATTATCCGTAAGGAAACTCGGTCATTGGATTTATTAGGCAACGACTTCAAATCAACTATTTCAAATATGCTCAGGGAGTTAATGGAAACTGTGTACAAAGAACTAATGGAAACCATGAGAATGAATTCTCACCAAATAGAGAAAATCATAAAGAGATGGAAATTATAAAAAGGAGCCAAATAGGAATTTTAAAATTGAAAAATATATATTATCTGAAATGAAAAATTTACTAGAGGGGTTCATCAGAAGACTTGATCAAGCAGAAGACACAATCAGTGAACTTGATGATAGGTCAATTAAGATTGCCTGATCTGTAGAGCAGAAATTAAAAATAAAGGGAAAAAAATGAGCAGAGCCTAAGAGACCCAGAAGATACCATCAAACATCTGAATACACACAATGGGAGTTGCTACTGGAGAGGAGACAGAGAAAGCAGAAGGAATATATGGAAAAACTGGCAAGGCGCGATGGGTCACGCTCTAATTACAGCACTTTGGGAAGCCGAGGTGGGAGGATCACCTGAGGTCAGGAGTTCGAGACCAGCCTAGCCAACATGGTGAAACCCTGTCTCTACTAAAAATTCAAAAATTAGCTAGGTGTGGTGGTACGTGTTTGTAATCCCAGCTGCTCAGGAGGCTGAGGCAGGGAGAATTGCTTGAACCCAGGAGGCACAGGTTGCAGTGAGCTGAGATCGTGCCAGTGCACTCCAGCCTGGGCAACAGAGTGAAACTGGGGAAAAAAAAAAAAAAAGGAATATATGGAAAAATAACGGCCAAACTTTCCCAAATTTGATGAAAATTACAAGTCTATACATCAAAGCAGCTCAAGGATCTCCAAATAGGATACACTCAAAAAACTCATACTGAGGTACCGTAAAATTAAACCGTCAAAAGCCAAAGACAAAGAGAGTATCCTGAAAAATAGCAAGGGAGAAATAAGTCATCATGTACAAGATTAACAGCTGATTTGTCATCAGAAACCATGGAGGCCGCAAGCCAGTGGGATGATGACATACTCCAAGTACTGAAAGAAAAATATCAACCAAGAATTCTATCTCCTGCAAAACTATCATTCAAGATAGTAAAAAGGCAATCCACTGAATGGGAGGAAATTTTTTAAAATGATAATTTGATAAGGGTCTAGGATCCAGAACATATAAAGAACTCTTACAACTCAATAACGAAAAGGCAAACAATGCCCCCCAAATGGAAAAAGCACTTGAATGAATATTTCTTCAGAAAAGATGGATAAATGGCCAACAAGCACAAGAAAAGATGGCCAATCTCATCTTCTTTTTTAGGGAATAGAAATAAAAACCACAATGAGATAGACACCCACAAGAATGGCTATCATAATTCTTTTAAAAAAGGAAAACAGACAAACGTTGGTAAGGATGCAGAGAAACTGTAACACGTTGCTGGTCTCATGCACTGCTGGTAGGAATGTAAAATGGTGGGGCAGTTGTAGAAAAGTTTGGAGGTTCCTCAACACATTAAACACAGAATTACCACAGGACCCAGAAGTTCCACTCCTAGGTATATACCCAAGAGAAAACAGGTGCTCAAGCAAAATCTTGTACATGAATGATCATAGCAGCACTACCCACAATAGCCAAAAGGTGAGAACAGGCTAAATTTCCATCAGCTGATGAACTGATATATAAAAAGTGGTATATACACATAATGGAATAATATTCAACCATAAAAAGAATGAAGTTCTGCTATGTGCTACAACACAACTGTACTTTGAAAACATCGGCCAGGCATGGTGGCTCACCCCTGTAATCCCAGCAATTTGTGAGGCCGAGGTGGGTGGATCACTTGAGACCAGGAGTTCAAGACCAGCCTGGCCAACATGGTGAAACCCCGTCTCTATTAAAAACACAAAAATTTGCTGAGCGTGGTGGCACATGCCTTTAGTCCCAGCTGTTCAGGAGGCTGAGGAAGGAGAACAGATTGAGAACAGATTGAACCCGGAAGGTGGAGGCTGCAGTAAGCTGAGCTCACACCACTGCACTCCAGCCTGGGCAACAGAGTGACACTCCATCTCAAAAAAAAAAAAAAAAGAAAGAAAACATTATGCTAAGCAAAAAGTGAGACACAAAAGACCACATTTTGTATTATTCCATTTATATAAAATGCCAAGAATAGGGCCAGGAATGGTAGCTCACATGTGTAATCCCAGCACTTTGGGAAGCTAAGGCAGGAGGATCACCTGAGCCCAGGAGTTTGAGACCAGCCTGGACAACATAGCAAGACCCTGTCTCTACAAAAAATAAACAAATTAGCTGGGTGTGGTGGTGTGCACCTGTGGTCCCAGCTACTCAGGATCATGCCACTGCACTATAGCCTGGGCGATGGAGGGAGACACTGGCTAAAAACAACCCCCTCAAAAAGAAGAGACACATCTATAGAGACGGAAAGATTAGTGCCTGCCAAGATGTTCGGGAGGGAGAACTGGGGAGAGACCACTTCATGACTATGGGGCTTATTTTTGGCGTGACAACTATGTTCTGGAATTAGTGGTGATGGCTGTACTACACTGTGAACCTATGAAAAGCCACCGAATTGGACACTTTAAAATAGTTTAAATGGTGACTTTTGTGTCCTGTGTTACCTCAATTTAAAAAAAGAAAAAAAAGACTTACTTCCTGAGTCATTAAATATGTGCAGGAATGACATTAGGCTTACCCAGTGAGGAGGCCAGGTTCCTGAAGTTCTCCAGCATCACGTCCCTGTACAGTGTCCTTTGGGCAGGGTCCAGCAACGCCCACTCCTCCTGGGTGAACTCCATGGCCACATCCTCGAACGTCACCAAGCCCTAAAGCATTGCAAACATCACGGCTTAGCCAAGGACCACCCCCACCAACGTGCACAGGAATAGGGGCCAGGAGAACAGAGCCAGGGCTGGGGAAACCTGAGCACGAGATGTGGGGGGGTTCTGAGCTCCTCTCCCGGGGTTCTGAGCTCCTTTCCTGGGGTTCTGAGGTCCTCTCTCGGGGTTCTGAGCTCCTCTCCCAGGGTTCTGAGCTCCTCTCCCTGGCTTCTGAGCTCAGCCCTCAATGCTTGTCTCCTTAGGCCACTCCCAGGTCCAGCGCACAGTACCGCAGAGCAACTGTCTTTTCTCACTCAGACTGGGAGCTCCTGTGATCTTATTTCCCTCAATCTCCAGGGGAGCATGGGCCCGTGACATGGCAGAAATCAGAGAAATACTTGGTAAGTGAATGGCTGATTTCCGTATGGCCTTCATTAATTGCTTGGGTTTAGAACATCATCATGTCTTTACTTGGCTTTCCCTTAAAACTCTCAGGAGCACACAATGTACTCAGGGACCCTGGAGGGAGCTCTGAACCTGCAGTAAACGTTGACACACACTGGTATTTTCCGGGCAGCCCTCACTCAGAGACCCTGGGATGCCTGAGGAACGAGTTTGGCTGTGGGGCTCCAGGCCACTGAAAGGCATCGAGTCCAACCTTCTGGCTGAAGGAATCATGATTTGGGAAAAGGAACATCCTACTCACCTGTAGCCAGCTTGTCAGGAGCTTATTAACCAGCTCTCCACCCTCTGTGTGTCCTTCTCGCTGAGAGGCTGGGAACGGGGAAGACGGAGGTGGAGGAGGAGAAATGAGTCCCAGGAATCCAGACCCGCCCTGTGTCCACTCACACATCTGGAGGCTTCCCCACCTGCCTGCGATCGACCATGTCCCCAGGCATACACAGTCACCCACAAAGCATCCACCTCTACTCCACACAACACCCACCCACAGCAATCCAAGGAAACCAGAGCATGGCCCTGCTGCATCCACGCCAGGAAACAGGACTTAAGGTCTGACTGCACTTGGGGAAGGGATTATTCCCACTTCACAGATGAGGAAACTGAAATTCCAAGGGCGTCACTGTGTTTTTATCAGGTTCACAGAAAGAACTAAAGGGAGAATTCAAAAGCTCCAGCACATTCACCACACAGGTGACATCCACAGACACCCAAACGCCTAAGTCCCAAGTCCCGAGAGCCACCCGATCAGATATGGAGGACCTCTGGGCCCCTGGGGCTCCACTCCTGCCTCACCTGCTCTGCCCAACCCCCTCAATGCTGTGGGTCAGGACCTTTCAAGCCTGGACTCTGAGAACTGCCAGGACCCCATGACTCACCAGCAGTTGGGGGCAGGATGACGGCCGCCATCCTGTAACTCCAACAGCAACAGGGCAGCCGGGAAGCAGGACCCTCCTTCCTTATCCTGCAGCACTCTCAGGACAGCACTCTGGAAGAAATGGGGGGAACACTCTGCCTCAGTCACCCCTTCTCCAGCCTGTGCCCTGCCTCGGTCATCCCCTCTCCAGCCCGTTCCCTGCCTCGGTCACCCCCCTCTCCAGCCTGTGCCCTGCGTCGGTCACCCCGTCTCCAGCCCGTGCCCTGCCTCGGTCACCCTCTCTCCAGCCTGTGATCTTCCTCGGCCACCGCTCCTCCTGGTTTCCACCTCACTCAGCTCAGATGTCACTACCCCTCATTTTAGTTGATTTCCTCCTCCCCACTCCCCACTCTCATGCCAGCCCAGCAGAGCTCCAGACATTTCCTATCAGAGACCCTAGATTCCTACAACTTCTAAGAATCGATCTGTAAGATACACAAATATAAAAGTTGTGTAAGATTATTCACTGTAGCATTACAGTGCACCCATTAAAAAAAAGAGAGATCTCTAGATATCAATAGAGGTTATTATTGTCAGTAAATTTAAGAGGAAAAAAAAGTACCAAATAGTATATATGGAATGTTTCCTCTTTTATGAGAAAAGAAGGGGTGTGTGTGTGTGTGTGTGTGTATACACACAAAGATGAAAGCAGCTGGCCGGGCGCGGTGGCTCCTGCCTGTAATCCCAGCACTTTGGGAGGCCGAAGTGGGCGGATCACGAGGTCAGGAGATCGAGACGATCCTGGCTAACATGGTGAAAACCCACCTCCACTAAAAAAATAAAAATAAAAAATTAGCTGGGCGTAATGGCACACACCTGGAATCCCAGCTACTTGGAAGGCTGAGGCAGGAGAATGGTGTGAACGTGGGAGGCAGAGCTTGTAGTGAGCCGGGATCGCACCATTGCACTCCAGCCTGGGCGACAGAGCGACACTCTGTTTAAAAAAAAAAACAAAAAAAAACAAAAATAGAAAGTGGCCAAGTGTGTGGGAGGGGTTGGTGGAAGCGGGGACGGGCGCCGTCTGCAGTTAAGACTTGTAAGAGTGAGTTTGGGCCAGGTAGACAAAACAGAGCTGGAGAGGGTAGACGGTGCTGGCTGTTCATGGAAGGCAGGGCCACTCAGCTAGGAATTTGTATTGAGATGTAGCATTGAGGCCCTGGCTTCCTTATGGATCTCTTGCCCAGGGAATTTACCCTGGGTGACCCCCATACCCCCAATCTCCGGGGAGGGAAGGATTGGGAGAGGAGTGAATGGAGAGCCATTCCCCATAGGCCGCTTGTTCACTGGTACTTGGAGCCAAGCAGAAATGGGTGGCTCTTTCCCATTCCTGCCTGCAGCCTCACAGCCCCCACCCTCCAATTAATACAGCTGCCAATTAATACAGATGTTTCTGACATCTGGTCTCTGTGGTGTTAACAGAACCCCCAAAATTCACATATACATGTGAAAAGTTTATATATTTCTACTTATATGTAAAAGCCTGAAAGTTTTAGTATTATGACATGCAAGAAAATCTGTATTATGGCCAGGCACAGTGGCTCACGCCTGCAATCCCAGCATTTTGGGAGGCCGAGGTGGGCGGATCACCTGAGGTCAGCAGTTCAAGAACAGCCTGGCCAAGTTGGTGAAACCTTGTCTCTACTAAAAATATATTTAAAAAATTAGCTGGGCATGGTGGTGGGCGCCTGTAATCCCAGCTACTTGGGAGGCTGAGGCAGGAGAATCGCTTGAACCCAGGAGGCGGAGGTTGCAGTGAGACCAGATCGTGCCACTGCACTCCAGCCTGGGTGATAAAGTGAGCTCCGTCTCAAAAAAAAAATCTGTATTATTTCTCTGCAGTTCCACGTATTTATACTTGTTTGTGAGTGGGCTCTTCCCGCAGCTGTGTTGCACAAACGGTAGAGAAGAGGAACTCTGCATAGGTGAGCCCCTGGTGGGTCGCCCCCTTTTCCCTCCCAAGTCCAAACCAGGTGTAGCATTTCCTCACCCAGTTATTCCTCTCAAATCCCTTCTCCAGCCCTTGGGTCCCGATGTTGACCCTTCATTCACGTTTTATTGATGCCTGTCCCCAGCTGGGTGCTGGAGATGGAGGGGAGGAAGATCCCTGTCATCTAAGAACTGGCTTTCTGGGAGCAGGACACACACACAGACCTTCCGCTGCATTTCAGAGTGATATGTGATATGGCAGAGGGGCGCATGGCATCCAGCCCAGGATCTGGGAAGAAGGGGACTGGGAAGTCTTGGAAGGAAAAACACTAAAAACATTTGAATTGAGTCTTGAGAGTCGAGGTAAGGTCTTGTTCAGTGAAAAGTGCACGTGCAGAGGCAGGAAAGCAAGCTGCTTAGGAAGCCAAGTTCGCAGTTTGGAGCATGTGGGCAAATAAGGGGCCAGAGTGCACGGGAAAGGTTGTATTTTGAAAGGTACTATAAAGAGCGGTGAGGAGTTTGAACATGAGAGGCAGTGAAGAGCCAGCAAAGGCTTTTCAGGCAGGGGAGTGACTGAAGCAAATTTATCTTTATGTATTTATTTTGAGACAGTCTTGCTCTGTCACCCAGGCTGGAGTACAATGGTAAGATCTCGGCTCACTGCAACCTCCACCTCCTGGGTTCAAGCAATTCTGTCTGCCTCAGCCTCCCGAGTAGCTGGGATTACAGGTGCCTGCCACCATGCCCAGCTAATTTTTGTATTTTTAGTAGAGACAGGGTTTTGCCATGTTGGCCAGGCTGGTCTCGAACTCCTGACCTCAGGCGATCTGCCCACCTCAGCCTCCCAAAGTGGTGGGATTACAGGTGGGAGCCACTGTGCCTGGCTGTATTTTTTTTTTTTGTATTTTTTTTTTTTTTGAGATGGATTCTCGCTCTGTTACCCAGGCTGGAGGGCACTGGTGTGATCTTGGCTCACTGCAAGCTCCACCTCCCATGTTTATGCCATTCCCCTGCCTCAGCCTCCCGAGTAGCTGGGACTACAAGTGCCCGCCACCACGCCCGGCTAATTTTTTTTTTTTTTTTTTTTTGTATTTTTAGTGTAGACGGGGTTTCACCATGTTAGCCAGGATGGTCTCGATCTCCTGACCTCATGATCCGCCCGCCTCAGCCTCCCAAAGTGCTAGGATTACAGGCGTGAGCCACCACGCCCAGTTTTTTTTTGTGTTTTTTTTTTTTTTTGAGATGCAGTCTTGCTCTGTTGCCCAGGCTGGAGTGCGGCGGTGCCATCTTGGCTCACTGCAGTCTCCGCCTCCCAGGCTCAAGAGAGTCACCATGCCCAGCTAATTTATGTATTTTTACTACAGATGGGGTTTCACCATGTTGGCCAGGCTGGTCTTGAACTCCTGACCTCTGGTGATCCACCTACCTCAGCCTCCCAAAGTTCTGGGATTACAGACAGGCTTGAGCCACTGCTCCTGGCCACAAATTATCTTTTACAATAGCCGTTCTGGCTTCATTGCAATGGACAGATGGAAGAGACTAGAACAATGCCGCCCAGCAGGGCTTTCTGGGATGATGGAAATGATCTTAATCTTTGCTTTTCAATAGGGGCATTAGCCATCTGTCACTGTCAAGCACTTGAAATGTGGTTAGTGCGACTGAGAAGCTGAATTTAAAATTTTATTGAATCTTAATTGGTCTAAATTTAAATTTAAACAACCGCATGGACCAGCAGCTACCTTATTATACAGCACAAGTCTACAGGCTGGCAGGCCTGTTAGGAAAAGAAAAAAATAAAAGAAAAATTGAGATGTCTTGGAAGGTTGAAAAAAAATTTTTTAAATAGTGTTTACATGTTTATTTTGTGTACTATTTGCATATAGCTGTATTTACTGACTTATTTTGACACACATTATCACACACCCCTTAGTATCCTTCTCTTGAATATAAGCCATCAAACAAATAATTTTTAAGACACCCTCACTCATGGCTCACACCTGTAATCCTAGAGCTTTAGGAGGCCGAGGTGGGTGGATCACCTGAAGTCAGGAGTTCGAGACCAGCCTGGCCAACATGGCAACACCCCGTCTCTACTAAAAATACAAAAATTAGCTGGGCGTGGTGGTGCACCCTTGTAATTCCAGCTACTTGGGAGGCTGAGGCAGGAGAACTGCTTGAACCTGGGAGGCAGATGTTGCAATGAGCTGAGATTTCACCACTGCACTCCAGCCTGGGCAACAGAGTGAGACTCTTGTTTCAAAAAAAACAAAAAAAAAATACCCTCACTCTTAGTAAGTCCTTATGTTTACAAACAACACAGGAAAAATCCATTCGCAGGTTTTCTACACAGTGGAGTCTTGCAACTTGCAGGTTCTACACGGTACCTACCTGATCATATAGAAGTCCACGGATCAGTGAGGACAGGTGAACCTTGAGGCTGGTTTCAACACAAATCTGAGCTTGAATTATACTTTGTCTAAATAAAAAGGGCACAAAAATCGCTTATGAGGCCTTTTGTGGGGAGTAATATGTACGTATAGTAAAATGTATTTATTGAAACTAATACAGTTGTTGCATAGAAAGATCACCCCATTCACTTAAAAAAAATTGATTTAAAGAATAATAACAACCCAGGGACATTCCTATCCAGCCATCTGGTCCCTAAAATGGGACAAGAAGCTTAAAGCTGTTTTCATCTGACTTGCTTAACTCATTTGGCTGGAGATTTTATGGTGACTCCAGATGCTTTAAATTAGTCACTTTAGGCCTTATAAGTGGACTCAGCTGAATTCTAAATAATTTCTACAGTGTATTCAGGACTGCAGAGATTTTAATGCCCTCCAGCAGGGTTTCCCAACCTGGGCACTAATGACATTTGGGGCGGGATGAGTCTTTGCTGGCGGCGGCTGCTTTACGCGCTGCAGGATGCTGAGCTGCTAGCATCCCTGGCCTTCACCCTCTAGATTACAGTAGTAGCACAGTCCCTCCTACCCTCCATTTTGTGACATCCCAAACCGTCTCCAACTATAGCCAAAAGTCCCCTGGGGCGCAGAATCGCCCCGGGTGAGGGCGACAGGGTGAGGACGACAGGGGCGCGGGGCCCCGACACCGGAGGAAACAGCAGCTTCGGGCTGAACTGAGCGCACAGCCCGAGGCCTCAGGGGCGGAAACCCGGCTCCCGGGAGGGACGCAGGGCCCGCGGCCGGGGCCCCTCTCTGGACTCGGACTTACGGAACAAAGCACTTCTCACGGAGACCGATAGACTCTCTCAGTCGCTGCAAGCGCGGCTCTTCTCACAAGACACAAGGGCGCTTCCGCTTCCGGTCTCCGGCTAGCGACACAGCACCTCCGCTTCCGGCTCCAGCTGGTCCCAGCCCAAAATGCGGCGTGTCAGGGCCCCCGGGTTCAGGCTGCAGGTGCAGCGGCCGCGCACCCCAGCCTCTGGCCGAGGTGTTCTAGTTTGCTTAGTTATTAATAGAACAAGGTTGGGCCCTGGCCAGGGACAGCTGCGGAGGCAGGGTCGTCCTGGCGCGGGTCTGTGGCAGGGTTGGGGGCGGAACTGGCTCCTGAGCGGGGCTGTGGGCGGTACCAGGCCTGGAGGCGGGCCTGAGTGTGGGCGGGGACCAGTTCCGGGGGCAGGGACCAACTCTGGAGCGGGGCTGTGGGCGGTACCAGGCCTGGAGGCAGGGCTGAGTGTGGGTGGAGATCAGCTCCGGGGGTAGGGAGACGTTCTGGGGCGGGACCGTGGGCGGTACCAGGCATGGTGGCGGGGCCGTCGGGACAGAGACTAAGTTCCGGGGCGGGGTTGTAGGCGGGTATTAGGTTTGATGGGCGGGTCTTGCTGCGGGTTAATACCAGGTTTGGCGGGCGAGTATGTGGACAAGGGAAGGCAGTGGTGGGGCATGGAATGGGGTTGAGCTAGTAGGCTGAGAGGACAAGACTTGGTGGAGGTCAGTTTTTGGGTGTAGGGCTTTTTGTGGATTTTAAAACTGTTCAGGTAGCAGGAGGCAAAATGAACTCTAAAGTTTCTTCAGTCCTTTCTCCACATTCGCTGCCTGTTAAAATGATATAGCCACACATTTAGGGCTTGTGTGTGTGTGTGTGTGTGTGTGTGTGTGGCTTTTCGTTTGTTTGTTTGTTTGTTTTGAGACAGGGTCTCACTCTGTGGCCCAGGCTGGAGTGCAGTGGTGCAATCATAGCTCACTGCAGCCTTGACCTCCAGAGCTCAAGCCATCCTTCCGCCTGGGCCTCCCACACTACCAAGCCTGGCTATTTTTGTATTTTTTTGTAGAGAGGAGGTCTGTGTTGCCCAGGATGGTCTAGAACTTATGGCCTCAAGTCATACCCCACCTCGGCCTCTCAAAGTGCTGAGATTACAGGTGTGAGCCACACCACACCCAGCCTTTTTGTGTGATTTTGAGCTTACTTTTTTTTTTTTTTTTGAGACGGAGTCTCGCTCTGTCGCCCAGGCTGGAGTGCAGTGGCACGATCTCGGTTCACTGCAAGCTCGGCCTCCCAGGTTCACGCCATTCTCCTGCCTCAGCCTCTCCGAGTAGCTGGGACTACAGGCGCCCGCCACCACGCCCGGCTAATTTTTTGTATTTTTAGTAGAGACGGGGTTTCACCGTGGTCTCCATCTCCTGACCTCGTGATCCACCCGCCTCGGCCTCCCAAAGTGCTGGGATTACAAGCGTGAGCCACAGCACCCGGCCTGATTTTGAGCTTCCTAATTTCTTTCAAAAATGGGATCATGTGTGCATATTTCTCTCATCCAGAGGGGGGCAAGGGGAGGGGCTCCATGCCCCACCACTGCCTTATCTTGTCCACATACTTGCCCACCAAACCTGGTATTAACCCACAGCAAGACCCGCCCATCAAACCTAATGCCCGCCCACAACCCCCTCCCCGGAACTTAGTCTCTTGTCCTGACGGCCCCGCCCCCAAGTGAAAGCCAAAGCTGATTGTCTCGTGCACATCTGGATCTACTGAAAAGAGTTCTGGTGGAGAAAATAGGTGTTGGATTCATAGGAAGAAATAAAAAAGGAAATTTTAAAATTTAAGAGATCAAAAGAAAAAATGAGAAAAAAATTATTAATGACATACTACTTGTTACATCTCTGGCTAAGGTTTAGATGCTACAAATGGTAAATATTGATGTCATAAAATGATAAACATCGAATTTTGATTTATCCAGATTCCTTAAATGATTATGTTTGGTGAGGAAAATTAGTTTGACAGTATGTAAGAGTTATGTGCTAATTGTTTCGGAGAAGAAAGTAGTTTAAAGTTGATAAATGAAAAAGCAGTATAAATACCTAACTCACAAATACGTAATTACTGTCAGAAAAAAAAAAGTTGCTTCTAGGAGCCAGGCTACAGGGTGAGGAAGGGAGCTTTTCGTTGTGAAAATTAAGGTGTTATTTGAGATCTGTGTGTGAACACATACAGCCTGAATTTGTATGCAAAAGGAATCGCTAAACTCTAGGAAAAAAATATGAATATGATTCACTTTACAACAATGGAATGTATTTGAGGACTCTGGAATTCAAGAATTAAAAGGAAAAAAACCGAAAAACTCTATGGCCATCCTAGTGGACAAATGAATGGGACATTACTTTCCAACCTGCATGATAATAAACAGTTTTACATACATTATCCCTAAATATTTTCACAGAGACCTATAAGGAAGGTGTTACTATCACTATTTATAGATGAGGAAACATATGGTGATCTGTGTGCTAAATTTTTCATATTTCATTGTGGGCGACAAGCCACCCAGGTGCCGAGGCAAGAGACAGAGTGTACGAGCTGTTTCAGTATAATAAAGTATATAAAATAAGAATAGTTACACTAGATATAGATCATAGATATGATTATATATGAATATTATTAATCATTAGTTTGTAGCAATTACTCTTTATTCCAATATTATAATAATCCTCACTCTACAATCATAACCTAGGAAAAACTAGGCCATACAGAGATAGGAGCTGAGGAGACATAGTGAGAAGTGACCAGAAGACAAGAGTGCGAGCCTTCTGTTATGCCCGGAGAGGGCCACCAGAGGGCTCCATGGTCTAGCGGTAACGCCAGCGTCTGGGAAGACGCCTGTTGCCAAGCAGACTGTGGTCTAGCGGTAGCATCAATGTCAAGGAAAAACACGCGCTACTTAGCAGACCTTGAAAGGGATTGTCCCTTTCCCCAGGGGAGTTTAGAGAAGACTCTACTCCTCCACCTCTTGTGGAGGGCCTTACATCAGTCAGGCCTGCCCGCAGTTATCTGGAGGCCTAGCAGTCTCTCTGTGGTGCTGTGCTTCAGTGGTCACGCTCCTACTCCGCTTTCATGTTCCATCCTGTACACCTGGGTCTGCATTCTAGATAGCAGTAGCAAATTAGTGAAAGTACTAAAAGTCTCTGATAAGCAGAAATAATGGTGTAAACTGTCTTTCTCTCTCCCTCTCTCTGTCTGCCTCGGCTGCCAGGCAGGGAAGGGCCCCCTGTCCAGTGGGTACATGACCCACGTGACCTTACCTATCACTGGAGCTGGCTCACACTCCTTACCCTGCTCATTTGTCTTGTATCCAATAAATATCAACGCAGCCTGGCATTCGGGGCCTCTACCGGTCTCCGTGTCTTGGTGGTAGTGGTTCCCCGGGCCCAGCTGTCTTTTCTTTTGCCTGTCTTTATTTCTACAATCTCTTGTCTCCACACGTGGAGAGAAAAACCCACCGACCCTGTGGGGCTGGCCCCTACATTTCATAGTTCTTAATGTTTTATTTAAAAGTTTTTAAATGGATTTTTTAAATTAATAAAATAATATGTGCTTATTCTCACAAATATAGAGTATGTAAAACACAATTCAAAACTCCCTTTCCCAGCTGGGCACGGTGGCTCATGCCTGTAATCCCAGCACTTTGGGAGGCAGAGGCGGGTGGATCACTTGAGGTCAGGAGCTCAAAACCAGCCTGGCCAACGTGGTGAAACCCCATCTCTACTAAAATTACAAAACAAATTAGCCAGGTGTGGTGCCTGTAATCCCAGCTACTTGGGAGGCTCAGGCAGGAGAATTGCTTGAACCTGGGAGGCAGAGGTTGCAGTGAACCAAGATCACGCCATTGCACTCCAGACTGGGCAACAAGAGTGAAACTCCGTCTCAAAAAAAAAAAAAGAATTAAAGTAAAAAATAAAATAAAATAAAACTCCCTTTCCCTTCTCTAATTTGACTTTGAAGTGACCATTACTATAGTCCTTGCTCTATGAAGAATTAAACTTAAGACATGTAATAATATAATTTACTACATAAATACTAGAAAAAACATTTTATCACAATATACCTATATTGAGAGTTTTAAAATAGTTTTAAAAAATACTATAATACTATATACTAATTATTCTGGAGATTACTTTAAAAAATTAACAGACCATGGACTTTTTTCCAGGTAGATATGAGTGTTTAGCCAAGTCTTAAGTAAGTGGTATGATATTCCAATTAATTGCTGTACCAAAATGTATTTAATCACTCATCTACTAACACATAGTCGTATTATGTAGTCTTTTTTTTTTTTTTTTTTTTTAAAAAGAGGCAGAGTTTTACCATGTTGCTCAGGTTGGTCTTGAACTTCTGATGTCAGGTGATCCACCTGCCTCGGCCTCCCAAAGTGCTGGGATTACAGGCATGAGCCAGTGGACCCAGCCGAATAAATCAGATTTAATATCTAGACAGAGATGGATGCGTACCTATAAAAATTAATGTTAGAAAGTTTAATTTACCATCTAATTTCTAATTTTACTAACAGTAATAATATATATATTTTTGAGGCAGGATCTCTCACTCTGTTGCTCAGGCTGGAGTGCAGTGGCTCCATCATGGCTCATTGTAGCCTCGAATTTCTGGGTTCAAGTGATCCTCCTGCCTCAGCCTCCTGAAGAGCTAGGACCACAGGTGCACACCACCACATCCCGCTAATTTAAAACATTTTTGTAGACATGGGGTCTTGCTATATTGCCCAGCTGGTCTTGAACTCCTAGCCTCAAGTGATCTGCTCTCCTCGACCTCCTGAGTAGCTTGGATTACAGGTATATGCCACCATGCCCAGCTAATTTTTTAATTTTTTTTCTTTTTCTTTTCTTTTTTATACAGACAGGCTCTTGCTATTTTGCCTAGGCTGGTTTTGAACTCCTGGCCTCAAGCAATCTTCCCGCCTTGGCCTCCCAAAGTGCTGGGATTACAGGCATGAGCCACCACTGCTCCTGACCTGGTCCTTGTACTTTGAAAAGGGCATGACATGAATGAATATGTTTAGTACCTCCATTGTGGTGGTGGCACCACAGGTGTGTGCGTATGTCCAAACCCATCAAAATGTATACATTTATTATTTATTTTTATTTTTGAGACCAAGTCTCCTCTGTCACCCAGGCTGGAGTGTAGTGGCAGAATTTGATGGGCAGGCTCCACAATTCTTCCACCTTGCGATCCAGCAAGTAAGAAAAAAAAAAAAAAAGGTCAATCCAGAATTTACTAAAGTAAAAGTCTTCTGTGTATTGGAAAGGGTTCACTGTCTTGAGGAAGTGTTGGAAACCAGAGATTTCTCTCTTTTGGTGTGAAAGGCAGAAGTAAATTCTTTAGTAAATTTTCTCTTTGTATCTCAAGTATCTGACAGTCATTGGTCTCTGTTTTTTTTGTTTCGTTTTGGTTTTTTGTTTGTTTGTAATGGCGTGGTCTCAGCTCACCACAACCTCTGCCTTCCGGGTTCAAGCGATTCTCCTGCCTCAGCCTCCCAAGTAGCTGGGATTACAGGCCTGCACCACCACACCCGCTAATTTTGTATTTTTAGTAGAGACGGGATTTCTCTATGTTGGTCAGGCTGGTCTCAAACTCCCGACCTCAAGTGATCCGCCCGCCTTGGCCTCCCAAAGTGCTGGGATTATAGGTGTGAGCCTGGTCTCTGGATGCCCCTGAGAAAGTCATATTCTAGGATGAGATACTTCTCTGTGTTGTGGAATTCCTGGCCTCCTGTAATCCTGACATTTCCTGTAAGGCACACAGCTGTGAACTGTCAGCAGTCAGTATTCTCAGCAGCTGGGGGACGGAGGCATTGGCCATGGACAGGACTCTGGGTTGAGACTCACAGCATCCACTGCACCTTCTGCTTTATTCCCATCCTTGCTATTGTTAGTAATGTTGACTGGGCACACACATGTAATCTCAGCAGTTTGGGAGGCCAAGGCGGGAGGATCACTTGGGGCCAAGAGTTTGAGGCCAGGCTGGGCAACATAGTGAGACCCCGTCTCTACCAAAAAAACCCAAAATACAAAAATTAGCCAGGTGTGGTGGCATGCGCCTGTAGTCACAGTTCCTTGGGAGGCTGAGGCAGGAAGATCACCTGAGCTCAGGAGGTTAAGACTATGGCGAGCCATGATCATACCACATGCCACTGCACTCCAGCCTGGGCAGCATTGTCAGACCCCTTCTCAAAAACAACAAAATTAGCCAGGTGTGGTGGCATGCATCTGTAGTCCCAGTTCCTTGTGAGGCTGAGGCGGGAGGATCACCTGAGCCAGGAGGTCCAGACAGCAGTGAGTCATGATTGTACTGCTGCACTCCAACCTAGTTGACAGAGTGAGACCTTCTTTCCAAAATAATAATAATAATAATCATCGTCATCATCATTATCATCACCATCATGATCATTTTATGATACAGGGAATTCCCTAGGGTCTGTTTATAACTCTATTATAACACTCATGGATATGTAAGCTCAGTGTCCACCTTTCCATTTGATGAGATGTAAGAGAGTGGCATTAGGGGACACCCAAATATTTCTCTCTAGAATTCACAAACTGATTACCCATGGGCTTCTGTAGCACCCCAGGAGAGCTCCAATCTTGGTTGAAGATACTGACGCGGTACCTGGCATGACGGCAACAGTTTTGTTCTGTGTCTGGCGGTTGTAGTTAGGGATAGTCTGTCTCCCTGCAGAGAGCCACAGAAGGGAGCTCTCCAAGATCCTTAGGCCACTGGGAAAGGCATCCCACAGATGGAAACCCAGAGACAGGTTGGGGAGCACATGGGGATTCTTGTTTCTCTCTCTATATAATAATATATATATAATACATAATGTAATTATATAATATAAATTATATACACATTATATATTATATAAATTACATATATTTAATATGTAATTACATTATATAGAATTATATAATTATATATTTCTTATATATA
>NW_026652287.1:40121343-40123861 GCF_009828535.3 Hylobates moloch | reverse complement strand
AAAAAAATCAAAGCTATTATCCCCATATAGTGTCATGGGCAAAAATGAGAATACTTTGAACATTATTCAACAAATATTAACACCTAAGGTATAACTTTCCACAACATCCAGTTTTAAGAACAACCCACTGCTAACTGTAAAGATGTTTTACAGAAAGAAAAAGGACACATATGGACATTCTTGTGATCAATAAAAATCCCGTACTCACCAGAACAGGTGGGCTTGGAAAAGAGGTGAACGCAGATTCTCCCATAGCTGTAGAGTTGGTCTTGCTGACCCCACTCTTGAGATGCAGACAGCCCTTGGCTTGCTGGAAAATGCAGTGACTTCTGCATCTGGTTCCCCTTTTTATACAGAAAGGGAGTGATAATGCAATCAGTGGATAATACGCAGGGAACACCCTGTCTCCGCCCATTGGATTTGAGGCATTTCTAAATCTTTACACAGAAACCAATGTGGTGTTACCTACACAGAGTGTTAGTAGATAAAGAATTTAATACGTGTGTGTGTGTGTGTGTGTGTGTGTGTGGCGGGGTGGTATTTACAGTTAATATTAGCATTTTAGATATGTTTCCTTTTTCTCCCAGTCTTCCAAACATCTTTGAATACTTTCTATAGAAATAGAAATGGAATTGTCTATATACATAAATGCTCATGTAATATTTGATTTAATAACAAAAACTAAAGACCATTTAAATGCTCTTCAAGAAAAGAAAGCCCAAAACTTTTATTCACAATCCTATAGAATATATCGCACAGTTGTTGCAAAGAAATTACTACTTTGGCCGGGCGAGTGGCTCACGCCTATAATCCCAGCACTTTGGGAGACTGAGGCAGGCAGATCACCTGAGGTCAAGAGTTCAAGACCAGCCTGGCCAACATGGTGAAACACCATTTCTACTAAAAATACAAAACTTACCCTGGTGTGGTGGCTCGTGCCTGTAATCCCAGCTACTCGGGAGGCTGAGGCAGGAGAATCAATTGAACCTGGGATGGAGAGGTTGCAGTGAGCCGAGATCACGCCACTGCAGCTCAGCATGGGTGACAGAGTGAGACTCCATCTCAAAAAAAAAAAAAAAAAGTTCTATTTTGTGCATTTACATTTAATATAATTACCAGTAAATTTGAAATTGTTTCAATCATCTCATTTTTCCTAGGTTTTGACTTAACCGATTCATGTTCCTTTTGCCTTTACTTGACTGATTTTGAATTAAATATGTTTATTACTTTATTGTTCTCTCCATGAACTTGCTAGTTACAGCCATAGAAATCTGCGTAGTTATGCTAATAATTAAATCATATACTCTGATACAATTAACTACTTTAACCCCCCCACAAAATGCTAATATTTAAGAACACTTTTAATTCTCTTCTTAGCTTTTTCTGACTTTTGTATTACCATTCTCATGCATATTAATTCTACATATATTTTACTGTCCAGGAGACATTTCTAGTATTGCTTCATAAAGCAATATGCACTAATATTTACCTAGAGATTATCTTGTCCATTCATCTTTGCTCCTTTCTGCATTTCTAGCATTCCATCTGGGATTATTTCCCTGTGGACTTGAGAATTCATTCTAGTATTTTTTTTCTAATTCAATGCTGCTAACAACTAATTGTTTTCCTTTACACTTTTATTTAGGCATCTTTATTTGGGGGCAATATTGCTGTCAGGTATGGGCATCTGGTTTGACAAATTTGTTTCAGCATATTAGAAATGGTGCCCCACTGATGTCTATCTCATTTTACCTGTGTTGAGATGTCAGCTGTCAGGCTTTTCCTTGCTTCTTTTTTTTTTTTTTTTTTTTTTTTTTTTTGAGACGGAGTCTCGCTCTGTCACCCAGGCTGGAGTGCAGTGGTGCAATCTTGGCTCACTGCAAGCTCTGCCTCCTGGGTTCACGCCATTCTCCTGCCTCAGCCTCTCCGAGTAGCTGGGACTACAGGCGCACGCCACCACGCCCGGCTAATTTTTTGTATTTTTAGTAGAGACAGGGTTTAACCTGGTCTTGATCTCCTGACCTCATGATCCACCCGCCTTGGCCTCCCAAAGTGCTGGGATTACAAGCGTGAGCCACCGCGCCTGGGCTTCCTTGCTTCTTTGGTTTCCACATTCTCTAAACTCTTCCTCGTTGTGGTTGGTTTGTAGGCCGCGGTGTAGCTCATTATTGTTTCCTGTGTATTTCCTTTGCCTAGAGGGTGTGGAGTCAATTGCATCTGTGGGTTGATGTCTTTCATTGGTTTGGAAGGTGCATATGTATCCTTCACTTCTGATATCCGTTCTTCTCCAAGTTCTCTCTAATCTTTTAATCGCACCCCACTTGTCTCTGAATTTTCCAGTGTTGTTCATGCTTCTGTGGGAATATTTGATCTTGAACCTTGTTCCTCTTTGCTAATCTACATTTTTTCTAGGTTCAATCTCATTTTAATTTTCCTTCCTTCATTCATTCCCTCTCTCCCTCTTTTCTTTCTCTTTCTTTCTTTCTTTCTTTCTTTCTTTCTTTCTTTCTTTCTTTCT
>NW_026652287.1:40087841-40121333 GCF_009828535.3 Hylobates moloch | reverse complement strand
TCTTTCTTTCTTTCTTTCTTTCTTTCTTTCTTTCTTTCTTTCTTTCTTTCTCTTTCTTTCTTTCTCTTCCTTTCCTTTCTTTCTTCTTTCTCTCTCTTTCCTTTCTTTCTTCTTTCTCTCTCTCTCTCTCTTTCTTTCTTTCTTTCTTTCTCTTTCTTTCCTTCCTTCTTTGGAGATGGGGTCTCACTCTGTCACCCAGGCTGGAGAGCGGTGGCATGATCTCGGCTCACTGCAACCTCTGCCTCCCGGGTTCAATGATTCTCCTGCTTCAGCCTCCCAAGTAGCTGGGACTACAGGCACACGCCACCACACCCAGCTTATTTTTGTATTTTTTGTAGAGACAGGGTTTCACCATGTTGGCCAGGGTTGTCTCAAACTACTGACCTCAAGTGATTCACCTGCCTTGGCCTCTCAAAGTGCTAGGATTACAGGCATGAGCCACTGTGCCTGGCCTAATTTCTTATATTCTTAGTTTCAGTTCTAAGTATAAAACACAGTAAATAGCTTTAATTAAAAACTAGGTAGAAGAACAGCTTCACAGTCAATGAGGAGACAATCTTTCTTCTTGATACAATGAAACTCTAAATAGAAAGGAGCAAATTCAAATTTGAACCATGTTAAGATACATTAAGAGTAACTATTCATTAAAATACATCAGTAAGAGAGAATGCGTGGAAACCGCAGTGGGGGAAGAGATTTTGATTCAGTACCCCCAGGAAAGTACATCAAGCCAGAGTATATAAAAAAAAATTTTTAATATTAAAAAAGAATAATGTCAAACAAACAGAGAAAAATAATGAAAACACACTTGAAACTGGGTGAAAAACTTGAATGGATCCTACACAAAAGAATATAAACAAGTGACTGTAAAAAATTATTATTATTATTATTATTATTATTATTATTTTGAGGTGGAGTCTTGTTCCGTCACCCAGGCTGGAGTGCAGTGGCACGATCTTGGCTCACCGCAACCTCTGCCTTCCGGGTTCAAGCGATTCTCCTGCCTCAGCCTCCTGAGTAGGTGGGATTACAGGCTCCCACCACCACGTCCAGCTAATTTTTGTATTTTGAGTAGAAACAGGGTTTTACCATGTTGCCCAGGCTGGTCTTGAACTCCTGACCTCAAGTGATCCACCCCCCTTGGCCTCCCAAATTGCTGAGATTACAGGCAAGAGCTACCGCACCCGGCCTAAATGACCAGCAAAATTTGAGCAAATGTTTAACCCTTTTAGCTTTAGGGAAATGCTAAAAAAATAAAAATTACAATGAGATACTATTACACAGACATCAGCTTAGCTAAAGGGAAAAACAGAAACACCAAGTGCTGACTAGACTATGGAGGGACCAGTCTTTCCTGTAAGGATAGTGGGAGTTTAAATTGGAATACCCACTTTGGAAAACTATATGCAAACATCTATTAAAGCTGTATAGGGCCAGGCACGGTGGTTTATACCTGTAATCCCAGCATTTTGGGAGGCAGAGGTGGGAGGATCGCTTGAGCTGAGTAGTCTAGAACCAACTTGGACAACGTAGGAAGACCTTATCTCTACAAAAAATAAAATGTAAGTATTGTCAGGCATGGTGATGCGTGCCTGTAGTCCCATCTACTTAGGAGGCTGAAGTGGGAGGATCACTTGAGCCCAGGAGATCAAGGCTGCAGGGAGTTGTGATTGAGCTACTGCACTCCAGCCTGGGTGACAGAGCAAGACCCTGTCTCAAAAACAAAAGCTGTAGGCTGGGCACAGTGGCTCACGCCTGTAATCCCAGCACTTTAGGAGGCTGAAGCGTGTGGATTACTTGAGGTCAGGAGTTTGAGACCAGCCTGGCCAACATGGTGAAACCTCCTCTCTATTGAAAATACAAAAAAATTAGCCAGGCATGGTGGCGTACGCCTGTAGTCTCAGCTACTCGGGAGGCTGATGCAGAATTGCTTGAACCCAGGAGGTGGAGGTTGCGGTGAGACAAGATTGCGCCACTGCACTCCAGCCTGGGTGACAGAGAGAGACTGTTTCAAAAGAACAAACAGGCGGTGGCTCACGCTTGTAATCCCAGCACTTTGGGAGGCCAAGGCAGGCAGATCACCTGAGATCAGGAATTCAAGACCAGCCAGGCAAACATGGTGAAACACCATCTCCACAAAAATACAAAAATTAGCTAGGCCTGATGGTGGGTGCCTGTAATCCCGGCTAGTCGGGAGGCTGAGGCAGGAGAATCGCTTGAACCTGGGAGGCGAGGGTTGCAGTGAGCCGAGATCGTGCCACTACACTCCAGCCTGGGCAACAGATCGATACTCAAACAAACCCCAAAAGCTGTATATACATCTACCCTCTTCCCTTGCACACAGCATTTATCTCAACATTGTGCATGCGTGCCCACCAATTTCATGTTCTGAGGGGCACAGAACCTGCAATCATAATAGCTCTTCTCAGAAACCAGCCAATGAATAGCAGGAGAATGAATAAATACTGGGGCATCTGCACCCATCGGATCTTCTCACAGCAATCAGAACTCACAAATGACAACCAGCACAACCTTAAGCCTTGATCTCTCAAAGCTGAGGTTAATCCACACCCAAGACAGTGCATACCATGTGGTTCCCTACACGTGAAACAAAAACCAGCCAAACTAATCCTAGGTGCTGTTACAACAGAGGGTGCCTTTGTGGGAGGCAGGACAGGGTGGCAGGAAAAGGCACCTGGGGATGAATCCGCTATGCTATTCATTGATTTCAGTGCTGAGCATGAGTGCGTTCAGTTTGTGAAAGTTCATGAAGATGTACATGTCTGATTTTTTGCACTTTGCTCTATGTAAGTTCTATGCCAATAACAATTGAGGAAAAGAGACTGAGATATTAACTCCCGCTTATGGCCAATCTGTAGCAAACTTCCACCCCATAAAAGCAACCTCAGGAATACCGCCTTGTATACTGGGAATTCGCCGAAAGAGTAGATTTCAGCTACTCTTTCTACACACAAATACACAAAGGTAATTGCATCAGGAGACAGATATGTTCCTTTGCTTCATTGTAGTAATCATTTCGCTACATATATGTGCATCAAAACATCATGTATGCCTTAAATATATACAATTAAAAACAACACAGGCTGGGCGCAGTGGCTCACACCTGTAATCCCAGCACTTTGGGAGGCTGAGGCAGGTGGATCACAAGGTCAGGAGATCGAGACCATCCTGGCTAACACGGTGAAACCCTGTCTCTACTAAAAATACAAAAAATAGCCGGGTGTGGTGGCGGGCGACTGTAGTCCCAGCTACTAGGGAGGCTGAGGCAGGAGAATGGCGTGAACCTGGGAGGTGGAGCTTGCAGTGAGCCGAGATAGCGTCACTGCACTCCAGCCTGGGCAACAGAGCAAGACTCCATCTCAAAAAAAAAACAAAAACAAAAAACAAAAAAAACCCACACACCTGGGTGCAGTGGCTCGCACCTCTAATCACAGCACTTTGAGAGGCTGAGGCAGGTGAATCAGTTGAGGCCAGGAGTTCGAGACCAGCCTGGCCAACATGATGAAACCCTGTCTCTACTAAAAATACAAAAATTAGCCAGGCATGTTGGTGGGCACCTGTAATCCCAGCTACTTGGGAGGCTGAGGTACATGAATCCCTTGAACCCGGGAGGTGGAGGTTGCAGTGATCTGAGATCACGCCACTGCACTCCAGCCGGGGTGAGAGTGAGAATTTGTCTCAAAACAAACAAACAAACACCCAACACTTAATAGATAAACAGGCAAAAAAAATACAATTTCAGCAGCCTTGGTCTCTGCAGTGACTACTCAGTTTTTTCTTATGATTTTTCATGATCTTTTCCGTGTGTAAATCCTCCTGGTTTGATCTTTGCGGATGCAGAGAGATACTGGCTATTTTGCCAATTTGGACCTGGGACTAGGAAGTTTAAGACACAATTAGGGCCGGGTGCGGTGGCTCATGCCTGTAATCCCAGCACTTTGGGAGGCCAAAGCAGGAGGATCACGAGGTCAGGAGATCGAGACCATCCTGGCTCACACTGTGAAACCCCATCTCTACTAAAAAATACAAAAAAAATTAGCTGGGTGTGGTGGTGGGGGCCTGTAGTTCCAGCTACTCGGGAGGTTGAGGCAGGAGAATGGTGTGAACCCAGGAGACAGAGCTTGCAGTGAGCTGAGATCACGCCACTGCACTCCAGCCTGGGCGACAGAGCAAGACTCTGTCTCAAATTAAAAAAAAAAAAAAAAGACACAATTAGCTTACATATTTAGTCATGTAGGGCAATTTCAAGGTACTGATGCCTCCCTCAGCACCTCAGCAAACTCCATTATTCAGATACAAATGATCCTGCCTGGGATCCGGACAGCAGTCCTTTTAAATTTTACTGTGAAATTCAAATGAGCTGCAAAATCTTAGACCCCTTGAAATGACAGAAATGTCCTCTTCTTGACTTAGAATTGAAGGACTTGGAGTTCTTTTTTTTTTTTTTTGAGTTAGAGTCTGTCTCTGTCACCCATGCTGTAGTGCAGTGGTGTTATCTCAGCTCACTGCAAATTCCGCCTCCCGGATTCAAGCAATTCTTCTGCCTCAGCTTCTCGAGTCACTGTTATTACAGGTGCCTGCCACCAAGCCTAGCTAACTTTTGTATTTTTTTTTTTTGAAACAGAGTCTCGCTCTGTCATGCAGGCTGGAGTGCAGTGGTGCGATCTCAGCTCACTGCAACCTCTGCCTCCCGGGTTCAAGCAATTCTCCTGCCTCAGCCTCCTGAGTAGTTGGGATTACAGGCGCCTGCCACCACGCCCAGCTAATTTTTGTATTTTTAGTAGAGACGAGGTTTCACCATGTTGGCCAGGCTGGTCTTAAACTCCTGACCTCAAATGATCTGTCCGCCTCGGCCTCCCAAAGTGCTGGGATAACAGGTGTAAACCACTCTGCCCGGCCAGGACTTGGAGTTCTTAAAAATAATAATAACAATAAATTATGTTTGCGAGGCTGAAGTGGGCAGATCACTTGAGATCAGGAATTCAAGACCAGCCTGGCCAACCTGATGAAACCCTGCCTCTACTAAGAATTCAAAAATTAGCTGGGCGTGGCTGAGCGTGGTGGCTCATGCCTGTAATCCCAGCACTCTGGGAGGCTGAAGTGGGCAGATCACCTGAGGTCGGGAGTTTGAGACCAGCTTGGCCGACATGGTGATACCTCGTCTCTACTAAAAAAAATACAAAAAATAGCCGGGCATGGTGGGGGGCGCCTGTAATCCCAGCTACTCAGAACTCGGGATGCTGAGGCAGGAGAATTGCTTGAACCTGGGAGGCAGAGGTTGCAGTGAGCTGAGATCATGTCATTGCACTACAGCCTGGGCAACAGAGCAAGACTCTGTCTCCAAGAAAAAGAAAAAAAGAAAAAAAAATTAGCTGGGCGTGGTGTCTCAGGCCTGTAATCCCAGCTACTTGGGAGGCTGAGGCAGGAGAATCACTTAAACCTGGGAGACGGAGCTTGCAGTGACCTGAGAGCATGCCACTGCACTCCAGCCTGGGCAACAGAGAGAGACTCTGTCTAAATAAATAAATAATTAATTAATTTATGTTTTGCTGGCCGCTCCCGTAGGCATCCGGAGACACTTGTCTGGAAGGCGCCCAGGTGTGAAAACTCTCCCAGGTGTGTTTTCTGCAAACCAAGGTTCAAAACCACAGGCTCCAAACCAACCAGGGAAGTGGTGTGTCATCCTTGGCTGTCCTTTTGGCCTTTGGGGGATTGTAAAATTCCTATAGCCCAGGCTGCATCCAACATCAGTGGAATAAAAATGTATAGGGGTGGGTGCTGCCGTTAGTTTTTCAAACTCTCCAGGAGATTCCAATGTAAGTTCAGGTTGGGATACAAATAAAGTACATTTCTTCCCATTTAAACTCTACTGGCTATACGTGAATGGTACGATTGCTCTGTAGCCTTGTCTGCACTTGGCATTGCTGTTTTTTCGTTTTAGCCAAACAGAAGTGTATATGAATATCTCATAGTGATTTTTCATCAGCGTTTATCTGAAGCTAAACAGAATTTGGACATGTGTTCAGGATTGTATTGACCATTTATTTATTCTTTCTTCAGTAGTGGCTACTGAAGTTTTTCACCCATTTTGCACGTAAATTTTTAGTTTTTTTTTTTATTCAATGGACATCTTTCTATTCTGTATTCTGGCTTGATGTACTTTACTGGATGCACATCATGCAAATATCTTTTCCGCTATGGTTTTCTAACACCCATTTCTCGCTGTATTTTCATTAATAGGAGATCTTTCTTTTTTTTCTTCAGATAGAGTCTTACTCTGTCACCCAGGCTGGAGTGCAGTATATTTTATCTGTATATTGGAGTTTCCTGGGGAGGCATTGGTACATTGAAATTGCCACAAGGTGATTAAATACGTAAGCTAATTGTGTCTTAAACTTCCTAGTCCCAGGTCCAAATTGGCAAAATAGCCAGCATCTGTCTGCCTCCCTAAAGATCAAGCCAGGAAGATTTATACAATGAAAAGATCATGAACAATAGTAAGAAAAAACTGAGAAGTCACCACACAGACCAGGGCTGCTGAGATCGTATTTCTTTTTTATTAGGTCTGTTTATTTAATAGGTGTTTTTCTTTTTGTTTCTTCTTTTTTTTTTTTTTTTTTGAGATGGAGTCTCACTCTGTTGCCCAGGCTGGAGTGCAATGGTGCAATCTTGGCTCACTGCAACCTTTGCCTCCCAGGTTCACACCATTCTCCTGCCTCAGCCTCCCGAGCAGCCGGGATTACAGGCATGCACCACCATGCCCGGCTAATTTTGTATTTTTAGTAGAGACGGGGTTTCTCCATGTTGAGGCTGGTCTCGAACTCCTGACCTCACGTGATCCGCCCACCTCGGCCTCCCAAAGTGCTGGGATTACAGGCGTGAGCCACTGTGCCTGGCCGACAATTCGATTCTTATTTCCATGGAATGCTTTCAAAGATGTTTGAAAGAGTGGGAGGAAAAGGAAACATATCTAAAATGCTGATATTAACTGTAAATACCACCCCTCCACACACACGTATTAAATTCTTTTTCTACTAACACTCTGTGTTGGTAATACCATATTGGTTTCTGTATAAAGATTTAGAAATGCTTCAAATCCAGTGGGTGGAGACAGGGCGTTCCCTGTGGATTATCCGCTGATTGCATTATCACTCCCTTCCTCTATAAAAGAGGAGCCAGATGCAGAAGCCACTGCATTTTCCGGCAAGCCAAGGGCTGTCTGCATCTCAGGAGTGGGGTCAGCAGGAGGAACTCTACAGCTGCGTTCACCTGTTTTCCAAGCCTGACTATGCTGGTGAGTATGAGACCCTTATTGAATATTGACTGAAATAATGTCCATTTGTATTCCTTTTTCTTTCTGTAAAACATCTTTACAGTTATTAGCAAGTTGTTCTCAAAACTAGATGCTCTCTCGTGGAAAGTTATACCCTAGGTGTTAATATATGTTGAGTAATATTCAAGGTATTTTAATTTTTTGTCCATGGAGCTACCTGGGGATAACAGCCCCGATTTTTTAAAAGCCCAACAACATCACTAAGAAGGAAAAGAGGTATTATTTGGCCTTGCAGTCTTCAAATTATCTCCCTCTCAGGAAAGTTCTTGAAGCAGAAATTGCTTGGTCCCTTTAAAAAGAATTTAGCTCTCTGGTTAAATATCATGATCAGTGAGTCCTTCCCTAAACTCACTGTCACGATTCATTGTAGTGAATTTCTTTCTTTTCTGTTTCTCTTTTCTTTTCTGTTTCTCTGTTTCTCCTCCTTCCATCCCTCTCTGTCTCTCCCTTCTTCATCATGGAACTTTACTTATATCTGATATTCCACCAGAAATTTGTTTTTAGTGTGTTTATTATGTCTTCCTTCTCACCAAGATGAAAATCAACAGAGCGGTGATTTATGAAGTTTACTTCTGGATCAGGGGTTCTACCGCACAGCTGGGCACATCATAGGTGCCCTGTAACTAAGGGGACTAAATAATTTTCCCTCCAAATGGGAACACCTTGGGTTGTGTAAGGGGTGGTATTAATCTTAAGGGCAGGACAACAGAAATGACATGAGAAGGACAGAAACGAAGGCTTTAAAATAGAAAGTGCCCTGATAAAGTTTGTATCTGAAACAGCTTTATGAGACTAGAGTCTTCCAATTGAGTTAGAGCAAGAAAGGATTTCAAATCTTAGGAGGCACCTAATCATCTTTCTCAGTATGTCATCAAAAGATTCTCTCATGGTATAATCTAGTTAATTGAGCTTTTAGAAACAGAAAGCGACATGGTGTTTCTGAGGTTTCTCTTCATGAGCAGGAGGCGTTCAGGTGAAGGTGGGATCTGGGTGTGGCAGTGAGTATTTAAGGGTTGGCGAGTGCACGATTTCTTTGGAGACCAGAGTCAAGGAGCTATGAAAATGATGTTGTGTCCTGAAGCACAGTAGAAAGAGATACAGAGAAATGTGAGGTCTTGGTTAACAGAGAAGTCTGGGGTCCCGGTGTCTTGTTGGGGATGGATTAGGAAGCACCAGCGTGTGTGCAGCTGACAGTGGCAGGGAAGAGAAGAGAGGGGTGTCCTCCGAGGAGGATGAGGAGGGACAAGGTGTGGAACTGGCCCTGGGTCATGACCTTGAGCATTTAGTCCTTGACTCGCATCAGCCTTATGAGGTCCCAGGACCCAGTGTCAAGGCCTGGAGCCTCTGCCAGCAGCAATTAGCATCACACGGAGAAATGCAGACTCTAGGGTCCACCCCAGACTTACTTGGGTTCAGGTCCAGAGATCTGAGTTTAACAAACCCTGAGGATGTACACTGCCATTTGAGACACGTTTCCCCAGAAAGAGAGGCTGGTGGGAAGATTCCACTGAGCTGAGAAAAGCCCCCAGAGCTGATCTTCTCCAGCCTCCATTTGGTTGAAATTTCACGTTTTCTTTTCTGTTGAAAGGGGAAGCTGAAAAGAAACATGATGCCCCGGGCTTTGCAGAAGAAACGAGAAATCCACATGGCCCAGGCCCATCGGAGACGAGCTGCGAGGTCTGCTCTCCCCATGAGACTCACCAGCTGCATCTTCCAGAGGCCGGTGACAAGGATCAGGTCTCATCCTGACAACCAGGTCAGGCGCAGAAAAGGGGATGAGCACCTGGAGAAGCCTCAGCAACTCTGCGCCTACCGGAGAATGCAGGCCCTGCAGCCCTGCAGCAGCCAAGGAGAAGGTTCAAGTCCACGGCATTTGGAGAGCGTCTTAAGTATCCTTGCACTGGGGATGGCCGGTGACTCCCCTCCGGACAGAGCTGGTGCTGAGCGTGTGCACAGCCGGCCCGAGCCCACCCCTGGGCAGTTTCCAGCTGTGGCAGGGGGGCCAACCCCGGGAGTGGGTTGTCAGCTCCCACTGCCCCTCTCTGGCCAATTGGTGACTCCTGCAGATATCCGGAGACAGGCCAGGAGGGTGAAGAAAGCCAGGGAGAGACTGGCCGAGGCCTTGCAGGCAGACAGGCTGGCCAGGCAGGCAGAAATGCTGACAGGTGGATGAAGTGCAGGAGGAGGGGGTGCTGAGAAGCTGTGGGATGTGGCCCCGGAGTTGGGGGGTGAGTCAGCGGGGACAGTCCTGGGTTTTGAATCCCTATGTTTTAATGCCCGTCCTCTTTCCTGCTATGAATTGTCACACTTTGTACTTCCTCACCTGTTCTTTATTAAAAGCATTTGAAAGGCAACAAGTGTAAGGAGTGGATGGTTTTGTGGTGAGAAATTGGGTTTCATAAGGCAAAGAAGGAGACCTTTATATGTATGTCATTGTACACCTCAATGTCTATCGTGATTTTTATTAGTTTTTCTTTTCTTTTTTTTTTTTTTTGAGACGGAGTTTCCCTCTCGTTGCCCAGGCTGGAGTGCAATGGCGTGATCTCGGCTCACCGCAACCCCTTCCTCCCGGGTTCAAGCGATTCTCCTGCCTCAGCCTACCGAGTAGCTGGGATTACAGGCATGCACTACCACCACACCTGGCTAATTTTCTATTTTTGGTAGAGATGGGGGTTTCACCATGTTGGTCAGGCTGGTCTCAAACTCCCGACCTCAGGTGATCCGCCTGCTTTGGCCTCCCAAAGTGCTTGGATTACAGGTGTGAGCCACCGTGCCTGGCCTGATTTTAATTAGTTTTTCTATTAAATTCCAATTTAATTTTAAATGAAATTCTAAAAAATAAAATTAAATTATATACTTTTTAAGCGATATGATTACATTACGTAATTTAATAAAGTACACTGATTTTAACATTAAATTTTTATTTTGAAATTACATTTTCATTTTTATTTTTTGGATTCAGGGGTACATGTATTTGTTGATTTTATTAATATATTTTGCTTAATGGTATGGATTGGGTTTCTAGGGTACTCATTACCCAAACGGTGAACATTGTATACAAAAGGTAATCTTTTTTTGTTTTTACAAAAGATAATGTTTCAACCAAGAAGTAATTAAGTTATTCTATGCTGAAGGATCATTTAGTGTTTTGTAGCTACGTTTTTCTTTTTTTTTAACTTTCTTTTATTATTTATTTATTTATTTATTTTTTGAGAGAGAGTCTTGCTCTGTCACCAGGCTGGAGTGCAATGGCACAATCTCAGCTCACTTCAACCTCCACCTCCTGGGTTCAAGCGATTCTCCTGCCTCAGCCTCCCAAGTAGCTGAGACTACAAGCGTCCACCACCATGCCTGGCCAATTTTTGTATTTTTAATAGAGACAGTGTTTTGCCAGGTTGGCCAGTCTGGTCTCGAACTCCTGACCTCAGGTGATCTGCCCACCTCGGCCTCCCAAAGTGCTGGGATTGCAGGTGTGAGCCACCGCGCCCAGCCTGTATGTGGATTTTCAACTGCTGGTGGTGTGGGGTCAGTGCCCAGATCCCCAAGATGTTCAAGGTTCAACTGTATATGCTGATAAAAATGTCAATTCACTAAGAAGAAACAAAACTGTGAAAATGTACTCACGAAACCACAGAGCCCAGAAATATGAGAAGCAAAGATGAACAAAATTTAAGGTGGAAAATAGATGGTTTTACAAGAGTTGGAGACATTAATATTGCTCTTGCAATAATGCATAGACCCAATAGAGAGCAGATTAATCATGAAATGGGGGATTTGAATAAACTATAGACCAACCTGGATGCAAAGCCTACCTAGAGCACTGCATTTAACAACAGCGGAGTCCTCATCCCTCTCAAGTGCAGTGGAACATTCTCCAGGATAGACCATATGTTCGGCCATGGGACAGGTCATAGCAAATTAAAAAAAAAACTGAAACTACACGAAGTATCTTCTATGATTGCTCCAGAAAGAAGCTAGAAATTCACAATAAAAAGAATGCTGGAAAATTCAGATATGTGGAAATTAAATAGCCGACTGATAACCAATGGTTTAAAGAAGAATGCACGGCCGGGTGCGGTGGCTCACGCCTGTAATCCCAGCACTTTGGGAGGCTGAGGCGGGCGGATCAGGAGGTCAGGAGATCGAGACCATCCTGGCTAACACAGTGAAACCCCGTCTCTACTAAAAATACAAAAAATTAGCCGGGCGAGCTACTCGGGAGGCTGAGGCAGGAGAATGGCGTGAACCCCGGGGGGCGGAGCCTGCAGTGAGCAGAGATCACGCCACTGCACTCCAGCCTGGGCGACAGCGAGACTCTGTCTCAAAAAAGAAAGAAAAAAAAAAAACTACAAAAATTAGTTGGGCGTGGTGTCATTCGCCTATAATCCCAGCTACTCTGGGGTTGGGGGCACGGCGCGGGGGTGGGCTGAGGCAGGAGAATCGTGTGAACCCAGGAGGTAGAGGTTGCAGTAAGCCGAGATCGCGCCACTGCACTCCACAGCCTGGGCAACAGAGTGAGACTCCATCTCAAAAAAACAAAACAAAACAAAAAAGAATGCACAAGTGAAATTAGTAAATACCTTGAGAGAAATGAAATTGGAAACACAACATATCAATGTCTGTGACATTCTGTAGAAATGTTGCTCGCAAATTTAAACCTCTAATAGGTTTCTTCAAAAAAAGAAAAAAGATATCAAATTAATTACCTAACTTTTAATCTCAAGGAACTACAAAAAAGAATAGCAAAGTAAATTAAAAGCAGGCAGAGAGAAAGAAATAAAGATTAGAATGAATATACATGAAATAGAGAATATAAAAACTACAGAGAAAATCAGTGAAACCACAAGTTGGTTCTTTAAGATTGGCAAACTGACAAACCTTTAGGTAGGCTGTCCTCAATGACAGAGGGCAAATGCAAATAAATAAATTAGAGATGAACATGGAGACATTATTACTGACCTTGCAGAAATAAAAAAGGAGAATATAATGAAGTATACATGAATAAATTCTGTAATGTAGATGAGCAAATTCCTTAAAATGCACGAATTATTAAAACAGATCCAAGAAGTCCGGGCGTGATGGCTCATGACTGTAATCCCAGCACTTTGGTAGGCTGAAGTGTGAAGATCACATGAGGCCAATGAGGTCAGTAGTTCGAGACCAGCCTGGCAACATGGTGAAACCCCATCTCTACTAAAAATACAAAAAATAGCCAGGCGTGGTAGTGCACACCTGTAACCCCAGCTACTCGGTGGCTGAGGCACGAGAATTGCTTGAACCGAGGAGGCAGAGGTTGCAGTGAGCCAAGATCACGCTATTGCACTCCAGCCTGGGCCACAGAGTGAGACCTTGTCTCAAAACAAAAACAAAAATAAAAAACAAAGCAAATTCAGGAAAAAATACAAAGTTTGAATAGCTCTATAATATGAAAAAGGGTTGAATTAGTAATAAAAACAGTCCTACAAAGAAAAGCTCACAATTAGATGGCTTCACTAGTGAATCTGATCAAACCTTTAAAATACCCCAAAAAGTAGAAAAGGAGGGAACACATTGTAACTTATTCTATGAGGCCAGCATTTCACTGGTAACACACCAGACAAAGACATAACAAGAAAACTATAGACCAATACCATTAAGATAATAGATTAAAAGTCTCCAATAAAATACTAGCAAATCAAATCTAATAGCATATTTGAAAAATTATATACCATGTCCAAATGGAAAATACCCCAGGAAAGCAAAGGACATTCAACTTAGTTAAATCAATCAATGTAATCTACCACATTAATAAAAGGAAGAAGACCGGGCACGGTGGCTCATGCCTGTAATCCCAGCACTTTGGGAGGCTGAGGCGGGCAGATCATGAGGTCAAGAGATCGAGACCATCCTGGCCAACATGGTGAAACATCGTCTCTACTAAAAGCACAAAAATTAGCTGGGCCTGGTGGTGCTCGCCTGTAGTCCCAGCTACTTGGGAGGCTGAGGCAGGAGAATTGCTTGAACCTAGGAGACAGAGGTTGCAGTGAGCCGAGATCGTGTCACTGCACTCCAGCCTGGTGACAGAGTGAGACTCCGTCTCAAAAATAAATAAATAAATAAAATAAAAATAAAAGGAAGAAAAAAATCATGATTTAAAAAAATGCAGCAGTTCATTTGATCAAATCCAATACTGTTTCATGAAAACACACTCAGAAATAATAAGAGGGAACTTCCTTAACATGATAAAGGACATAAATGAGAAACCACAGCTAACATCATAATTGATAGCAAAAGACTAGCTGCTTCACCTCTAAGCCCAGTACGAAGACAAGGAGTCCATTTTCACTTTGTTATTAAACACTGTTCCGGAAGTTTTAGCTAGAAAAATTAGGCAAGAAAAGCAAATAAAAGGGATTCAAATTGGAAAGGAAGAAGTAAAATTATCCCAATTCCCAGATGACAAGATCCAATACATAGGCAATCTCAAAGAATCCACAAAAAATGATTAGAGCAAATTTTTAAGGCTCCAGGGTACAAGATCAATATGTGAAACTCACTTGTGTTTCTAAATATTTCAAATGAATTCTCCAAAGAGAAAATTAAGGAAATAATTTTATTTATAATAACATCCAAAAGAGTAGAACACCTAGGTATGAATTTAACTTAAAAGGTGAGAGATTTGTACTAAAAAGTAGAAAACATTGCTGAAAGTAATGAAGAAAGCTTAAATATATGGAAAGACATCCCATATTCATGGATCAGAGGACTTAGAATAATTAAGATTACAACACAGTCCAAAGCAATGTATAGATTCAATGAAATCCTTATCAAAATCCCAGTGGCCCTTTTTGCAGAAATGGAGAAACTATCCTATAATTTATTAATATATAGAATTTCAAGGTTTGAAACAATCTTGTCAAAGAAAAACAAAGTTGGAAAGCCCATGTTTTCCAATTACCAAACTTAATACAAAAATTCTGTAATCATAGGTGTGATACTGAAATAAGGATAGGGTCACAGAACAATGGGGTATAATAGAGAGTCCAGAAATAAACCCATATCTATAGCTAACTGGTTTTTGACAAGGGCACGAAGACCATTCAATAGGGAAAAGACAGAGTCTCACTCTGTCACCCAGGCTGGAGAGCAGTGGCGCAATCTCGGCTTACTGCAACCTCCGCCTCTTCGGTTCAAGTGATTCATGTGCCTTAGCCTCCCGAGTAGCTGGGATTACAGGGGCATGCCACCATGCCTGGCTAATTTTTGTATTTTTAGTACAGAAGGGGTTTCACCATGTTGACCAGGCTGGTCTTGGGCTCCTGATCTCAAGTGATCCACCAGCCTCAGCCTCAGCCTCCCAAAGTGAAAAAACAGTATTTTTAACAAATGGTGCTCTTACAACTGGATATCCAAATGAAAAAGAATGAAGTGAGACCCCTACCTCATGTGGTATACAAAACTTAATGAAACAACAATTAACTGGATGTCAAAAATTGCTGGCCTGCTGGAGAGTAAGAGGCCATGTGCGAGAGAAACAAGGCTTGGCAGTCAACAATTCATCACTCTGGTTGCCAACTTCCAACCACAAGATGAGTGAGTAACACCATCTTAGATCATCCATTCTTTGACGTGGAACTCAAGCACAAAACACAAACATCATTTCCTCCTTTGTCAGTCATGTAAAAGGAATTGTTTCTCAGCAAACTTCCCATGCCCTGAAAGAGTAGTATTCAGTATGTGGATTGGCTGGCATCCCAGCTACTCTGGAGGCTGAGGTGGGAGGATCGCTTGAGCCCAGGAGGTTGAGGCTGCAGTGAACTATAATCGTACCATTACACTCCAGTCTGAGTGACAGAGCAAGACCTTGACTCCAAAAATATTAAAAAATAAAAAAGGTTTTACAAACATTTGAGAACAGGAAATTAAAATTTTTAATAGTTTGGGGATACATATTTAAACAATGTTTTATGTTCTAATATGCTTACTTTTCCATTTTTCAATATTTTTTGAACTGCCTTAATGTTCTGGGGAAATGGCATGTTGTAGGTGGTCAATAAATATTTCTTGAGTGAATGAATCTGTGTTTTGGACATCATAAATCATTCAGATTATAAGAGGGCAAAGTTATTTTGCAGTATATTTATGAGAATAGAGAACCATGCCGGGTTTTTTTCCTTTTTGAGATGGACTGTTGCCCAAGGCTGGAGTGTAATGGTGTGATTTTGGATCACTGTAACCTCTGCCTCCCGGGTTCAAGTGATTCTCCTGCCTCAGCCTCCTGAGTAGCTGGGCTCACAAGTGCCCACGACCACGTCTGGCTAATTTTTGTATTATTATTATCATTAGTAGTAGTAGTAGTAGTAGAGACAGGGTTTCACCCTGTTGGCCAGGCTCGTCTGGTCTCGAACTCCTGACGTCAAGTGATCCACCCGCCTGGGCCTCCCAAAGTGCTGGGATTACAGGCGTGAGGCACCATGCCCTGCCGTGAACCACGCAGTTTTTATTGAGTCTCCTTTCTCCCTCTAGTGGAGACAAATGAGACCACAGGGATAAAAGACTGTGGCAAGTGTAGCTTGATGTTTATAGTAAGAAAAATCCATGCTGTGGGCCGGGCGCAGTGGCTCACGCCTGTAATCCCAGCACTTTGGGAGGCCGAGCCGGGTGGATCACCTGAGATCAGGAGTTCGAGACCAGCCTGACCAACATGGAGAAACCCCATCTCTACTAAAAATTTTTGTTCCTACATTTTTGTTCCTGCAAGGATGGGACGTGGTTGGCCTCATCTCCCGGGGACACCACAAGCGCTTTCCAGACTCCGGGTGATCGGGGTGCACCTCCCAGTATGGCCTTAGTTAGTGTCTCCTCCTGACCCATGTTAACGCATGGGCGCCCCATGATGTGGTCTAGTGAGGGCCTCTCCCTGGAGTCAACGGCCAGAATTGTGTTTATGAGGCGTTCTAGTTCTATGGAAATGAGAAACGGGATCTCCTGTCATCGTTCACAGAGTATTAGTGTCTTCCTCAGCCCCACAAAAGTCTGCCCAACAGATGGCAGTCCTCAGCCACCATAGTGTAGACAGTGACTCCCAGGCTCCACACGCCCACAGGAGTCCATGGTACTTTTGCCTCCGGGAACAGTTCCGAGGCTGCGTAAGAGGAGCTCCCACCTAAGGGGCTCAGCTTTCAGCCTCCGGCGAATCTGGTATCAAAGCCAGAGTCTGTTGTTTCCATGTTGTGCTGAGCCTCCTCAGGGAAGTTCTCTGGCTTCAGATCCCTGTGGAGAATTTCCTTCTGGAAGCCTCACTGCATGGAATATCCTATTTGCTGGAACTTGCCTCAGGCCTCTTCCCCCTTCAAGTAGGAGAATTCGAGGGTGAAGTCGGATAGCTCTCCCGAGCTGGCTTAATCCATGACTAGCAACAGCCTGTTCTTGGTGCCAGCCACGTGAGTCTGATGATCTTAGGGTGATTAAGGGCCTTCATCATATGCACCCTGCAGTACAGACCTTGGGGGCTGCAGGAGCCCTGCTGCCCTGTTGGGGTGACCTCCACAGCCATCTTGGTCCCAGTGAGAATGTGCTGGGCCAGCTGCCTTGATCTCTGCAAAGCTGCCCTGGCTGATGACCTTGAGGAACCTATGATCATCAGTAAGGGACTCCTCGGAGGCAGAAATGGTCCCAAGGCCCTGCAGTGTGGTGACCTCTCAGCTACACATCTCAGCTAGGAATGCCAACTGAGAATACTACCCCTACAAACTTTGCTAACGAGAAGCAAGAATGACACGGCTGGAGGTGTCTGCTGACATGTGAGGGCGACCTCTGGTCACCTCCATGCCAGGGACAACGTTCAAGGCCAACTCTACCATGACTGCACCCAGGAACCGGATGATGTCATCAGGAATCATCTCTCCCGGCCTCTTGGCTCTGCTGACTTCCCTCTGAGTTGATTTCCTTCTCAGGTGGGCTCTTCCTTCAAGGTGACAAGATGGCACCCACAGCCCCAGCAGCCTAACGGAAATAGATCTTCTCCTCCTGGACGTTTCCAAGACAGCGACCTGACCTTTGCCACTGAGTGTGTCACATGAGCAGGCCTTAGCCAATTACTGTGGCCAAAGAGGATGGGATCAGCCCATTGGCCAGGTTGAGGTCATGTGGCCACTGTCTCCATGGAAACTTGGGAGCCGCTCAGCTGTTTTTAGTTGGGAGACGCTGTGATGGCTGAGAGAGCAGGTTCAGGCTCGAAACGTCACTACAACTGGATATCCAACTGCAGAATGACTTTGGACTCCTATCTCACAGGATACAGAAAAATTAATGAAACAACAGTTAACAAGGGGCCAGAAAGTGCTAGTCTAATGCAGTGTATGATACACAAGAATCAACTCAAAATCGATTAGTGTCGTAAAGAGAAACCTTGAAACTAGAAAGCTTTTAGAAGCAAACAGAGGGTAATTTTTTATGATCCATACCTAAGGTCATAAAAACCCATAGTGATTTTAGAGATGACACCAAAAGTACAAGAAAAAAACAAAGCAGATACATTTCAGTTCACTCTTTATTTTGTACACTCTATGAGTTTTAACAAATGTGTAATAACCTGTACCTATCATTACTGTGTCATACAGAATGCTTTCACTGCCATGAAAATCCCCTGTACTCCACGGCTTTAGATAGAGGTCTGGTGGTGTGAGCCTCGTCATTGCTGTTTTAGGTGGTGGGGAATGTAGGTGTTTTTCAGTTACTATCCTCTGCTTTAGGTCAGAAAAGAGAGGAATTCCCCACCTAGCCCCATGTTTTCATAAAACCGTAAGTAATGAAGGAACCCAATACTGCAGGTGAAGAAATGAATCGTCGGGATATATTGATCCGTGGGATTACCATAGTAAAAATAACTAAGAAATAAGGAAGGAGATCACATTTTAGAACCCAACAATGCAGCTTCAATTCTGCATGGATCTTGAGCTACTCATTTGGACTTTGTGAATTCAGTGAGAATGCTGCTTCCCAGGCAATGGAGGACGCATGCACTTGCCGGTGCTCGTACACACGGGATTGGCGTGCAGATGTGTGCGGGCCGCACAGGGAATGTTCTGCAGCTGCCCTGGGCCCAGGGTGTGTGAGGCTGCCCCCGTGCCATGTTGAACTTCAAAGGGTGTGATGTGTGATGCCGGAATGTTGTTGGCTGAGTCCTGACTGGCATGAGCCCTTCTGATCCTGTTACCTCACACCTTGCCTGGCGTCATCCCAAATGGCGTTTGTGCAAATGGCTTATTGACACGGGCTTGGGACTAAATCCACCCAAGAGGAGGGGGCCCCGGGACCTTGCTATCTGTGGACTTGGATGGAATCATAGTGCCTGGGGTTGGAGAGGATGACCCTCAAACATGTTTTCCAGCTCGTGTTTTTCGTCTAGATGCAGGACCCTAGATGCAGAGCCCCAGGGCACAGAGGATTCCAGATTCTTACAGGGGACTGGAGTCAGGGCTGCGAGGGTGGGGGAGAGATTTGAGTAGTTTCTCCATTTCACAGCAATAATTACCGCCCCCTGCCACACACACATACACATACACACACGATATATGCGTGCACCTGTCTGGTGCTGCAAGTTCCCCCTTTGCTCAGACTTAGGGTTTTGCAGACACTTCTAAGGAAACAAAGATGTTCCCTTTAATTTTTGTCTTCTTGCTCCTGAAGCTTCTCCTCCATGTGTGCAATATGACTCATCCCTTCTTTCTTTTCTTTCCTTTTTTCTTTTCCTTTCCTTTCCTTTCCCTCCCTCCCTCCCTCCCTCCTTCCCTTCCTTCCTTCCTTCCGTCCTTCCTTCCTTCCTTTTCTTTCTTTTTGTGTGATGGGGTTTCACTCTTGTTCCCCAGGCTGGAGTGCAGTGGCGTGATCTCGGCTCACAGCAACCTCTCCCTCCTGGGTTCAAGTGATTCCCCTGCCTCAGCCTCCAGAGTAGCTGGGATTGCAGGTGCCCGCCACCATGCCTGGCTAATTTTTATATTTTTAGTAGAGGCGGGGTTTCACCATGTTGGCCAGGCTGGTCTTGAACTCCTGACCTCAGGTGATCCACCTGCCTTGGCCTCCCAAAGTGCGGGATTATAGGCGTGAGCCACTGCATCCAGCTTCCCACATTTCTTAAATCATCTGCATCATAAAATATGGTGTTTTAATTATGTGCTATCTGGTTGTTCCTCATTTCCTGGGCATGTATGAGTATTATCTCCCAGACTAGATTGCTTAGCTCTGTGGAGGCGTGCACCTCAAGGCATGTGCTTGCGAAAACCCACTTCCCCCATTCCCTTCCTGTGGTTAGAACGCTGGGTGCAAACAAGTAATTACTCTGTGTTTGGCTATGAATTATAACATAGGGCATTAGATTCCCAGCACCAGAGGATTCTTTTTCTTTTTTCTTCTTTTTCTTCTTCTTCTTTTTTTTTTTTTTACATGGTCTTGCTCTGTCTCCCAGGCTGGAGTGCAGTGGCACATCTTGACTCTCTGCAACTTCTGCCTCCTGGGTTCAAGCAATTCTCCTGCCTCAGCCTCCCGAGTAGCTGAGATTACAGGCACCCACCACCACGCCCAGCTAATTTTGTATTTTTAGTAGAGACAGGGTTTCACCATGTTGGCCAGACTGGTCTCGAACTCCTTACTTCAGGTGATCTGCCCGCCTTGGGCCCAGCTGGATTAATCTTTAAAGAACAAGTTAACCAAAAAATAGGATCAAACATAATAAGCATACATATTTTGTATATATGTAAAAATGTAAATGCACTAAACAATGCTAGGTAATGTTAACGGATATATGTGCTTTGTATATTATTACATGCTTAAATATTATATGTATTTGGATGTATATAATGTATGTGTATGAAATTCAGAATAGAAGTATATACACCGAATAAATAACGATATTTGCCTGCTCTGGGAAACAGGGAGGAGAGAAACTGGATTGTCTGGGGAGCCAGTGGGAGACTACTTGTTTGTAAAATGTTATTTTTAAAAGACTCAAAGTGACTATAATCAAATGTCAGTAATTGTCCATTCTGGGTGATTGGAATATAGATGTTTGATAGATTATAATTGCCTGATTTAAAATGTAAAAAATAGGCTGGATGCAGTGGCTCATGCCTATATTCCCAGCACTTTGGGAGGCTGAGGCGGGTTGATCACCTGAGGTCAGGAGTTCGAGACCAGCTTGGCCAACATGGTGAAACCCCGTCTCTACTAAAAATACAAAAATTAGCCAGGTGTGGTGGTGGGCACCTGTAATCCCAGCTACTCAGGAGGCTGAGGCGGGAGAATCGCTTGAACCCGGGAGGCAGAGGTGGCAGTGAGCGGAGACCACACCACTGCAATCCAGCCTGGGCAACAAGAGTGAAATTCCATCTCAAAAAAAAAAAAAAAAAAGAAGAGAGAGAAGAAAAGAAAAAAGAAAGAAAGAAAGCAGTTGGCATCAGTCATATTGCACACATGGAGGAGAAACTTCAGGAGCAAGTAGACAAAAATAAAAGGGAACATCTTTGTTTCCTTAGAAGTGTCTGCAAAACCCTCTGTCTGAGCAAAAGGGGAACTTGCAGCACCAGACAGGTGTATGCATATATCGTGTGTGCGTGTGTGTGTGTGTGTGTGTGTGTGTGTGTGTGTGTGTGTGTGGTGGGGTGGGGGCGGGGGAGAATTATTGCTGTGAAGTGGAGAAACTACTCAAATCTCTCCCCCACCCTTGCAGCCCTGACTCCTTTCAGCCAAGCCTCCTCCAGTCCCCTGTAAGAATCTGGAATCCTCTGTGCCCTGGGGCTCTGCATCTAGGGTCCTGCATCTAGAAGAAAAACACGAGTTGGAAAACATACTTGACGGTCATCCTCTCCACCCCCAGGCACTATGATTCCATCCAAGTCCACAGATAGCAAGGTCCCAGGGACCCCCTCCTCTTGGGTGGATTTGGTCCTGGGAGCCCGTGTCAATAAGCCATTTGCACAAACGCCTTTTGGGATGATGCCAGGCAAGGTGTGAGGTAGCAGGATCAGAAGGGCTCATGGCAGTCCGGACTCAGCCAACAACATTCCGGCATCACACATCACACCCTTTAAAGTTCAACATGGCACGGGGGCAGCCTCACACACCCTGGGCCCAGGGCAGCTGCAGAACATTCCCTGTGCGGCCCGCACACATCTGCACGCCAATCCCGTGTGTACAAGCACCTGCAAGTGCATGCGTCCCCCACTGCCTGGGAAGCAACATTCACACTGAATTCACAAAGTCCAAATGAGTAGCTCAAGATCCAGGCAGAATTCAAGCTGCATTGTTGGGTTCTAAAATGTGATCTCCGTCCTTACTTCTTAGTTATTTTTACTATGGTAATCCCACGGATCAATATATCCCGAAGATTGATTTCTTCACCTGCAAACTTGGGTTCTTTCATTATTTATGCTTTTATGAAAACACGGGGCTAGGTGGGGAATTCCTCTCTTTTCTGACCTAAAGCAGAGGATAATAACTCAAAATCACACTTGCATTCCCCACCACCCAAAACATCAACGACGAGGCTCACAGCGCCAGACCTCTGAGGCCGTGGAGTACAGGGGATTTTCAGGGCAGTGAAACCATTCTGTATGACATAGTAATGATGGATACAGGTTATTACACATTCGTTAAAACTCACAGAGTGTACAAAATAGTGAACTGGAATGTATCTACTTTTTGTTTTTTTGCTTGTAATTTGGTGTCATCTGTAAAATCACTGTGGGTTTTCATGACCTTAGATGGGGTCATAAAAAATTACCCTTTGTTTGCTTCTAATAGCTTTCTAGTTTCAACGTTTCCATTTATGACACTGATCGATTTTGAGCTGATTTTTGTGTATCATACACTCCAGGAGACTAGCACTTTCTGGCCCCTTGTTAGCTGTTGTTTCATTCATTTTTTATATATCCTGTGCAGTAGGTGTCCAAAGTCATTCTTTTGCAGTTGCATATCCAGTTGTAGTGACCTTTCCACCCTGAACCTGCTCTCTCAGCCACCACAGTGTCTCCCAACTGAAAACAGCTGAGCAGCTCCCAAGTTTCCATGGAGACAGTGGCCACATAACCTCAACCTGGCCAATGGGCTGATCCCATCTTCTTTGGCCACAGTGATTGGCTAAGGCCTGCTCATGTGACACACTCAGTGGCAAAGGTCAGGTCGCTGTCTTGGAAACGTCCGGGAGGAGAAGATCTATTTCCGTTAGGCTGCTGGGGCTGTGGGTGCCATCTTGTCACCTTGGAGGAAGAGCCCACCTGAGAAGGACATCAACTCAGAGGGAAGTCAGCAGAGCCAAGAGGCCGGGAGAGATGATTCCTGATGACATCATCCGGTTCCTGGGTGCAGCCACGGTAGAGTTGGCCTCGAACGTTGTCCCTGGCATGGAGGTGACCAGAGGTCGCCCTCATGTCAGCAGACACCTCCAGCCGTGTCATTCTTGCTTCTCGTTAGCAAAGTTTGTAGGGGTAGTATTCTCAGTTGGCATTCCTAGCTGAGATGTGTAGCTGAGAGGTCACCACGCTGCAGGGCCTTGGGACCACTTCTGCCTCCGAGGAGTCCGTTACTGATGATCATAGGTTCCTCAAGGTCATCAGCCAGGGCAGCTTTGCAGAGGTCAAGGCAGCTGGCCCAGCACATTCTCACTGGGACCAAGATGGCTGTGGAGGTCACCCCAACAGGGCAGCAGGGCTCCTGCAGCCCCCAAGGTCTGTATTGCAGGGTGCATATGATGAAGGCCCTTAATCACCCGAAGATCATCAGACTCACGTGGCTGGCACCAAGAACAGGCTGTTGCTAGTCATGGATTAAGCCAGCTCGGGAGAGCTATCCGACTTCACCCTCGAACTCTCCTACTTGAAGGGGGAAGAGGCCTGAGGCAAGTTCCAGCAAATAGGATATTCCATGCAGTGAGGCTTCCAGAAGGAAATTCTCCACAGGGATCTGAAGCCAGAGAACTTCCCTGAGGAGGCTCAGCACAACATGGAAACAACAGACTCTGGCTTTGATACCAGATTCACCGGAGGCTGAAAGCTGAGCCCCTTAGGTGGGAGCTCCTCTTACGCAGCCTTGGAACTGTTCCCCGGGACAAAAGTACGATGTACCCTGGTGGGTGTGTGGAGCCTGGGAGTCACTGTCTACACTATGGTGGCCGGGGACTGCCGTCTGTTGGGCAGACTTTTGTGGGGCTGAGGATGACACTAATACTGTGTGAATGGTGACAGGCGATCCCGTTTCTCATTTCCATAGAACTAGAACGTCTCATAAACACAATTCTGGCCGTTGACTCCAGGTAGAGGCCCTCACTAGCCCTCATCATGGGGCGCCCATGGATTAACATGGGCCAGGAGGAGATACTAACTAAGGCCATACTGGGAGGTGCACCCCGATCACCTGGAGTCTGGAAAGCGCTCCTGGTGTCCCCAGGAGATGAGGCAGACCATGTCCCATCCTTGTTGGAAAAATATATGATTATACCATGGCCTGCTATCAGATCCTGGGCTGCAGGAAACCCAAGGTGTGGGGCTCCATCATCACAGTGAAGCTCCTGCCTTCAGCAGATCCTACTACTTGCCGCCATTCTCCCCCATCACCTGAAAAAAACTCCTCTAATGAATATTAAACTTCTACTGGAAAAAGGTGAATAAATAAATAAGATATAGTCGCCTTAGCCAACTCTGTGTTTCCTTTTTTTTTTTTTGACAGAGTCTGGTTCTGTCATCCAGGCTAGAGTGCAGTGGAACGATCTTGGCTCACTGCAACCTTTGCCTCCCAGGTTCAAGCAATTCTCTTGCTTCAGCCTCCCAAATAGCTGGGATTACAGTCATGCGCCACCATGCCCGGCTAATTCTGTATTTTTAGTAGAGACAGGGATTCTCCATTTTGGTCAGGCTGGCCTCGCACTCTTGACCTCAGGTGATCCGCCTGCCTCGGTCTCCTAAAGTGTTGGGATTACAGGCGTGAGCCACCGCGCCTGGCCAGAAAACTCTGTGTTTAAGGTAAGTAGTTAAAGCTGTGACCTCCACAACAGGGATTTTTCTTAACTATCATCAAACTGCACTTGCCGTTCTGTTATCCCTGTGGTATCATTTGTCTCCACTAGGGGGAGAAAGGAGACGCAGTAAAAACTGCGTGGTTCTGTAATCCCATACATATAACATGAAATAAATTTACCCTCTTATAATCCGAATAATTTATGATGTGTAAGAAAATACAGATCCATTTACTCAAATATTTATTGACCACGTACAACACGCTTATCTTCCCAGAACATAAGTTGAATAAATACTGCAAATTGGAAAGTGTATTAGAATTTAAAACATTGTATAAATGTTTTATGTATCCCCAAACCAAAATTATTAAAATTTTAATTTCCTGTTTGTTTTTAAATTTTTGTAAGATTTATTTTTTATTTTTTATTATTTTTGGAGTCACGTTTTTGCTCTGTCTCCCAGGCTAGAGTGCAGTGGCGCGATCTTGGGTCACTGCAGCCTTGACCTCCTGGGCTCAAACCATTCTCCCACCTCAGCCTCCTGAGTAGCTGAGAATACAGGTGCACACCACCATGCCCAGCTCTTTCCTGGTTTTAATGGAAGCAAATTCATCAATAATATTTTTAAAATCAACTTCTGGGAAGAAAATGAACCATGAACTAAATATAATATATATTTATATTTAAATATATTTCTGTATTTCTATATATATATATATGTATATATATATATATTTTTTTGAGATGTAGTCTCACTCTGACACCCAGGCTGGAGTGCAGTGGCATGATCTCAGCTCACTGCAACCTCTGCCTCCCAGGTTCACGCGATTCTCCTGCCTCAGCCTCCCAAGTGCTTGGGACTACAGGTATGCGCCACCACGCCCAACTAATTTTTGTATTTTTAGTAAAGACAGGGTTGCACCATGTTGACCAGGTTGGTCTTGAACTCCTGACCTCAGGTGATCCGCCCACCTTGGTCTCCCTAAGTGCTGGGATTATAGGTGTGAGCCACCATGCCTGGCCCATTAACGATATTATTCAGCCTTAAAAACATTTTCAAGCTATAATTTTAACACTCTACTATTAGAGTGCTTTTAAAATCGGTAGGGTGCTATCAGTGAGAGGGAATTTATATGTCTCTTTTATTGTCTGATTGAAGAAAAACATTTATGGGCCAGGTGCGGTGGCTCAACGCCTATAATCCCAGCACTTTGGGAGGCTGAGGCAGGAGGATCACAAGGTCAAGAAATAGAGACCATCCTGGCCAACGTGGTGAAACCCTTTCTCTACCAAAAATACAAAAATTAGCTGAGAGTGGTGGTGCGTGCCTGTAGTCCCAGCTACTCAGGAGGCTGAGGCAGGAGAATCACTTGAACTTGGGAGGCAGAGGTTGTAGGGAGCTGAGATCATGCCACTGCACTCCAGCCTGGCAACAGAGCGAGACTCTGTCTCAATTAAAAAAAAAAAAAAGAAAAGAAAAAGAAACACATCTATGACGACACAGAAGTTGCCCAAACTTTCCCAAATTGTAAAAAATACATCATTAGAAATATAGTAATTTGGCCAGGCACAGTGGCTAATACCTACAATCTCAGCACTTTGGGAGTCCAAAGAGGGAGGATTGCTTGAGCCCAGGAGTTCACAACCAGCCCAGGGAACATAGCAAGACTCTGTCTCTACTCCCCTCCCCAAAAAAGTAGCCAGGTATGGTGGTGGACACCTGTGATCTCAGCTACTTAGGAGGCTGAGGTGGGAGGATTGCTTGAGCCCAGGATGTCAAGGCTGCAGTGAGTCTTGATCATGCCACTTCACTCTAGCCTTGGCAACAGAGCAAGACCCCGTCTCTATCTCTAAAATAAATATAGTAATTAGTAATTTCAAGTTTATTTTATTTTATTTTATATTTTTGAGACACAGTTTCACTCTGTCGCCCAGGCTGGAGTGCAGTGGCGCAATCTCAACTCACTGCAACCTCGCCTCCCGGGTTCAAGCAATTCTCCTGGCTCAACCTCCCAAGTAGCTGGAATTACAGGCACCTGCCACCATGCCCAGCTATTTTTTGAGTTATTAACAGGGACAGGGTTTCTTTTTTCCTGTTTGAGACCAAGTCGCGTTCTGTCGCCCAGGCTGGAGTGCAGTGGCATGATCTCAGCTCACTGTAGCCTCCGTCTTGTGGGTTCAAGCCATTCTCCTGCCTCAGCCTCCTGAGTAGCTGGGATTACAGGTGTCCACCACCACACACGGCTAATTTTTGTATTTTTAGTAGATGGGGTTTCACCACGTTGGCCAGGCTGGTCTCAAACTCCTGACCTCAAGTGATCTACCTGCCTCAGTGTCCCAAAGTGCTGGGACTACAAGCGTGAGCCCCCGTGCCCAGCTAATTTGAAGTTTATTTAATTTTTGCTCATAGAAAAGTTTCCATCATCAGTTCAAAGTCATCTGGTTACCTCCTGACTTAACATTTCTGTTTCATTGTGTCCAAAGTTATTATTGATCTTTTATTTGTAATACTCAGCATGTTAGATCATAATCAGACGAGTTCCTTGTCTGATTTATCTCTGAAAGTGTATTACTTAGCAGGAGATTGGGGTCACTGATTGGGTTTATAATGTTTGTTGAATGAGTACATCTGGGAAAGACCGTGTGTCAATCTACTGCACAGCAACAGAACATTATTCTGACATTCTGTCTCCTGAAGTGATCGCTCTTGGTTTTTTGTTTGTTTGTTTTTTATAATTTAAGTTCTAGGGTACATGTGCACTCTTGGTTTTATAAATAACGTCATAGGCTGGGTGCGGTGGCTCACGCCTGTAATCCCAGCACTTTGGGAGGCTGAGGCTGGTGGATCATGAGGTCAGGAGTTTGAGACCAGCCTGGCCAACATGGTGAAACCCCGTCTCTACTGAAAATACAAAAATTAGCCAGGGGTGGTGGCAAGTGTGTAATCTCAGCTGCTTGGAAGGCTGAAGCAGGAGAATTGCTTGAACCCGGGAGGCAGAGGTTGCAGTGAGCCAAGATCACGCCACTGCACTCTAGTCTGGGTGACAGAGCAAGACACTGTCTCAAAAAAAATAAAAATAAAAATAAAGGAAGCTACCAGTGTCTTAAAATAAGATCTGGTCCTGTAAGATGCCTAGAGTTATTTTCTATTGTCAGTTCTATTAGTTAAGAAGTTGCAAAGCCCACATACAAGAAGACGAGACATAGACTTCAGTTCTCCAGAAAATAATGCCAGGAAGTGTGGGGCCATGTTTTAATACCATCTCAGGCACCAAGCACACTTAGCATAAGAGGTTTGTTAGAAACAAAGGTGACAATATTATCTAAGGGCATCATTCCATTGGTGTCCAGTGAACCGGCAAGAAAGATCATATGTATGAGCCACTGAACACTACTTTTTTGGCATCAAGTCTGGGCTGCCATTCTGATAGAGCCCAGTTTCTGAGCTCTGATTCCTATATCCCATTCTTTCCAAGTGGACCAGCTACGCCATATTTCCAGCCAATTCACATACTGAACACCACTATTTCAAGGCATGGGAAGTTTGCTGAGAAACAATTCCTTTTAAATGATTGGCAAAGGAGGAAGTGATATTTGTGTTTTGTGATTCAGTTCCACATGTTGGTCAAAGAATGGTGTTTTCTTCTTTTCTTGAAATAAGGGTTTCCTCTTCTATGACAGTTGATAAGAAAGCTAGAATAAGCAGAATCAGGACCAAAGTGTGTATTAATTGGTGACATGGGGAGAAACAGCTGCCCACTCAAATGAGTTAAATGAGGAGGGTTTAATGAAAGGACTGTTTATTTAGGTGAAGGTGGGGCTAAGGGAAATCAACAGAGGATGGTGGGGCACCCTGGGATTAGCAATGTGGGTGATCTCTTACCACTTGTTGGCTTGAAGGCATGAAGGGAGGGAGCATTTATAAGAACCTGGAAAGGGCTTTAGCCTGCAGCAGCAAAACCCAACCTCTGCCCAAATGTGCAATGCTGGTGGGGAAGAGGAAGCTGGAGAAGTAAACACCCCATCTCTAGCTGCACCAGCTCTCTTTTCTTCTTCCAGGGCTAACACTGGCCAAATCCAGCTTCACAGCAGAGCACACAAGTGCCTCATGATCCAGAACATACAGGGAAATCTCTCGATGCACAGGGCTGGTGGCAGAAGGATGGAGAACAGGTGTTTTTCACAATTGCCCAAAGTGAATTGTTAAATGCTTGTTAAAGTTTGGGAAATGACCAGGATATATCAAATGTTCCTAGACCGAACATTTGCTCCTTGGGTTTTGAAATGGGCTGGTTTCTGTGATGGTGACGGTGTACTGTACTGCTCTACCGAGGCAAGGTGAGATACCCAACGTAGAGATTGGAGAGGAAGGTCATCAACAGATTCTCCTATTCAATGGCTTCTGCTTTTGTTGTTTCTTAATTTGTTCATTGCGGCTCATGAGTCACGCTGCCGTCTGTATCCCTTTCTGGGACTTATTCGGATCCCTCAACAAAGACACAGGCAGAATGGATTGGTCAGTCAATATTCAATATACAGAACTGTTTGAGGGTGCACTTATCTTCTTGGCCATCTCGTAAGTTGTTGTTTGCCATATGGACCAATCCATGTTCCAATCAGCTGTGATGGGAGGTAAAGTTAAATAATACCACGTCTGACAACATGAGTGCAAATAACTTATTCCAGGACACCTTGGGAAGTGTCTCAGTTGGCCTTAGGTGTATAACAAACCATCCTCTCCACACTGAAAATTTTTTTCTTAAAATAATGACTATTTCATTTAATTCATGATTCTGTGGTCATTCTTCAGATCTGGGCTGGCTTGTTGGTTCCATTCATATGTGTTTGTGGTCATTTGGTAGGTATGCTCGTTGAATAGATGATCTGACACGGCCTTACCCACACATGTGGTGATTGGCAGATTGGCAACCAAAGTGATGAATTATTGGCTATCAAGCCTTGGTTTCTTCAACATGGCCTCTTACACTCCAGCAGGCTAGCATTTTTTTTTTTTTTTTTTTTTGCATCCTGTTAGCTGTTGTTTCATTGGCCAAAGCCAGTCACATGGCCAAGATTAGAGCCAGAGACTACACTTAAAGATAGAGAATTCTTCCATCCCACAGTGCAATCTATTGCGTGCAGAATTGGGCTGTGAGCACACAGAATGCTCAGAATTTCAGGGACTTCCTTTGGGTTTAGGCATTTCAGTTTTACATTCAGACAATTTTCTCTTCAGTACAGCTGACAATGGCAGGCTTAATCCGTCTTTCATTTGTCATTTAAAAGATGATGCAGCAGGCCGGGCGCGGTGGCTCACGCCTGTAATCCCAACACTTTGGGAGGCCGATGCGGGTGGATCACCTAAGGTTAGGAGTTCGAGACCAGCCTGGCCAACATGGAGGAAATCCCGTCTCTACTAAAAACACAAAAATTAGCTGGGCGTGGCAGTGTGTGCCTTTAATCCCAGCTACTGGGGAGGCTGAGGCAGGAGAATCACTTGAACCCGGGAGGCAGAGGTTGCAGTGAGCCAAGATTGTGCCATTGCACTCCAGCCTGGGTGACAAGAGCAAAAGAAACTCCATCTCAAAAAAAAAAAAAAGATGATGCAGCAAACATTTTGAGTGGTACATGGAGGAGGTGATTACCAGCCCAGCTATACAGCCATATCTATGTTATTATTTGCATAATTTATTGCATTTACTCTTACGAATTTATAAAAATAAATGGAAAACAGAAAGATGAAGGTGTTAACGTTAGGGATAATAAGACCACGTTTCATATACATAATAAAATAAGACAAGGAGTAAATTGCTTGATGTGTATTTGGACTTGCCAAATTAGGGCATATTTGCCATATTCATGCTGGGTCTTACGAAGATTCTTCTTCTTTTTTTTTTTTTTTGAGATGGAGTCTCGCTCTGTCACCTAGGCTGGAGTGCAGTGGCACGATCTCCGCTCACTGCAAGCTCCGCCGCCTCCCAGGTTCACGCCATTCTCCTGCCTCAGCCTCCTGAGTAGCTGGGACTACAGGCGCCCGCCACCATGCCCGGCTAATTTTTTGTATTTTTAGTAGAGATGGGGTTTCACCGTGTTAGCCAGGATGGTCTCAATCTCCTGACCTCGTGATCCGCCCGCCTCGGCCTCCCAAAATGCTGGGATTACAGGCGTGAGTCACCACGCCCAGCCATGAAGATTCTTCTAATACAAGTGAGACAACAATTTCAGAATACCACCCTAATGAAACCAGTTGAAAATCTTATCAGCCAAGTCTATCAGTGTAATTCTGTTAAATGGTACCATCCCAAAGACCAAGAATATGGATGAGTCATTTTCCCAAGTTGGTCAACTGGAATAGGAAATTAAGCAATACAAAGATACACTGACTCCTTTCCGCACTCTGGCCTTCAACTCTGGTAGTGAAAATTAAATTAAAAGGACCTCTTTGAAGTTGAACCCATATCCTTGGAAGTTGGCTTCACTCTTCATTATCCCTCTCCATTTCCCGCTGATCACCATCACCATTTCCCCATTCATTTTCTGAGGCACTCTGATATGGTCCACCATGATAATGTACCACTTAAATTACGGCAATGGAAAGAGAACTAACAGACCCTGCATTATGCAAACTCCCCAAACAACAATGCAGCCTCCTTTTCCACCCACAAGACTCCTTGAGAAACCAGAGCTCAAGATAAAGAGCGATGTACTTCCTCTTCTGTCAGTTGTGAGAAGCTGCCAGACTAAGTGAGAGGCAAGGACTTTTCATCTTTAGGGTAAGTAGTATCTTCCTATAGAAAACAGGAAATGTTTTACTTGTGATCATGAATCTAAGAAAAATATTCTGGTTCTGGAAACATTTTCAAGGAGGCCTCGTTACATGTCTGGTTACTTTCTTTCTTGAAAGCTGCTATGTCGGCTTCTATCTCACATTCATTTTTCCACTTCTGCTTGGGCAAGGAGTGTGTGTGTTGTTATATGATAGTCTGAAACCTGCTGGGATGCCTTATCACGCACAAAGAAGGGGGCAATGGTGTGTAAAGGGGCTTCAGGTGAACTAAAATGATCAAGATTCAAGAAGAGTCTAAGACGGACATAGCTTATAACGAACGTGTTATGAAAAACAAGGAAAACAAGATCTAAAAAGATAAGCGAGTTTCCTAAGTCTGTAGGGTGAATTAACAGCTTTTTCACACACCTGACGCCCATAATATACACATCAGCACATGTGTTTAAAATGCCAGCCTCACAGTCATTGTCATTATCATGGTGGAAGGGTTTTGTCCTTTATTCATGATCAAAGCAGAGAGATTTACATGTCAACTTTTTCAACCAGCTGGTTATGATCCACAGGAGGAGGCTGGTCGTCTTTAGTGGATAATGACCACCAAGGCAACAAGCAGAAATGAAAAGAACTATAATTATAAAATATCAGTTGCTGCAAATAGTGAGTTTCTTTGTGTGTGATCCTTGGCTCAGTTCTCTGTGTCTGCCTCTCTTTCTCTCTGATGTGAAATTCTTTTCTTACAATTGGTTATGGCCAAAAGTCCCCTCCAAATCAGCATCCCTGAGGCCTCGGCTGTTGTGAAAAATCTTACCACCTTTTTCCTTTCAAAATACTCACTTCAGTTAAATTTGTTTCAAATCAGGCCTCAGCAAAGAAATGCCCTTATCTGGACAAGGGTTCTTTTCATTGAGAATTTTCCAGTTATATTTTAGAGTAGACTTTTTGAAGGGTGGAGAAACATGACTCTAAAAAGAAGACAAATGTTGAAAGAGGAAAGGTATCCAGAAAGTAATCAAGTATAACTCCACCAATGGGACACAAGATTCCCACAACAGAAATTGATTTCAGTGAAGTAGTATTGTCTACTGCAGAGATTGAAAGTGGTTGGTCTCCTGGTTCTGTATTTAAGGAAAAAGTGGGTGTGGGTGTCTCTAGATAGCCTTTGGTCTCCAGTTCCCCACAGTCCTTATTACTTCCCACCAATGGCCTTAAGTATTTATGTCTCATGTCTAGATCCTGGGAGACATTGGAGTTTATGACCTTGGTGAGGTGGTTGTGCATGGGCTTTGGACTCAAGCTGACACTGTCCAAGTCTTAGCTTTGTATTTTCCCAGCAGCACAGTCTTGAGCAAATGATATCATTGTTTTGAACCTCAATTTCCTCATCTGAAGACTGAGGAGACAATTATAAGACCTACATCACAGCTGGGTGCAGTGGCTCACACCTGTAATCCCAGCACTTTGGGAGGCCAAGGCGGGTGGATCACCTGAGGTTAGGAGTTCCAGACCAGCCTGGCCAACATGGTGAAAACCCATCTCTACTAAAAATACAAAAATTAGCCAGGCATCATGGTGCGCACCTGTAGTCCCAGCTACTCGGGAAGCTGAGGCAGGAGAATTGCTTGAACCCGGGAGGCAGAGGTTGCAGTGAGCTGAGCTCGCGCCACTGGGTGACAGACAGAGACTCTGTCTCAAAAAAAAAAAAAAGACCTACATCACAAGATGGTTGTAGCTTTCAATAAGATAATAGCCACAAAGTTCTTAAGGCACTTGGCCCATAGTAGAAGTTCTATAAGTGATTTTAGGAGGCAGTAATGGAAGGGATGAGAGAAGCATCTCCAGCAAAATTTGATTTGCAAGCAAGATTCTAATGCATAATGTGCAGCTGGCCTGCTTAGGAATAGGGGGTTCCATGGGATGGGCCTTCTAAGGCCACTACTGTGTTCCTGTGGGGACTTCACAGGACCCTTGTTAATTCTCATTACCACTGGGTAAAAGGTCAATCCTTAGCATGCAAAGTTGTGATTACAACTGGGGTCAGGGAAGGGACATGAGAGAGCTCCATGACCTCTGTCATCACCATCATCACCATCAGCATTACTGTCACTTCCACCATCCTTGCCACCATCACCACAACCATGCAGTCCCCCTTCATTATTACCATCACTGCCATCACCACCACTATCATCACCATCACTATCAGCACCACCATCACTATCATCATCATCACCACTATCACCATTACTACCACCAGCATCACCACCACCAAGACCATCATCAACACCACCACCATTACCATCACCACCATCATTACCACCACCACCATCACCGCTGTTACGGCCACCACCATCACCATCACCACCATCACCA